>NC_092050.1:29087288-29687712 GCF_003086295.3 Arachis hypogaea
ACTGTAGTCACCGGTTTCGTTAAATATAAAATAAAATTATTAAAAATATAATATAAATCTTTTTAAAATTTAAGTTCAATCATTCATCATAATAATAAAATTTAAATTTCATAACCCACCCACTAACTAAACTATATCTCATTCATCATTAAAATTCTACATTCAAATTCAAACCATCAAAATTTAGAACAGAAAAAATCCATGGCATACAAACTATATCCAATTATCCACACCAATAAAAATTATCAAATGTCAATAATTACTTACTAGACAAAATTCGCTCATTAATGTCAAATTACTAATTAAAAATGCTATAACCAATCTCAACAATATTTTTTCAAATGTCAAAACAAACACCTCTGCCTGAAAATCCAAAGAAAAAGATTTACCAAAATTGACTAACTTCTATTTAACATTCACTTCCAAAAGTTCTCTAAATTGTACAACTCAAAAAAAATTCTAAACCAACTTCATCTTCATTGTAGTTCACTTACAATATACATACCTTCAACGAGCCAAAGGACAAACGAAACGAATATTTGAAATAAATCATCTTCATCGCTCCAAAACGCAATAGAAACTGCCTTCAACAAATTCATCCGCACAACACAGTAAGCTGAAAACGACATTACATTTCAAATCACCAAAACAATGAGAATTTCACCCAACAATCATCTAAGAAAAATACATACATATATACACAAAATTGAATTAGAGAAAAACAGATCTAGAGAGAAAAAGAGAGGAATCGACTAAGCCATTATTGACGAGAATTGAAGGTGTGGTTGTCGCAGTTGTAGGTGAACTTGTTGTTGGAGGAAGGAAGCAACATAAATTAAATCAGCAATTCATTATATTGCTCTGTTAACTAGATGAATTCTCCAGCAATCCAGAATCCAGACCAGTATATCAATTCATAGTTCATACAATTCATATGGCATTCAACATAATGAAATTCAGCAATTCATCTAGTTAATTCAATAAAGCAGAATTAAAAAAATAAAAAATTGAAACTATATCAACAGAGCAGAATTCTAAAATTGAACGTACATCAAATTTATTCAATATTACAGAATAATTAATCATATAATAAAAAATAAAAAAAATTAAAAAACAGAACAAGAGAGCAGAAGAACTCTGCATCTGAACATAACTTTATTCCTAAATCTTCACTGAATAAAATTAATTGAAAAAAAGTCAAAACCACAGTACTCAAAACAAAAACTCAAAAAGATTGAAAAATGAAGGAACTTTCTATTCCTCTGTTAGCACTACTGATACATCTTGCATACTACAGGTGAAAACCACATGCAGAGCCACGTAGGATTACCTTGCATGAACAAGGAGCACCGGATCTCATTCTTCAACCGTTGCAAGCTAGGTATCCGAATCTTGATCCTAATTTTGAGCTGAAGAATAGTCTAATTAACTTGCTTCCTAAGTACCATGGACTACCGGGCCAAGACCCCGTTAGGCATTTGAGAGACTTTAAAGTAGCGTGTTCTACGGCTCGAAGGCATGGTGCCGATGAGATTTCTATCATGGTTTTTGCTTTCCCCTTCTCTCTTGAGGGGCAAGCAAAAGAATGGTTCTACTCCCACCTGATGAAGTGGTGACTGAATGGGACCTATTGAGAAGAGAGTTCTTAGATAAGTTCTTTCCTCTGGAGAAGACCGACTACATCTGGAAGGAAATTTCTGGTATAATGCAAAGAGACCAAGAGACACTCTATGAATATTGGACTCAATTTAAAGAGGTTGTTAGAATCTTGTCCACATCATGGGTTAGACACTCATTGCTTATTAGCTATTTCACTGGAGGTCTTGTGCACCAGATAAGAGATTGTTCACCGCCTCTAGTGGTGGTTCCCTTTCTAAGAACAAGACGGCGGCGGAAGCAAGGAGTTTGATTAATGATGTCGCCGAAGCTACCCAACATGTGAAAGTAAGGAACAATCCTTCCAAGAGTGTGGTGGAAGCACCTTCTTCTGACTTGGCTTTGACTAAAGTGCTTGGAGAAATGACCACTCTCCTCAAGGAGATTCACCAAGACAAAAGGCATCTCACTCAATCCAAACCATCCAAGCTCCACCACAAATTCTCCAACTTGAAGGACCTCCAAGAGTGTGTGGGGTATGCTCTTGTACCTCACACTATACCGACCAATGCCCTCAAGTCTAAGAGGATTACACTCTTGCGTTAGCCAACAACTACAACAACCGTCCACCCTATCAAGTTCAAGGTCAAAGAAATTACTCCCATGGTAATAGCTCTAATCAAGGGTGGAGGGACAATGCTCAAGGAAACAACCACAATCAAAGATGGAACCAAGGCAACTCACCTTCTCAACACCACAACAATACCTACCAAGCCAACCAAAACCACCATAACCAACCATACCAACACTCACAATAAAACCAAGCCAACAACCATAGATACTAAATGCCTCACCAAAGACAACAAACCAATCAACCTTCTTCTTCTTCTTCCACAAACCAAGGTGATGACTCTCACCGTACACTCTGCCAAGAACAAGAGAGACTTAGGGCTATGATAGAGAAAAATGAAGAGAACACTAGGAATCTCAATGCACAAGTTGGCACTATAAGTGCTCAAATGTCTTTCATAGCCGAGATTCTCTCAAGTTGGCCCTACCTCCTACCAAAAATACCAACACCAACCAAGCCTCTAGCTCATCTAGCCTTCCTTCTCAGCCTATCCCAAAACCCAAGGGATAGCATCAATACAATTACCTTGAGGAGTGGTATAACGCTTGAGGAAGTTGAACAAAAGCCTATCAAGTTGGCGGAGGATGTTCCTAATGTAGAAGTTGGTGAAACAATGGAGACAGATGAAGATGAAAAGGAGGGAGAAGTTACAAAGGAAGAAGAAGAACAATTGAGGGCCAAGGAATCGAAGAGGAAGAATAACTTAGAGGAACAAATTCCTATACCTTTTCCTACGATAGCTAAGAAGCCCAAGAAGCATGAGGAGCTTGATCCCAACATAGTACAAATCTTCAAGAATGTGGAGGTAACTATTCCACTTTTGATGCCATACATCAAGTCCCAAAATATTCGAAGTTCCTTAAGGATGTGTGCACTCACAAAGAGAAGATTGATGGATTAGGGATGAATCCATTATGTAATTCTTTTTCTTCTGTGATGGATGATTTTCCTGAAAAATATAGTGATCCCGGTCCTTGTTTGGTATCTTGTATGATTGGTGAGATTCAACTTAAGGATTGCATGTGCGACCTAGGGTCGTGTGTGAGCATTATGCCACTCTCGATTTATGAGAAATCGAACCTTGCACAGCTGAGGCGATCCGGGGCTAGGTTTGTGCTTGTGGACAACAGTATAATTTTAGTTGTGGGTATTGCCGAGAATGTGTTGGTGAGAATTCAGAACTTAATCTTTTCGGTGGATTTCCATATTCTAGAGACACCTCCCATTGATTTGGATAGACCATCCTCCATCTTACTTGGGAGGCCATTCTTGAAAACATCCCAGTTTAAACTAGATACATTTTCGGGGAATTACTTATTTGAAGCCAAAGGGAAGGTGGTGAAGTTTAAATTGGAGAAAATCATGAGGTAACCTCTAGAGGTCCACTCAATTTTTGGTTGTGACATTGTTGAAGATAATGTAATTGAAGAACACTTTGGGAGTGATAGTGAGATAAGTGTCAATAGAGACTTCGAGCTAAGAGGACTTAGCAAGGAAAACAGAAAGGATCCACAACTTCCACATTCTCAAGTAAGCAAGGCACCCAATCATGGTTCAATTGACAAGTGGAAGCATCTCCCCTTGAAGAACACTCTTACCAAGGCTAACAAGAAGGACAAGATGGATGTCCTTGAGGATGTTCCAAAGAGGTGATAGCAAGCTCATGACCATCCAACTTAAGGACGTTAAAGAAAAGTGCTAGGTGGGAAACACCCCACCATGGTATGATCCTCCTTGTACATAATTTCTTGCATGTAGTTTTAGAGTCTTTGTTTAATTTTGTGATTGTTTAATTTTGTGAGTTGGTCTAAGTGTGCTTGATTTTGTTTGATTTTGTTGAGCTTGTTAGAGTCTTCATGAGGATTTCATTGATCTTGGTTTGGTTAAATTGGCAATTTTGAAGAAAAATGCTTGATTTTGAGTATTGCCTGAAATTTTAAGTGTTTTTGAAGTATCTAGCTTGAATGAATGCCAAGATTGGTCTATAATTGTCTTCCCTCATGTTTTTGTTTTAAAAAAAAAAAATCGTTCTACGCGTATGTGTGGACGACGCGTACGCGCCGATTTCAATGCCACCACCCCTAGTACAAAAACCAGAGAGTTGCGATGGAATTGTGCAGGAGGGGCGCCAGAAGCACAAACCCCCTCCACGCGTGCACGTCAGCTGATGCCTACGCGTCCCTGTGTTTTTCGCGCATCCACGGATGAGCGTGGACGATGCACACGCGTCGCTGGATGATCTTGGAACTCCTGGTACAAAAATCAGAGAGTTGCACCGGTACTGTGCAAATTTCATGCGTGGAGCACAATTGCTCCCCACGCGTAAGCGTGGACGACGCGCACGCGTCAGTCGTTCTTTTCACCATCCACGCGTGAGCATGGGCGACGCGCACGCGTCACATTGATGACGTAGCTAAAGTGCAGCGCGCCCTGTTTTCTTTCTTTCTTCATTTTCTTTCTTCTATTTCTTCTTCCTTTCTTTTTCCTCCTCCTTACCACATCTTCTCTCTCCTCTTTTCTTCTCCTTCTTTTTCTCCTTTTCTCACTTACACTCAACCTAACTTTCTCCCTCTTTCAAGGTGGCATTTCCCTTCTTCCTCTTTTGTTTCTTTTTCAAATTTTTCTTTACTATTGCATTTAATTACTCTACTCTCTCTGTTCTTGGTTGCATTTTAACTTTGTTGTTTATTTTTTGTGTGCTCACTCTTGTTTCTTTTCTTCCCTTTTATTTTCTTGTATGGGTGTTGAATCTTATTTACTTTTTGAATTGGTGGATTCTTTCATACCTCTTGGATTGTTTGTGCTATGGTAGATGACACTCTATTTTGGGGCATATTCCCCTTAGACTCATCAAATTTGCTTGTTATTTACACTTTGTACACCAAGTGTTTGTGAAAAAGAGCCAATGATATCTTTATTCATTGTTGACCTTTATCTTTCAACTTAGTGTCTCTCTCTCACAACACTTGCGCTACATGAGCATCAAGCGTCATTTTCATGATTTTCGTCATCAAATGCTCATTATTTGTGGTTTGCTGTGCTTGTAGCGTCATGAAAGAATGAGTGGTTCAATGCTCTCTAACCCCACATTTTTCAATTTCTAGACCTCATTGTCTTGGAGTTAGTTGAGCCAACAGTTTTTCTATGACTTCTACCATTCTTGCATGTGTTACCATTGCTATTATTGATACTTGAGTTTATTCTTCTCATGCTTTATACTTGCATGCTTCTTTCACTCTTGCATCTCATGCTAGTGATATGCCTCATTGCTCATTTTGTCGTCTTACTTGCATGTAGTAGCTACCATGTTTTTAAGACGCTTCACTCCTTTGCGGCATTAATTTTCACTTGCACTTTAATAATTCCAGTCTTTGTCTCTCTAAGCTTAATGCTTCTTCTTTTTCTTCCTTTTCAGGATGGCCACCAAGAATGGGAAGGAAAGGGTTCTAAAGAGACACATACAAAAAGGCCAACTCAAAGAGCGACCACTTAGGCGCCAACTTCCTCAAAGGCCAAGCCACTTGCTAAGCGGTTGAAGAACTCTAGCCGCACTGATGAGGTAGAAAAGAAAGTTCCTGCAAGATTCACCAACCCACCTACGGTGGAAACCGACAATCCGGAGTCCACCTCGGATCATGGCAAAGAAGTAATCAAGAGGTGAACAAGGAGACGTCCTTGTTTCACCATCCTATGGCCATTGCGAGTGACACTCCCAGACCCACTCTGTTCATCATTGATAGCACAGAGGACCGTACAAATTTCTAAGTGTGGGAAAGTCGTTTACCGACTTCCGTAGGTAACAACCATTCTTTTCAACACCCAAATTTAAATTTTCTTTTGTTAATTAGGATAATTTGCAATGCATGGCTAATTTTTGCATTTAAACATTTTTTTACATGGTAGTTGTTTGTACATATATCTAGAGTTATGCTTGTTAAGTGATTGCTTGGTTGTGCTTGAACTAGATGAATTACTTTTTCCATCCAATCACTTCTTGTTAGGACTACTTAGTTAGAATGATGATTTCTTTTCAAAGTAACTGTTTTTAGGGCACCCTACCAATTCGAAAAAAATTTGTGTTAAACTTGCTTGAAGGAATTAATTTTGGAGAAAGGTTTTTGAGCTAAGAACACACAAGCATGTGAGTTTTGAGCTTAATTGCACGGTTACATCATATAACCACTTATTTCCATTCTTGTGTGCATTGTTCTCTTTCTATGATTGCAATCCTTGATTTGTTTGATTCTATATGTCCATTATTTTGTGTATAAATGCATTTATATGATTGAAGTCGTTTGATGAGCGGATAATTTATACGCTTTTTGGCATTGTTTTTAGTATATTTTCAGTATGATTTAGTTAGTTTTTAGTAAATTTTTATTAGTTTTTAATTAAAAATTATATTTCTGGACTTTACTATGAGTTTGTGTGTTTTTCTGTGATTTCAGGTATTTTCTAGCTGAAATTGAGGGACCTGAGCAAAAATCAGATTCAGAGGTTGAAAAAGGACTGCAGATGCTGTTGGATTCTGACCTCCTTGCACTCAAAGTGGATTTTCTGGAGCTACAAAACTTCAAATGGCGCGCTTCCAATTGCGTTAGAAAGTAGATATCCAGGGCTTTCCAGCAATATATAATAGTCCATACTTTGAATAAGGATTGATGACGTAAACTGGCGTTCAACGCCAGTTCCATGCTGCATTCTGGAGTCAAACGCCAGAAATAAGTTGCAAAGTGGAGTTCAACGCCAGAAACACGTTACAAACTGGCGTTCAACTCCAAGAATGACCTCTCCACGTGTAAACTTCAAGCTCAGCCCAAGCACACACCAAGTGGGCCCCGGAAGTGGATTTCTACATCATTTACTCAATTCTGTAAACCCTAGTAACTAGTTTAGTATAAATAGGACTTTTTACTATTGTATTAGACATCTTGGGACGTTTAGTTCTTAGATCATGGGGCTGGCCATTCGGCCATGCCTGAACCTTTCACTTATGTATTTTTCAACGGTAGAGTTTCTACACACCATAGATTAAGGTGTGGAGCTCTGCTGTTCCTCAAAGATTAATGCAAAGTACTACTGTTTTTCTATTCAATTCAACTTATTCCGCTTCTAAGATATTCATTCGCACTTCAACATGGATGTGATGATCGTGACAAAGTCATCATCATTCCCCTATGAACGCGTGCCTGACAACCACTTCCGTTCTACCTTCAATTGAATGGATATCTCTTGGATATTTAATACAGGGGACCGAGTCCGAGTTATTAGCGTCTTCGTGGTATAAATTAGAACCCATGGATGGCCATTCCTGAGATCTGGAAAGTCTAAACCTTGTCTGTGGTATTCCGAGTAGGATCTGGGAAGGGATGGCTGTGACGAGCTTCAAACTCGCGAGTGCTGGGCGTAGTGACAGACGCAAAAGGATAGTAAATCCTATTCCAGTATGATCGAGAACCGACAGATGATTAGCCATGCAGTGACAGTGCATTGGACCATTTTCACAGGAGGATGGGATGTAGCCATTGACAATGGTGATGCTCTACATAAAGCTTGCCATGGAAAGGAGTAGGATTGATTGGATGAAGATAGCAGGAAAGCAGAGATCAGAGGAACGAAAGCATCTCTATACGTTTATCTGAAATTCTCACCAATGAATTACATAAGTACCACTATCCTATTTTATATTTTATTTATTTTCATCCACTATAATTTCTTAATACTATTTAATCCACCTGACTGAGATTTACAAGGTGACCATAGCTTGCTTCAAGCCGACAATCTCCGTGGGATCGACCCTTACTCACGTAAGGTTTATTACTTGGACAACCCAGTGCACTTGCTGGTTAGTTGTACGAAGTTGTGAAACAGATATAAGATCATGAACGTGCGTATTGAGTTTTTAGCGCCATTACCATGGAATGGAATGATCACGATTTCGCACACCAAGTTTTTGGCGCCGTTGCCGGAGATTGTTCGAGTTTGGACAACTGACGGTTTATCTTGTTGCTCAAATTAGGTAACTTTATTTTAATTTTAACCTTTTTGTTTTTATTATTCTTATTTTCGAAAAAAATAAAAAAAAATTTCTTTTTTCGTTTTTCCCAATTAATTTTCGAAAAATACAAAAAATTTACAAATTCATAAAATCAAAAATATTTTTGTGTTTCTTGTTTGAGTCTAGAGTCAATTTCTTTTAGTTTGGTGTCTTGCATGTGTTTTTTTTTTCTCAAGAATTTTCAAAAATTCATCATATGTTCTTCATGATCTTCAAGTTGTTTCTGGCCAGTCTTCTTATTTGATCTTCATATTTCCTTGTTTTGTGTCTTTTCTTGTTTTTCATATGCATTTTTAATTTGTTAGTTTCTAAAGTTTGAAAATTTCTAAGTTTAGTGTCTTGCATATTTTTCTTTTCTTAAAAATTTTCAAAAATAAAGTCTTGATGTTCATCTTGATCTTCAAAGTGTTCTTGGTGTTCATCTTGACATTCATAGTGTTCTTGCATGCATTGTGTGTTTTGATTCATAATTTTTATGTTATGAGTCTTTTTCATGTTTTTCTCTTTCTTCATTAAAAATTCAAAAATAAAAAATATCTTTTCCTTATTTCACTCAAAACTTTCGAAAATATGATTTGATTTAGTCAAAAAGTTTTTAAATTTAATTGTTTCTTATGAATCAAATCAAATTTTCATTTTAAAAATCCTATCTTTTCAAAATCTTTTTCAAAAATCAAATCTTTTTCATTTTTCCTTCATATTTTCGAAAACTTTTTAAATTTGATTTTCAAAATCTTTCTCTTACTTTATTTCTTAATTTTCAAAGATTTTATTAGCATTTAATGTGATTGATTGAAAAATTTCAAGTTGTTACTTGCTTATTAAGAAAGATTCAATCTTTAAACTCTAGAATCATATCTTTTTAGTTTCTTGTTAGTCAAGTAATCAACTTTAGTTTTCAAAATCAAATCTTTTTAATTTTCTTTTCAAATCTTTTTCAAATTAAAATTTCAATCATATCTTTTTCAAATTCAATTTCAAAATCTTTTCTAACTTCTTATCTTTTTAAAATTGATTTTCAAATCTTATCTTTTTTTTCAATCATATCTTTTTAAATTTCAATCATATCTTTTTCAAAAACAAATTTCAAAACTTTTTCAATCAATCTTATCTTTTTGTTTCAATCATATCTTTTTCAAAACTACCTAACTAATCCTCTCTCTCTTACTTTCGAAAATTCCCTCTCTCCTTTTTCAAAATTCTTTTTTTTAATTAACTAATTGTTTTAATTTTAATTTAATTTCAACTTTAATTTTCGAAATCTAACTTTCAATTTTAATTTTTATTTTAATTAAATTTCGAAATTCTCTCTCTCATCTCCTTCTATTTATTTATTCATCTACTAATACTTCTCTTTCACCCAAAAATTCGAACACCACCTCCCTCTCTGTGTTCGAGTTTTTCCTCTTCTCTTCTTTACATTACATTCTTTTCTTCTTCTACTCACACAAATGAATCTCTATACTGTGACATAGAGGATTCCATATTTTCTTTGTTATTCCCTTCTTTGTCATATGAGCAGGAGCAAGGACAAGAACATTCTTGTTGAAGCAGATCCTGAAACCGAAAGGACTCTAAAAAGGAAACTAAGAGAAGCTAAAATACAACAATCCAGAGACAACCTTACAGGAATTTTCGAACAGGAAGAGGAGATGGCAGTCAAAAATAATAATAATGCAAGGAGGATGCTTGGTGACTTTACTGCATCTAATTCTAATTTACATGGAAGAAGCATCTCCATCCCTGCCATTGAAGCAAACAACTTTGAGCTGAAACCTCAATTAGTTTCTCTGATGCAGCAGAACTGCAAGTTTCATGGACTTCCATCTGAAGATCCTTTTCAGTTCTTAACTTAATTTTTGCAGATCTGTGATACTGTTAAGACCAATGGGGTTGATCTCGAGGTCTACAGGCTTATGATTTTCCCGTTTGCTGTAAGAGACAGAGCTAGAGTGTGGTTGGACTCTAAACCCAAAGATAGCCTGAACTCTTGGGATAAGCTGGTCACGGCTTTCTTAGCCAAGTTCTTTCCTCCTTAAAAGCTCAGTAAGCTTAGAGTGGATGTTCAAACCTTCAGACAGAAAGAAGGTAAATAGGTTATGAAGCTTGGGAGAGATATAAGTAACTGACCAAAAAGTGTCCTTCTGACATGCTTTCAGAATGGACCATCCTGGATATATTCTATAATGGTCTGTCTGAATTAGATAAGATGTCATTGGATACTTCTGCAGGTGGATCCATTCACCTAAATAAAATGCCTGCAGAAGTTCAAGAACTCATTGACATGGTTGCTAACAACCAGTTCATGTACACTTCTGAAAGGAATCCTGTGAATAATGGGACGCCTATGAAGAAGGGAGTTCTTGAAATTGATACTCTGAATGCCATACTGGCTCAGAACAAAATATTGACTCAGCAAGTCTCAGAGTCTGAATGGAATGCAAGCTGCATCCAACAGTACTCAAGAGGCATCTTCTGAGGAAGAAGCGTATGATCCTGAGAACCCTGCAATAGCAGAGGTGAATTACATGGGTGAACCCTATGGAAACACATATAACCCCTCATGGAGAAATCACCCAAATCTCTCATGGAAGGATCAACAAAAACCTCAACAAGGCTTTAATAATGGTGGAAGAAACAGGTTTAGCAATAGCAAGCCTTTTCCATCATCCACTCAGCAAAAGACAGAGAGTTCTGAGCAGAATCCATCTAGCTTGGCAAATATAGTCTCTGATCTATCTAAGCCCACTCTAAGTTTCATGAATGAAACAAGGTCATCCATTAGAAATTTAGAAGCACAAGTGGGTCAGCTGAGTAAAAGGGTCACTGAAATCCCTCCTAGTACTCTCCCAAGCAATATAGAAGAAAATCCAAAAGGAGAGTGCAAGGCCATTGAATTGACCATCATGGCCGAAACCACAAAAGAGGAGGAGGACGTGAATCCCAGTGAGGAAGACCTCCTGGGACGTCTAGTGATCAATAAGGAGTTTCCCTCTGAGGAACCAAAGGACTCTGAGGCTCATCTAGAGGCCATAGAGATTCCATTAAACCTCCTTATGCCATTCATGAGCTCTGATGAGTATTCTTCTTCTGAAGAGAATGAAGATGTTACTGAAGAGCAAGTTGTCAAGTACCTTGGTGCTATCATGAAGCTGAATTCCAAATTATTTGGTAATGAGACTTGGGAAGATGAACCTCCCTTGCTCACCAATGAACTGAGTGATCTGGATCAACTGACATTGCCTCAGAAGAGACAGGACCCTGGAAAGTTCTTAATACCTTGTACCATAGGCACCATGACTTTTGAGAAGGCTCTATGTGACCTTGGGTCAGGGATAAACCTCATGTCACTCTCTATAATGGAGAAACTGGGAATCTTTGAGGTACAAGCTGCCAGAATCTCACTAGAGATGGCAGACAACTCAAGAAAGCAGGCTTATGGACTAGTAGAGGACATGTTAGTAAAGGTTGAAGACCTTTACATCCCTGCTGATTTCATAATCCTAGACACTGGGAAGGAAGAGGATGAATCTATCATCCTTGGAAGACCCTTCCTAGCCACAGCAAGAGCTGTGATTGATGTGGACAGAGGAGAATTGATCCTTCAACTGAATGAGGACTCCCTTGTGTTTAAAACTCAAGGATCTCCTTCTGTAACCATGGAGAGGAAGCATGAAAAGCTTCTCTCACTGCAGAGTCAACCAAAGCCCTCACAGTCAAACTCTAAGTTTGATGTTGGGAGGCCTCAACCAAACTCTAAGTTTGGTGTTGAACTCCCATATCCAAACTCTAAGTTTGGTGTTGGGAGTCTATAAAATTGACCTGATCACCTGTGTGGCTCTATGAGAGCCCACTGTCAAGCTATTGACATTAAAGAAGCGCTTGTTGGGAGGCAACCCAATGTTATTTAATCATTTTTATTTTATTTTCTCTTTGTTATTTCATGTTTTATTAGGTTGATGATCATGTGGTGTCACAAAAACTACTGAAAAATAAAAAACAGAATGAAAAACAGCATTGAAAACAGAACACCCTGGAGGAAGGGCTTACTGGCGTTTAAACACCAGTAAGGAGCATCTGGCTGGCGTTTAACGCCAGAACAGAGCATGAAACTGGCGTTAAACACCAGAAACAAGCAGCAATCTGGCGTTTAAGCGCCAGGATTGCACTCAGAGGAAAGCTGGCGTTAAACGCCAGAAACAAGCATCAGACTGGCGTTTAACGCCAGAAACATGCACCATACTGGCGTTCAATGCCAGAAATATGCTGTAGACTGGCGTTGAACGCCCAAAGCAAGCATGGAAGTGGCATTTAACGCCAGAAACATGCTGCAGTCTGGCGTTAAACGCCAGGATTGCATATATAGGGCGTTTCACACGCCTCAAAGGTGAAGGGATGAGAAATCCTCAAACACCTCAAGATCTGTAGACCCCACAGGATCCCCACTTACCTTTCTTTTCTCCTCTTCACACCTTTTCATATCACTTTTCCCCAAATACCCCTCACCAATCAACTCAATCACTCTTTCCCATCCTCTCTTCCCCAAAAACCCCACCTACCTTTAAATTCAAAATAATTTCCCTCCCAAACCCAACCCCAAATGGCCGAACCCTAACCCTTCCCCACTCCTATATAAACCCCTCATTCCTTCTTCATTTTCACACAACACAACCCTCTCTTCTTCCCCTTGGCCGAATCCACCTTCTCCCTCCATCTCCTCCATTTTTCTTCTTCTTCTACTTCTTTCTCTTTTCTTTTGCTCGAGGACGAGCAACCATTTTAAGTTTGGTGTGGTAAAAGCATTGCTTTTTATTTTTCCATAACCATTTATGGCACCTAAGGCCAGAGAAACCTCTAGGAAGAGGAAAGGGAAGGCAATCGCTTCCACCTCTGAGTCATGGGAGATGGAGAGATTCATCTCTAAGGTTCATCAAGACCACTTCTATGAAGTTGTGGCCAAGAAGAAAGTGATCCCTGAGGTTCCTTTCAAACTAAAAAAGAATGAGTATCCAGAGATCCGACTTGAAATCCAAAGAAGAGGTTGGGAAGTTCTAACCAACCCCATTCAACAAGTCAGGATCTTAATAGTTCAAGAGTTCTATGCAAACGCATGGGTTACCAGAAACCATGATCAAAGTGTGAACCTGAACCCAAAGAATTGGCTCACCATGGTTCGGGGGAAATACTTAGATTTCAGTCCGGAGAATGTGAGGCTGGCATTCAACTTGCCAATGATGGAAGAGAACGCACGCCCCTACACTAGAAGAGTCAACTTTGATCAAAGGTTGGACCAAGTCCTCATGGACATATGTGTGGAAGGAGCTCAATGGAAAATTGACTCAAAAGGCAAGCCGGTTCAACTAAGAAGGCTTGACCTCAAACCAGTAGCTAGAGGATGGTTGGAATTCATTCAACGCTCAATCATTTCTACTAGCAACCGGTCTGAAGTTACTATAGACCGGGCCATCATGATCCATAGCATCATGATTGGGGAGGAAGTGGATGTTCATGAGATTATACCTCAAGAACTCTACAAGGTGGCTAACAAGTCCTCCAACTTGGAAAGGTTAGCCTTTCCTCACCTCATTTGCCACCTCTGCAATTCGGCTGGGATTGACATAGAGGGAGACATCCTCATTGAAGAGGACAAGCCCATCACTAAGAAAAGGATGAAGCAAACAAGAGAGCATGGACCTCAACATTAGCATGAGGAAATTCCTCACCATGAAATTCCTGAGATGCCTCAAGGGATGCACTTTCCTCCACAAAACTATTGGGAACAAATCAACACTTCCCTAGGTGAATTAAGTTCCAACATGGGATAATTAAGGGTGGAACATCAAGAGCACTCCATCATCCTCCATGAAATTAGAGAAGATCAAAGAGCTATGAGGGAGGAGCAAGAAAGACAAGGAAGAGACATAGAGGAGCTCAAAAGCACCATTGGTTCTTCAAGAAGAGGAAGACGCCACCCTCACTAAGGTGGACTCATTCCTTAATCTCCTTGTTTATTTATTTTCCTGTTTTTCGATTTTTATGCTTTATGTTTGTTTATGTTTTTGTCTTCATGATCACTAGTATTTAAGTGTCTATGCCTTAAAGTTATGAATGTCCTATGAATCCATCACCTCTCTTGAATGAAAAAAATATTTTAATTACAAAAGAACAAGGAGTACATGGTTTCGAATTCATCCTTGAAACTAGTTTAATTATTTTGATGTGGTGACAATACTTTTTATTTTCTGAATGAATGCTTGAACAGTGCATATGTCTTTTGAAGTTGTTGTTTAAGAATGTTAAATATGTTGGCTCTTGAAAGAATGATGATAAGGAGAAATGTTATTTGATAATCTAAAAAATCATAAAAATGATTCTTGAAGCAAGAAAAAGCAGTGAATACAAAGCTTGCAGAAAAAAAATAGCGAAAAAAAAAATAATAGAAAGAAAAAGGAAAAAGCAAGCAGAAAAAGCCAAAAGCTCTTAAAACCAAAAGGCAAGAGCAAAAAGCCAATAACCCTTAAAACCAAAAGGCAAGGGTAAATAAAAAGGATCCCAAGGCTTTAAGCATCAGTGGATAGGAGGGCCTAAAGGAATAAAATCCTGGCCTAAGCGACTAAACCAAGCTGTCCCTAACCATGTGCTTGTGGCGTGAAGGTGTCAAGTGAAAACTTGATACTGAGCGGTTAAAGTCAAGGTCCAAAGCAAAAGAAGAGTGTGCTTAAGAACCCTGGACACCTCTAATTGGGGACTTTAGCAAAGCTGAGTCACAATCTGAAAAGGTTCACCCAATTATGTGTCTATGGTATTTATGTATCCGGTGGTAATACTGGAAAACAAAGTGCTTAGGGCCACGGCCAAGACTCATAAAGTAGCTGTGTTCAAGAATCAACATACTGAACTAGGAGACTCAATAACACTATCTGAACTCTGAGTTCCTATAGATGCCAATCATTCTGAACTTCAATGGATAAAGTGAGATGCCAAAACTATTCAAGAGGCAAAAAGCTATAAGTCCCGCTCATCTGATTGGAGCTATGTTTCATTGATATTTTGGAATTTATAGAATATTCTCTTCTTTTTATCCTATTTGATTTTCAGTTTCTTGGGGACAAGCAACAATTTAAGTTTGGTGTTGTGATGAGCGGATAATTTATACGCTTTTTTGCATTGTTTTTAGTATGTTTTCAGTATGATGTAGTTAGTTTTTAGTATATTTTTATTAGTTTTTAATTAAAAATCACATTTATGGACTTTACTATGAGTTTGTGTGTTTTTCTATGATTTCAGGTATTTTCTGGCTGAAATTGAGGCACCTGAGCAAAAATCAGATTCAGAGGTTGAAGAAGGACTGCAGATGCTGTTGGATTCTGACCTCCCTGCACTCAAAGTAGATTTTCTGGAGCTAAAGAACTCTAAATGGCTCGCTTCCAATTACGTTGGAAAGTAGACATCTAGGGCTTTCCAGCAATATATAATAGTCCATACTTTGAATAAGGATTGACGACGTAAACTGGCGTTCAACGCCAGTTCCATGCTGCATTCTGGAGTCAAATGCCAGAAACAAGTTGCAAAGTGGAGTTCAACGCCAGAAACACGTTACAAACTTGCGTTCAACTCCAAGAATGACCTCTCCACGTGTAAACTTCAAGCTCAGCCCAAGCACACACCAAGTGGGCCCCAGAAGTGGATTTCTACATCATTTACTCAATTCTGTAAACCCTAGTAACTAGTTTAGTATAAATAGGACTTTTTACTATTGTATTAGACATCTTGGGACATTTAGTTCTTAGATCATGGGGGCTGGCCATTCGGCCATGCCTGAACCTTTCACTTATGTATTTTTTAACGGTAGAGTTTCTACACACCATAGATTAAGGTGTGGAGCTCTATTGTTCCTCAAAGATTAATGCAAAGTACTATTGTTTTTCTATTCAATTCAACTTATTCCGCTTCTAAGATATTCATTCGCACTTCAACATGGATGTGATGATCGTGACAAAGTCATCATCATTCCCCTATGAACGCGTGCCTGACAACCACTTCCGTTCTACCTTCGATTGAATGGATATCTCTTGGATATCTAATACAGGGGACTGAGTCCGAGTTATTAGCGTCTTCGTGGTATAAATTAGAACCCATGGATGGCCATTCCTGAGATACGGAAAGTCTAAACCTTGTCTGTGGTATTTCGAGTAGGATCTGGGAAGGGATGGCTGTGACGAGCTTCAAACTCGTGAGTGCTGGGCATAGTGACAGACGCAAAAGGATAGTAAATCCTATTCCAGTATGATCGAGAACCGATAGATGATTAGCCATGCAGTGATAACGCATTGGACCATTTTCACAGGAGGATGGGATGTAGCCATTGACAACGGTGATGGCCTACATAAAGCTTGCCATGGAAAGGAGTAGGATTGATTGGATGAAGACAGCAGGAAAGCAGAGATCAGAGGAACGAAAGCATCTTTATGCGCTTATTTGAAATTCTCACCAATGAATTACATAAGTACCACTATCCTATTTTATATTTTATTTATTTTCATCCACTATAATTTCTTAATACTATTTAATCCGCCTGACTGAGATTTACAAGGTGACCATAGCTTGCTTCAAGCCAACAATCTCCGTGGGATCGACCCTTACTCACGTAAGGTTTATTACTTGGACGACCCAGTGCACTTGCTGGTTAGTTGTACGAAGTTGTGAAACAGATATAAGATCATGAACGTGCGTATTGAGTTTTTCACGCCGTTACCAAGGAATGGAATGATCACGATTTCGCACACCATCGTTATTTCAATAGCTCACTTACCCAAATAGCCTTAACCCTCTTATCCACCTTTGTTAACCAATTTTGAGCCTATGATAAACTCCCTTTGTTCTTTAATTTAGCACATCAATACCCCTAAGTGAAAAACAATAAATGTCCTCTGATTTAGATCTTTGATTAGCTTAGGCGAGTGAGGGTGTGTATCATTTAAGCGGGAGGGAAGCTTGGGAAAATTGGTAGAGATAAAAGTGTGTTTTTTGTATTTTTATTGAAAACATTGGAAATTGGGTATACACTTATGTATTGAAGTTTAGACCATATGCATTAATACCATTGTATATAATTCATCAAAAGAAAAAAAAAGAAAAAAATATGTAGAAAAAGAAATAGAAAAATAAAAGAAAGAAAAATATATAGAAAAAGAAAGCAATAAAAAAAGGGGGACAAAATGCCCCAAGGCGAAGCCAATAATAACTAATGCATATGTGTTGTGAATTGAAAAAGAATGCATGAGTGTGTGAAAAGTGAATAAATGGGTAGTTAGGTTGTGTATTAGAATTGTATAGGTTGTTATTTGTGTTAGGTGAGAGCTTAGGTTAATCAAGGATTCAAATTTTAAGCTCACTCGGCCATATATGCATCCTTACCTTTACCCTAGCCCCATTACAACCTAAATATAAGCCCTCATGATAAATGTATGCATGCACCGAATAACTGTTGATTGTTAGATGAAAAATAAATCTTGGAAAGCATGATTAGAAGAGAATTGAGCGAATTAACCTTATACACTTGAGCGAATAGACCGGATACACTTCCGGTGAGGGTTCGATGCTCAACTCCTTGTTCCCTGCTTTCACAAGATTTCTTCTTGCAAGTTGTTTGCACTCCATTTTGATATTTGAATTGGTAGAGTTCATGAATCATCTTATTACCTTGGCCCTATGCATTCATATATGTTCTTGGAAGTTGATTCACTTTTGACCAAGTAGATAGAAGCATTTGCATTAGTTGCATCCATGTAGGTAAATTGTATTTCATAAACCTCGTTCTCCTATGTTCTTTGGTCTTTTAATTTTTAGCATGAGGACATGCTTGGTTTAAGTATGGGGAGGTTTGATAAACCCCAATTTTAGGGTTTATCTTGTGTAGAATTTAGGGAGTTTTATCAATATTTTTCGCATTTATTCATATAAATTGCATGGTTTTCTATTTCCTTCCTAATTTTGCTTCATGGTTTAAAACATGCTTCTTTAACCCTAAAAATGCCAACTTTTAATTCTCTTCTATTACCATTCGATGTCGTGATGTGTTTGTTAAGTGGATTCAGGATCTATAGGGCAAGAATGGCCTAGAAGATGGAAAGGAAGCATGCACAAGTGGAAGGGCATGAAGAATGAAGCTTTGGAGAATTGGCGGCGACGCGCACGCGTGGCTGACGCGCATAAGCGGGCACATTCGCGTGGTGATGCGAAATCCCACCGACGCGTACACATGACCGATGCGTACATGTGGCTTGAGGAGTTCATATGACGCGCACGTGTGGCCGACGCACACGCGTGATGCCCAGCACGTGACATCATTAATGAAATCGTGGCTGGCGATTTTTGAGAGGCTCCAGGCTCAAATCCAACTTGATTCTGCATGGAAAAGACCCAAGAAACTAAGGGGGATTGGAGGACTCACTCATTCACACCAAACATATAATTTTAGCTAGTTTTTGGTTCTTGTTTTCTAGAGAGAGAAACTCTTACTTCTCTCTAGATTTAGTTTGTTTTGATCTTCCTTTATTGAATTTCTGAATTGGGTCTTGTTAATTCTAGTTTCAATTACTTAATTTGAGTTCTCTAGTTATAATTTTGTTTAGATCTTGTGTTGGAATTGTGTTCTCTTGTCATTTTTCCTTTTCTTCTCATTTTATGAACTTTCTTGATTTTGAATTTCTCTTAGTGCATTGATCTTTTCTATGATTGATAGTGTTATTTTAGTTGTTCTCTATTGATAATTGTTAGTGGGTACTTGTAATTTCTAGTTAGTTTTGCAATTTAAATATGTCTTTAGTTAGTGTATACCATGTGTTTGATGAAATGTTTCCTTTGATTATGGAGTAGTTTTCTATACTCTTGGTCTAGGCTAAGGGAATTGGGTGACCTTGAGTCATTGGGTCTAATTGAATTGGTGATTTGAGAACCCCTAGTGGTCAAGTTGATACCCATTGACACTAATCTACTACTAAGCTAATTAGTAGGTAGATTAGGACTTATGAGTTGAAATTGACCAAGCCATTTGACATACTTCACTTGTAGAAGTAGACTTAATGGGCTTGGTTCCTCATAATTGTCAAGATATGGTTATTAGATAAGGATGGTAATCCCAATTCCTATGCCTAGCCAAGAGTTCCTTTTATTATTCATATTTGAAACCCAAAAATCCCAATTACTTGATTCTTGTTACAGTTAGTTTAGTTGTTCACTTAGTCTTAGAATAGAAGTAGCTTTATATGTTATCTTATTAGATTGCATTTACTTATACCTTGCTTTAATTGCTTTGATTTAGTTTCTTGCCCCTTTAAGATTTCTTGCATGTTAAGTTTAGTAGTTTAAATTTTTGTTTATGACTCCCAACCCCGGAATTCTAACCAATATTGATGCACATGTTTGCTCATTCTCTTGAGGACGACCCAAGACCAATACTCTCGGTTACTTTTTATTGGGGTTGACTTTGTGACAACTATATCAAAATTTGATCAAGAGGATTACACGTCGGTCTAGGACTATACTATGACAATGATTTGATTTTCTTATTGATGAAATTCTAGATCGACCATAATCTTCTCATCAGTTAGCTACCAAGACATGTCGGGTTCGCTATATAACCGACAGATGAGACTCATCAGTCATAGGATAGGCATGCATCATATGCATTTGTATGTTTTGATTGAGTGTGCATTTATTCTGATTTGCTTAATTGCTTAACTATGTTTACTACTACTTATTTTACTTGCTGTACTTAAATCCTACCTGTTATTTCTTTATTTGTCTTGTATGTGTATGTTTATCTGAGAGACCCTCTTTGGTAGAGGCGTGATGAGGGTGGTTTCTGGTATGTGGTAATGAAGGTTGAGGCATGATGGACTAGGTGTTGCCTTATTATTCTAATTTATGTATTGGTTGAATAGAGGTTAGCGATGTAAGTTGGGTAGGAGGTCCTTAGGCACATCTTTAGTCATTTTTATTTCTTTAAAATATTCATTTTATTGATTTGTAAATTAAAGAAATTTCTTTACAACCTTTCAAAGTAAGTTTTTCACAAAGCTTTTCCAAAAGGTTATTTCAGGAATAAACAGTTTTAATAATGAATTTTCTTCTATTTGCAAGTATTTCTTTACTTTGATGATATTCATTTCCCTACTGAGAACCTGCAAGAATGGTGTTCTCACCCCCTAAACACTTTCTTTTTCAATGACAGGTTCAAGAAGCTTTGGCGCAAAGTCGTGATTGATTCACAAGTTTTATATAAATATTGTATTTTCTGTTTATTGGTTTAGTTGAGATTTTACCCCTCATCAATTGTCATTTTGAGTTTTTAGAGGGGCATGACTTGTATTTGAGAAGTTTTAAATAAGTTTATGTATCTATTATTATGTGGATATAATTATATGAGTAAGTGAATTAAAGTAAAGACTTTTCTAATTCATAACTAAAGATTCGGTTTATATTCGCAAAGGTTTAATATTAAATAATTATAATATTAAATTAAAGGATTAGAGGTAAGTAACGTCTGAACTTTTTCTACAATCATGAGGTGTTAAAAGTAAGGATGTTACACTGTGTGATCGTCTTCATATTGATTGTCTGCCATACTCGGATGTAGACTTTCAGGTCCCCGACAACAGCGCCAATGTTCTGGGGGTTACCTGAAATGGTAATTTGGGCTTGAACGTGAGGTCCAGACTCCTTCTAAGGCAGCGTCCAACTTGTGCCGGTGTCGAGGTGCTGTTGTCCAAGTTCCTCGTGAGGAGGTGGAGGGTGATACCTGCAAGAGACTTGATAAACTCCAATTTTGTGGTTTATCTTGTGTTTAATTTGGGGGATTTTATCAAATTTTCTCACATTTATTCAATGAAATAGCATGGTTTTGTAATTCCCCCTAAATTTGTGCTTAAGTATGAAAACATGTTTTTTAGGCCTTAAAATAGCTAAATTTAACTCACTCTAATTCCATTCAATGCCTTGATATATTTGTTAAGTGATTTCAGGTTTAGAAGGCAAAGATTGGGTTGAAGGAATGAAGAAAAGCATGCAAAGTAGGAGAACTCATGAGGAAATGAAGGAATCGCAAAGCTGTCAAGCCTAACCTCTTCCTACTCAATCGATCATAACTTGAGTTACAGAGGTCTAAATGAGGTGGTTCTAGTTGCGTTGGAAAGCTAACATCTGGGGCTTCAAAATAATATAAAATTTGCCATAGTTGCCTGGCATCTAGGGACGTGGGTGGATTAGCGTGACTCACTAAAGGAAAATTGTGGCCAGCGATTTCTAGCTCATTTTGGGCCCAATCCAACTCATTTCTGATGCTATTGAACCCAAGGATTGAAGAGGGAATGAACCAAGTAGTCATAGTTTAGTTATCAGGATGTTTTAGGGTAGAATTCTAGAGAGAGAGGCTCTCTCATCTCTCTAGATTTAGGATGAAAATGAGGGTAAAGTTATGTTAATCTCTCTCAAATTTATCTTTCAATTCTTGTTTTGACTTAGTTTTCCTTCTTAATTTCTTGTATTACATCTTTGCTCTTCTAGTTTTACTTGTTCATTTCCTTTATTTTGTTACTTTTATGTTTATGAACCCTTGTTGGATTTTCATTTTCTTTCAATGCAATTTTATGTTTCCATGCTCTTTTATGTTTATCTTAGTTGTTATTATTGAATTATTGCTTATGTTAGTCATGGGTTTCTTTAATTCTTGCATTTTATGATGTTTACTTTTGTTGCACACTAGGTGTTTGATAAAATATTTCTTTTAGTTTTTGAGTAGTTTTCTTGACTCTTGGCCTAGGCTAAGGGAATTGAGTGACCTTGAGTCATTGGGTCTCATTGAATTAGTGATTTGAGAACCCTTGATGGTCAATTTGATAACCATTGACACTAACCTACTACTAAGTTAATTGGTAGTTAGGTTAGGGCTTATGGATTGATGTTGATCAAGCCATTTGATATACTTCAAGTATAGAAGTACACTTAATGAGCTTGGTTCCTCATAATTGTCAATATATGGTTTGTTGACAAGGATGGTGATCTCAATTTCTTATGTCTTAGCCTAGAGTTCTTTCCATTTCTTTTATTAGTTCTTGTTATTTTACTTTCTTGTCATTTATACTTTCCTGTCAATTTCCAAATCAAACCCTCCCTTGCATCTTTATAGCCAATAATTGAGCACTTCATTGCAATTCTTTGTGAGACGACCCGAGGTTTAAATACTTCGGTTAATTCTTATTGGGGTTTGTACTTGTGACAACCAAAATTTTTTATGTGAGAATTGTTTGTTGGTTTGGAGCTATGCTTACAACGAAGTTCTTATTTCTATAAGAGAAATTCTAGACCGACACAATAATTTTTACTATCAAGACTCCGATGCTTAAGTTAGCAAAGAATTTAAGCAGATTTTTAGTGAACCGGGACTTGAATATACCTAAAGAGTGTCATTGTATTTATAGTAGAATAGATAACCACCTTTTGGAGTAGTTTCACCTTTGTTGGTGGATAACCGTTCCCTTTATCTTGGGAGTTTGTTGAGGTAGAGATGGTAGGAGAGATTTAGGAGAGGTAGTCAAGTAAGGCTGGACCTCCTTATCACGTCCAACCTCTCAAGAAGTTGGATAAGTGGAAGAGGCCACCTTTGATGGCCTTTATCCTTAATGGACATGGCTTTTTTTTAGACTAAGATATGAACCTATGACAACTCTTTTCAGAATTTTGTACATGTTATTATTCAATATCGTCAGGCTAAACTACATGTTAATGATTATTCAATTTTTTTTGTTACATCTAAATAAATTATTCTTAATTATATTATTTTCATTTTAAGTAAATTTATTATTTTTTTAATTTTACTCTTAATCACATTACTTTTATTCTAAATAGAATTATTTTTTACTAATAGTAAAATTAAAAAATTAAATTGAATAATTATCTATTATAAAAAAATTAATATTATTAAAGGATAAAATTAAAAATAAAATTTGATTAAATTAAATATTAAAAAATTCAATATATTTGAGATAAAAATACATAATTTATACTTTATTATATATGTATCATGTTTTTTTTCTCCTTTCTATTAAAAGTATTCATTTTTATTTTATTTGATTTGGTAATTTTTCTAAGAGTAATTTTTTATTTAAGTTTCTAACGTTTTAAAATCGTATCAATATTATCATATCGTCAACTTTGTTAAAAGGATGACTAACGGTAGGATAACATTAAAATAATTTTAAAATATTAAATTTTAAATAAGACGATTCAAATGTTAGGATAATTTTAAAATTTATCTCAAGCATTAAAGACAAAAATGATACTTTATTGTTTTAGTTTTCTATTAAAGGTTTTCAGTTTTGCTTACGTTGAACTAATATTCAAAAATTACTTATATACCATTCATGTTAACTGATTTTTGTTATTTTTCATATTTATCCTTTGTCAAATTAGAAAACAACTTCCTGACCAATTTGATTTTGATTTGGGGTTGTAATGTAAATGTTAAATGCCACCAAACAGGGCCTTCATTGTTTTAATCACAATGTTGTTAATGCATTTATTATATACTAGATTTAAATATGCGATTTTTATATGTATTTTAAAAATAAATATTAAATCTAAATAAAATTAGATAAAATATATTTTTATTTTTAAAATTTGTTAAAAATTTTAAAATATCTCTAAATTTTATTTTATTTTAATTTTATCTTAAAAAATTTTTATTTGTATCAAATTTACTCTTAACGACTAATTTTTCAAAAATATTCTGACCAATAATTTAAGAATAACTTCACAATAACAACTTTAATATAAGCAAATCAAATATATTTATCATACATTATTATTAGATTAGTCCTAAATCTTTATAAAATTTTGTTGTTAGAGTATTCTGATACAAATAAAAAACTTTGAAGACAAAATTAAAAAAAAATAAAACTTAAGAGTATTTTAAAATTTTTGACAAATTTTAAGAACAAAAATATATTTTACCCATAAAATTATAAGGACAGACATTTTAATGTTTGAAGAAATTTATCTCCTAATATATATAGGTTTAACAAACTTAAATACTATAGCGCAATAATAAATGTAATACAAATATAAATATAATATTTTAATAATTAAAAATAACATCTATCTTTTCTTGAATCATGATATCATGCATGTATTTTCAATATTATTATTATAATTAAATAATATTAAAATATAAATTATTGAAAAAAAAATGATATATAAATGACAAAAATAATATATATATAATCGATAAACACAATTAGATAAAAAAAAACTTAAAAATATTATAAGAACATTATACTTTATAGTATTTTAGGAGTTTATCACCCAATATATAATGAATAAATTATTTAGCAAACTAAAATAAAAAACTGTGGTAATCAATTAAATTTTTAAATAATTGTACAAAATATTAGCAAAGACAAAAAAGAAAGAGTGAGAAATATAAAACTATGTGAGAGAAGATAAACAAATGTGTGAAATAAATATTAATTTATATAATAGATATGAATAGAATTGAGAATAAAAGAGAGAATAAATTAAGTTTTATTAAATTAAATAATTTATATCTATTAAGAAAAAATCACATTACTACTAAAAGTATAGAATAACATAAATAAAAATCAAGATAGAGTAAAAAGAGATTATTATAAGATAAGATTCAACACTATATAAGAAGAATGAAAAGTGATGTAATGATAAAAAGAAAAAATATAAAATGACAATTTTACTAAAATATTTATATGACAATATTAAAAATTATCTAATATGTCAAGAGTTTATTGTGTTATTATTTAATTTTATTTTTTATATATTATAATAAATTAATAGATAGATAGATAGATAAATACATAAATAAATTTTTATAAAATATTTTTTTAAATAAGATATCTAATATTAAAATTTAAACTATTAAAAAAATTAATAGGTTTTTATACTATATTTTTTTTGTAAAATTAAATAGTTTAATATGTGAAATTATGAAATTAATAATGTTAGATTATTTATATAAATACTATCTTTATAATAGTATAAATATAATTTTAAAATAAATATTTTTTATATTATTATAACAAATGATATAATAATTTTATATAAAATTTAAAATTTTATATATTATTTATTTATCATAACACTATTTTAAATTTTTTTAATATATTATAATAGATTAGATAATATATACCACAATTACAATATATATCTATTGATGTTGGGTTACGATAGCAATAGTTATTATTGAAGATAATAATTACATATGGGTAACGACTAACGAGTCTTGACTAATTATTAGTTATGAAAGCAACAATCAGCACACAACGGTCGGAAACAGTTAAATTCAATTAATAATTACTGTTACCAAGTTATTGCTCACTTAAATTCATTAATAAAAGGACTCTAAGGCTGCATTTGGTTATATCTTAGACATAAATATAGATATCGAAACATATAGTATATTTTGTGTTTAGTAAAATAAATATACAAGACACACAAGATATTAAAAAATTTATAATATTCTCATTTTTTATTTTTATCATCATCACCACACAAATTTTGATTCTATTATTATTTTTTTTTTACCATCATTCATATAACCAAAAATAAATTATTCAAATATAAAAAAATTTAATAATTTTATCAACAAATTCAATAATATAAAAAATATAGATGAATAATAAAAAAATTAAACTTTTTTTGGAAAAAAATAGAAAAAAGAAAAAAGAGGCAGGAAGAAACAAGAATGAATAGAAAGTAAAATTAAGAGAGCAACAATAATGGACTGAAGAGGAAGAGGGGAGAGAGGATGGTGCGAGCCGTGAAGAGAAAAAGAAAGAGAGGTAACGGTGAGGAGAAAAAAGAGACAGTAGAAAATTTGGATCAAATAAGGAGGAAGTGTGACGGATCTGGACCAAAGGAGCAAGGATATCTTCTTTTTTGTGTAAACGGTTCGTCTCTAGCCTCTGGATACGTCGGAACAGCATGAGTTTATCAGGGTGGAGCACAACGACAGCGATGGATCTAGATTTGAACAAGTGGTGGAGAAAGAAAGATGAAAAGAGAAGGGCACGGTGGCGATGGCGATGACAGTAGCAGTGACGGAGAACAAAAGAAGTGACAGAGGAAATAAAAAAAAAAAAAGAGAGAAGAGGAAGAGGATAGAGCATCTTTGAACAAAAATGAAGAAGGAAAATATGAAAAAAAAAGGTTAAGATTAAAGAATAAGAATGATATTTTAAAAAATAAATATAGATAAAAGAGTAAAAATTTGTGTCTCATTTAATGTGTCTTAATATTTTATTTTTTTTTAAAAAAATAAAATACATCTATTTTATATATATTTATGTATGACCGTACCTTTAAAAAATTAATATATTAACAACTAAACATTATATATGTGTATCCGTATTTATATCTTCTATAGACACACATAAAACAAATGCACTCTAAAGTCTAAACTCATGGATTTTTCTTATTACTGGCCAAGGATAACATTAATAAGGAATTGATATTTTATAATATTTTTAGAGTATTATTTTTAATATTTTTAAAAATTAAATTGATTTAAAATTAAAATTTATATTAAAATTAATTGATGAAATAAAATTGATATATTTTAAAAATATAATATTATTTTGATAGAAAATTAATAAAATTTTATCATTGTATAATTATATTAATAAAATAATTAAAAATAATATAAATTTTAATTAAATTAAAAATATATATAAAATGAATAAATTTTATTTTTAATTTTAAATTATTATTTATAATAAATAATCCTACAAATGTTTATGTATTATCTTATAGAATTCAAAATGAAAGTAAAATTAAAACTAGATGCATCTTTCATTGCCTTGTTGCATACTTGCATTATAAAATCAGTGTCTGGATTTAATTGCCTACTTAAATTCTGTACCTTGGGTAGCAGTGTAGGCCCTAACGCCTATTCGCCAAAATGAACCTTCCATTTTAAGTCAAATGGGTGTTACTAATGTACATTTTTCTTTCTCCTTTTTTGACTATTATTTGAATT
The DNA here is from genome assembly GCF_003086295.3 of Arachis hypogaea. NCBI lineage: Eukaryota > Viridiplantae > Streptophyta > Magnoliopsida > Fabales > Fabaceae > Arachis > Arachis hypogaea. The sequence continues at coordinate 29,114,640 of NC_092050.1, forward strand.
TTGTTATTAAAAATTTGATTGACCCAATTTCAAAAAATTTAAATATTTCATTAATAGCAAAAATTAAAGTATTCGTGTCATATTGTTTTATATTTTTTATAAAATAATCAAATTTTTATATTAATATGGAACATGATGCGATAGTAATTATTACTAATTAATAATGGGTGGCTAGAAAAAAATAAAAAGAGGATGATGAAGGAAAAAATCTGAAAAAAAAAAATTTTGATTGAACGATTAAAATGTTTAGAATAATAATAAAAATATTTCTTAAAGGTAAAATTAATATTTAGCCAAAATGTTTTAGAACAGTAATTTATCTTAGATTGAAGTGCATACATCATTTAACTTTAAGTTTTGTGCTTTTTCAAACTTTTCCCTCGTAAAAAATGTTAAAAGTAAGAAGAAAGGAAAAGGTCACGTGATTATTTTGACTGTTATGGTCTCATAATTCAACAGCTATCACTACAACAAATCCGGCAGACGGCGGCGGTTGGAATCACGGATGGCGGCGGTTTTTTGACCGCCGCTAGACATTTTGCAACGGTTGGCTGACCGCTGCTAGTAAGGGCGCCGGTAAACCTTTAGCGGCGGTTTTTAACAACCGCCGGAATAACCGCTGCAAATCTGTTTTTAGCTGGAATGAGATGGAATATAATGGAATGAAGCTGATCAATTGAATTAACAATGACGAAGGGATTAGGGAAGTTGGACTAACCATAATAAACATTAAGTTATTGACCTCAACAATAACATTTATTGTTCATCAATTTCACTGCATACGATTCTCAATTATCTGCAATATTTCTTGCTCTTTTTTCTTAGGTATATATATATAATTTGGTGGAGAACTTTGATGATTTGATGGATTTAAAAGACCTCCAACTTTATTAACTGGTGATACCCATATTTGTGGTGGACAATGGAGAAAAATAATGAGTCCCCCCCACTTTCAAAGGTAATGAACATAAATATGATTGGAATGGTTTAAAGCTAAAGAAGACAAATTATTCTTGCATTCTGAAGTGTACAAGCCCCCCAAGGGTTCATTGCAATTGCAAATCAAAAAGTGCCACACTTAGAAAGCGTACCTTTTGTGGGGTTGCAAAAACTGAAAGCTACTTCAAATGCATTTTGTAGCTAAATTACTAAATAACACCTCCCAGTCACATTTTTGTGTATTTGTAAATGGCTAATAAATAAATAAGTAAATATCAGCTTGAAATTTTGATGCCTTAGATAAGTTTGGTTCTTATAAAATAATTTGGATTACATCTAAAAGATTTTGATTTCAGTTCTTATCTGTTAATTTATTTTGTTCTAATATAATACATCTTATTATATTTATATAGGTATTTAATTTTAACTTGTCATATCAGTATTTAATGTAATAAACTAATGACTGAGACGGGGTACCTTTAAGATTAATTGTGATGCTAGCTATCCTGGCAGTGGTGTTCGAGTTGGTTTTGCTTGTGTTAGCAGAGATTGGAAGGGAAGGTGGCAACGAGGTTGTCTGGGAACAATTGAGAGTCGTAGCATTTTGCAAGGAGAGTTGTTTGCTATTTGGAGAGGCTTTCTTTTAGCATGGGACTCGGGACAAAGAGACATTATATGTGAGACAGACTGTGTGGAGGCTTTTACTATTGTCAATAATTTACAAGATTACTCTGGGTTTATTGATCCTTTGGTGTTAAAAATCCGAGATATCATGTCTTGGAAATGGCGTGCTGATCTTCGGTTGATCTTGAGAGATGCAAATACAGTAGCAGACATCATGGCAAAGACTGCAATGAGGACTATTTCTCCCCAAGTCGAGCTTCCATTGCCTTAGAAGGAGTTTGAGAGTAGTATTCAGCGGGACTGCCTTTCTTAAGCAGTTTCTTGTTTTTTTTTTCTTTCTTAATTTTTGTTTATTTTCTTTTAAGTCACCCAAAAAAAAAACTAATGACTGATACTAAAACCAAAATTTTAAACCTTTTAGACTTAAATAAAATACAGATATTTTATAGAGAATAAAAACTTATTTAAGCCAACTTTATGAATCATCTCTCTTTTAATTTTTATTCGTAATAATTCTTAAGTTTAATGATTACGTTAGTTTTTATACTTTTATTAAATTTTTAATTAATTTTTATAATTTCAAAGTTTATAATTAGATTAATTTTTTTTTATTTAAATCCTAATTAATACTTATCTTTCAGAAAAGAAAAAAATTAAAAATCTAGAATATTCATTTTTAATTAGAAGATTACACAATTTATGATACATCAAACTCAAAAATAGATAATATCAAAAATAATTTTTATTTTTTATAAAATAAAATAATTAGTAAGACCATAATTAAATAATTTTAAATTATAAAAACCTAGATAAAAATTTAATAAAATTATAAATACCGACAAAATAGTTCAACCTAATTCTTATATACAACTACATTAATAAACTACATCAACAAGTATATTTAAAGAAAAGTCAGAAATTGAGACATAAATTTCTCTTATTTATGAAAATGAATTTTTTATCTTACTTTAAATGTAGTTGTTTTTAAAAATTATTGATATAATATTTTTCTACTTTAATGGAAATTTCATCTTTCTTCCTTATAATAAGTAGAACTGGAGAGAAGTTAGCTATTCATACTAATATTTCAAGCTTCAATGAATATGAACATAAGGAGGAGTGAATTGAGTTTTTCTTTTTCTTCTTCATCTCTCCTAGTTTCTTGTACAACTTATTTTTTAGTAGATTATCCAAATTACTATTAGATAGGAAAGGTCTAGAAGTGGATGAAAAAGTGTGTACATGAATGCAAGTAAATGATATGTTAAACCTTTAATTTTACTTGTATTCTCTGCCAAAAAATAGAAAAACCAATAATAATTTTAATTAGATTTATTTTAGTTTTTTTAAAAAAATTAATTAATTCAATAATAAATTATTTTTTAGTTGCCCATTCTAGCAATCCAAGTCTTATAAAAACCAATTATTCTCGTTAACTAGCCCTTGTTGTCATCCCCCTTTATCCTCTGCCATTTAATAATCTGTTTTTTATGGTTAGGTCCATGACGTATGTAACTAACCTTGCCGACTGATGAAAGTGTTAATTATAATCATCCAAATTAATTTATGAAAAATATTATATAATTATTAGAATTTATTATTTTTAGTCATTATTTTTAATTATTAATTTAATTTTTTTTAGTTATAATATATTTTAACTTATATTATAAATATTAATAACTAATTAATAATAAAAAATAATAAATTTTGATGAACTTTTAACTAACGTTATTCTAATTAATTTATATATATATATATATATATATATATATATATATATATATATATATATATATATATATATATATATATATATATATATATATATAAAAGAACATCACAGTCACTAAGTAGGTACTCTAGGTGAACACTATAATTTTGTCTCGATCTGAAGAATGAACCAACCAACCAATGCTTAAAGTTATGATCAAGTTGTTTGAGATGCTTATAAAATAGGGACAAAAAGGCATGGAATCTTAACTAAGTAGGTGCGATCGCATTTATTTGAGATGAAATTAACTATTCTGATCACAAATTTTAAGAATATTGAGAGAATTGATCATGAAAAATTGAAAGTTAATTTTTATTTATAAAATTTGTTTTTCTATTTTATAAATTTAACCGATTACAATATAAAAATTGACGTTATCAATGAATAATTTTACGTATATTGTTATTGTCCAAGGTGATAATATGATTGTTTGACGTTGAATTTATTATTTCTTTTGTATTGAATTAACTAATTTTTTTTTAAAATAAAAAATGAAAAGGCAAAAGAGGGGACAGCATTTCACAGGTTCAACTTCGAGCATTTACCAATATCCACAACCATACCCTAATCAAGAGAAGACAAATCCACCATAGCCAGAACATATTGGTGTTGTGGTGCATTGTCACACTGTCATAAGTCGTTGTCGCAAGGAGAAGGTGTATCTGGGAAGTTTGCTCTCTCACAAGTATATTCTGCTAAGTTGGTGACTCTAAATAGGTAATCCCTCGCAACTTTGAAGAAAGACATTACTTTAGATCATTAGGGCTAACAAGTGTGGTGTACCTCCTAATTATAAGAGTTTTTTTTTTTTTGATAAGTGACGGGCCAAGGCCCAAAAGAAAGGAAACCTACTTTATTACAATTCTGCTGAACTTCATCCCGCTTGCATCAGCAAGAAGATGATGGAATAAATATGGAGGTGGTTGTTCCCAAAATTTAATTCTCGATTCATGTTCCTGTCCGAGTTTAGCAAGAGCATCAGCACAGAAATTCGCCTCTCTATAGATGTGTCTAACTTTAACATCTTCCATCTTCATCAAAAGCTCATTGATGGTACGAATGAGGGAGGAGTTACCATGCATCTTTGGTGACATCTTCTGAGTCAGTATTATAGCGCACTTTGAGTCTGATTCCACCACCAACTTCTTAATCCCTAGCTCAGATGCTCGTTTAACCCCAACATACATGCCCCAAATCTCAGCCATGGTAATGGTACAAACTCCAATGTTCATCGAAAAGCTGGCAATAGTGCGATCCGTCCAATCCCTAATGAGACCTCCACAAGCGCCTTTATTGTCAGGTTGGGTAACCGACCCATCCACATTCAGTTTGTTCCAACTCCGATTTGGCGCCTCCCAACCAATAAACTCCTCTCTGGTAAGGCTTAGTAAGGTATTGCTCTTTTCCATAATTTTCATAGTGCCATTGTAATTCTCTGCCAATCTTTTAATCATTTGGAGAAGCTGATTGTTTAGCAGAGTCTCGTTCCTGAAGATGAGGTCATTCTTGTACTTCCAGGTTATGTTGCAAGCTGTGACAAAAGTTATGGGCCAAGGGGTTTCATAGTGCTTTCGAGAGACTAAGGAAAGGTTAGTACTGAGTCAATCTTGGAAAGATTGAGAGAAAAAAAATATCCTATGCGTCTCTGTTTACTATGCTAATCCATGCTGTACGGATGTAGGGGCAATCACGTAGAACATGGAGCAAAGTCTCCTCCTCTCCACAGCATATTGGACAGTCGCCATCTTCCGTGAGATTTCTGAGTTTCCTCTTACTGTTGGTCAACAGAGCTTCATGTGTGAGGAGCCAGCTGAAGGTTTTTAAACGCTGAGGTAATTTGATTTTCCAAAGTAATTTGTGTAAGTTGTTGTTATTTTCTATTTTTGTGAAATATACTTCAAAAGCTGATTTAATAGAAAATTTGCCATCTGCTGCTGGTACCCATCCCACTGTATCTGCACCAATGTTTGGGTTGGGGGCTTTTAAAATTTTTATATGTTCTAGGATGTCCTCAGACAATACCTGACTAAGTTTAGCCCAATTCCAATTGCCCTGGGTATTAACATAGTCACTCACCTTTTTTCCGAGCTTTGCCTCGTCAAAGTTACACGTGGCTAGATCTCTAAGCTTCTAAACTCCTGGGATCCAGTGATCGTCCCAAAAGGATATGCTCTTCCCATCGCCTATCCTCCAAATAAGGTTGTTTTGGAATTCCTTCCAGACCTTAGTTATTCCAATCCAGGCATTTGAGTTGCTAGCCTTCTTGCGGACTTTCGGAATGGTGTTGTCTCATCCCCCATATTTTGCTCTCATCACCTGAACCCATAGGGCATCCCTTTTATGGATTAACCCCAGGCTAACTTCATAAGAAATAACTGATTTCTCTCCTGCGCCCTTCGTATACCTAGACCACCCTCTTCTTTCGGTTTGTAGATTTTCTCCCAATTTAGGAGGTGGACTTTTCTTTCTTCATCGCTGCTTCCCCAAAGAAAATCCATACAGATTTTGTCCATGTTTGCACAAACTGCCATAGGAATCTTCATAGTTTGCATGCAATAGCTAGGTATGGTTGATAACACCGATTGGATAAGGGTGCATCTTCCCGCAAAGGATAGAGATTTCTTATTCTAACTAGAAAGCTTGGCTTGCATACGGTCAAGGATGAACTGAAAATGTTGTTGATTGCACTTCTCATGTATTAAGGGCACTCCTAAATACTTTCCTAAATTTGCCGTGAGGGTCACCCCAAGCTCTTAGCTTAAATGTTGCTTGACATTGTGATTGACATTTTTTGAGAAGAAAACACAAGACTTGTTGAAACTAATTCTTTGTCCTGAGCTTTCGCAAAACGTATGTAAGGTATTTTCGATCATTTGCACTTGTTCATTAGTAGCTCTAGCAAAAAGAACTAGATCATCTGCAAAACAAAGATGAACTATTTTAGGCCCATTTCTAGAAATAGTTATTGGTTCCCATTTCTTATCAGCAACAAGTTTATTAATAAGGTGAGATAAACGCTCGATACAAAGGATGAAGAGATAAGGTGAGAGAGGATCTTCCTGTCTTATTCCCCTTGTAGGAGAGAAGGCCTCAGACGGTGAACCATTCCAAAAGAGATTCATAGTAGGGGTGGATATGCAGTAGGTAATGAAATTAATGATCTCTTCTGGAATACCAACATATTTCAAGGTCTCCACCTCGAAATTTCAATTTAATCTGTCGTAGGATTGCGCTAGGTCAATCTTAATAGCCATGATCCCTTTTTCCTTGATTCTTATTACGCACGGTATGAACAACCTCTTGTGCAACCAGGATATTATCCGCGCTAACTTTGCTAAGGACAAAACTAGCTTGAGTGATAGAAATAAGCACAGGCATATATTTTTTAAGTCTAGAGGCAATAATTTTAGTAACCACTTTGTAGCAAACATTACAGAGACTGATTGGTCTAAAGTGGCTAAAATTCTCTGGGGCAGAAATTTTGGAGATGATCGCAATGAGCGTTTTGTTCACTTCATTAATGTTTGTGGGTTGTTGAAAAATGGACTTCACCCAGGTCGTGAAGGAATCAGCAATAATACTCCAGGATTGTTGGAAAAATTTGCTGGAATGCCATCACTGCCTGGGGCCTTCTAACTTTCCATATCAAAAATGGCAGCTCTAATCCCTTCTTGAGAAATCTCTCTGGAGATATTCATGTAATCCCCTCTAAAGAGTTTCGGGAAGCAGCTAGACAACAGAAAAGTATTATAGGAACGAAAACTACTCTTTTTTTATGGGTAACAGTTCATTATGCATCAAAGTCTATCATTTTTGTCACAAAAAAAGAGAAGATTTTTATTTTTTATTTAAAGATGAATTAATAACTTAAAAGAATAAAATGACATGTACCTGCAAAGTTTTGAATGTAAATAAATTTGATCAATAATAAAATTTGCAAAAAAGATGAAATAAAATAAAAACAAATTCTGAATGTAACAGTCACTAAACTAAAATTTGCTCAAAAAATAAACTGCATAAAATATAAAGTGCAGAATTAAAAAAAAGTATGAAACATGAAAGGAAACCTATAGAAACTATAACTCAAAAATTGACTTAAAAAATTTTTGGGGATGTAAGTGTGTATGAGTATATTTTTGAAGAGATTTCTCTCACTCCTAATCCCTTGTTTGCAATTCTATTTATAAACATCTTCCATCAATCTTCTGATGACACTTGTCAATTTGCCAATAGCTCAAGGAAATAACCATTTCCACCTAAATATGCCCTGTAACTGCTCCCTTAATCACGTTCATCACTCTGTTGAAATTGCTCTGCCATCAAGTTGATCTTAATCCCAAATCGAACTTCATCATAAAATCAATCCAAGTCTTTTTCACTGTCGAGTTATCACAACAAACGTATATATTTTCCAAATCTAACAATTGAATCCCCTTCTCAATCTTAATAAATATCGAAAACTCGATTCATCGATTCGATGTTTTTTATCAAGTAATAGTATGTGTCTTAGTTGGTACTAGTTAATTACTCTGTCTACTTGATTTTATCTTTTAGATTTTGAAATAATTTTTTATTTACTAAAATATCATATTAGAATTTTGTATATATAATTTGATTCTACTCATATTTGTTATTTCATAGAAGTAGAATTTAATTAATTTGATTTTTAATATATTTTTATTTAAATATGAAAATTTTAGAATATTGAAAGTGTATATATAATAGAAATTCTTCAAATCGAGGGAGATTAAGATAAGAATTTGTTAATGGTATTTAGGATTTCATCAATATAACGATGAAACAACTTTAATTTATACTTGATGATGGTGTACTTAGATATCCTTACAACAAGTATAAAATAAAATTTTCTCAACTCCTAAAGAGATTTCACTATATTTATACAAACATGTTTTCAAGATAAGATATTATTGTTGGGATTCGCATAAGAAAAGTCCAATGCATTTAAATGCAGGTCATGATAATCAAGAAGGTACTTTTTTTTGCAGGCTAGTGTATTGGTAAGGAATTCATATGAATCTATGATGGTTGATGTTGTTGGGCTATAATAATTGATAGGTTAATTTGATGAATACATAGATGAATATCCAAATCCAAAAGCCAAAAGAAAATTATGATTTATTGCTGTATGCTCAGTAGCCATTATTTAGTGGATGTGTTAATCTTTTATAATTATCAATGGTAGTTAAAATGTTGAGTATACACTACAAGAAAAATATTGAATATTGTCAAAATTTTCGTCTATAAAACAAAAAAAATTTGACGATAATTTAATTATCGCTAGAAAGAATTAGACGGTATAAGCCATGCCAGTAAATGTTTACTAACGGAATTTTTCCTTCTGACGGTAATTATCATCGGATTCTGTGATGGATTACCTGTTTGAAAAATCATTTAGTTACTGGCAAATTTTTTCGATGATAATGTTGGCGCTAAGATATGTTGTTTCCCGCACTATTACTGTCGGATTATTCCCTCAGTAAATCCGACAGTAACGTCAATTTTATTTTTAATTTTTTTTGAAATAAATGGTCAATTCTAATTTTTTTATTTAAATTTATTTTTCACACAATTAATGGTCAATTCTTAAATAATAAAAATCTAGTATTTAAAATAAATAATACTATGTTCAAATAAATTAAAAGTCAAGTACACCAAATAAATATAATAAAATAATAAAAAATAAAACGAAAGACTAATAACTAAATATCCAAGTAGTCCTCGTCGTCGGTTCCGTGGCCCTAAAGAGATAGCGCAGAAGGCGGTGATGTATGTGTGCTACCAACAGGACCGCTGCCATCAGCAAGGATGTTGCCAACGGTGTGCATCTGAGCCTGTTATACTTCCATCTGAGTCTCCATCTGCTGAAATCGCTCCAACTGCTCCCTCCACTCCAGTCTGAGGTCATCGTTGTCTGTCACGCGTGTGAGGATCTCCTGATACCTTTTTCGATAATCGTTCAACTCCTGAGCCTGCTAGTGAAGGTTACGTTGGAGTTCCTACACCACGACTTCCTCAGTCTCGACGGCTCGATGGGTAGCAAAGCCTGACGATGGCCTCAACGTGGAGGTTCAGAGGCTGCTGGAAAATAATGATCCCATCCGATATACGCAGTTCTTATATGGTGCTGAGGCGGCCTCACGCCAAACCGCATCGAGATTGACGACTAAAGCAGCAGAGCCATTGGCGGCATCCTCCCAACTTTGTTGAGATTGCTGAGTCGCAGCCTCTAATTTCTGCATGTAGGACTCCTGTGTAACACAGTACGATAGCTATACAGTTAATCTCTAATCATTTTATACCAGAATACTATATGTATGTTTACTCACATAATGGTCCTGAGACCGCTGATTAGCAAATCTCTCTTTGTTCTCCTTCAGCGTGTGGGTGTATTTGAACGTCTCCGTCAATGTCGCCTCGCAATCCAACGACTTCTACTACACATGTTGCATTGAAACAATATCATTAGGATGCCTAGTAGAAGATATGTAAAAGAATATAACTAAGTTATTAACAATATTAAAAACACTACATACCATCTTGACCTTAGTTTTCATGAAGGTCGCTGAGCTGCCGGTATACTTGGACGACTTGGCCGATACCCTGTTAGCTCTGTTCATGAGACGCTGATGTCTGAACCCCTCATTGATCTCCCATTAAACTCACAGAGCCTTCTTTATTTTCGATTGGAGCCAGGTTGTTAGGTGGTCCCGCCCCTCACGAACATCCTCTAGCATTTCCTGATGGTAAGATCGTGCTTAGCGTCCCAAATAAACTGCAAGTGCAGAAAGAAACTTTAAAATTAGTTAATCAAAATAGAAGATATAAACTAACTAGAAAGATTTGAAACTAAAAGAAATTAATTACCGCTCATTTCTGAAACCATCGCTCTCTGGTCTCAAAGGGGATCTTCTTGTAGCTGGGCTAGGGATGGTCGTATATCAGTTTGATGATGTAGGTCATCTCGTGAGTACATGCATTGTTGTTTGGCACAAACCTATCAACGATCCACAAACAAAATAATATGGCAATTCCATAAACAAGAATAAATAAATAGACACTTTCAGCAATTCTATAATCAGGAAATAGGAAACACTTTCAGGAAATCAAACCTAAATCCACTAAATAAGAATCAATAACCAAACACTTTCAACAATTCTATAATTAGGAAATAGGAAATACTTTCAGGAAATCAAACCTAAATCCACTAAATAAAAATTAATAACCAGATACTTTCAGCAATTCTATAATCAGGAAACAAAAAACACTTTCAGCTAATCAAACCTAAATCTACTAGACTAGAATTAATTTTCAGACACTTTCAGCAATAACAATAATTAGAAAATAAGAAACGCTTTCAGAAAATCAAACCTAAATCAAATAAATAAGAATCAATGACCAGACACTTTCAGTAATTCTATAATCAGGAAACAGGAAACACTCTCAGGCAATCAAACCTAAATCCACTAAACAAGAATCAATAACCAGACACTTTCAGCAATTTCATAATCCAAAAATAGAAAACACTTTCAGGCAATCAAACTTAAATCCACTAAACAAGAATCAATAACCAGACACTTTCAATAATTCCATAATCAGGAAACAGAAAATACTTTCAGCCAAAAACCTAAATCCACTAAACTAGAATTAATTTTCAGGTACTTTTAGCAATAACAACAATCAGGAAATATAAAAGACTCAAAGTGATACTTATCCCGTGCTGCCATCGTGCCAAATGGTCAACCATATGATCGGAGTTGGTGGAGGGGTATCAGCTACCTCACTTCCGTGAGTGGATTTCAAGGCCGCGACTTATATCGCTAGAGGTGGTGTTGCCGTGGCGGCAAGCTACTGAGCAGTAGGAAGTAGTATCATCACTGTAGACGGAGGAACGTAGTTGGGGTTAGGGACCATGAGAATGGCTAGTCTCCTAAACCCGCAATCTGTGACGTCATTGGGGTAGTCGGAGTAGAGGGAGAGGATCCAGAATTCCTGGGGGTACCGGAAGAAACCCTCCCTCTACCTCGACCACAACTACGACCATGACCATCAGCTTAATTCGGCAGATCTCTACCCGTCGTCATGCCTAAAAAGAGCATAACCAGCAGTAACACAATGAATCACCATAATTCAGACAATTTTCAACAAGTCCAACAACAATATTCAGTAATTCAGTTCAATAATTGAAACATTTTTCAAAGTTCAAGCTCAACTCAATTAGTTCGCCTAAGATGATTTCAAAATATTTGTGAGTTAGAAATAAGAAAACAATCAACAAGAGACTCAATAATGTACATAACACATATAATAGTGTATATAACACATATACTCAAAATAATATTTCTTCCTAAAATGTCACATTTTCAAAATAAGAAAAATTTCATTAGATAATTAGAATAATGTCAATTTTTTCTTTATATTATGAATTCATATGAAACAAAATTCAACAATCAACAAAACCTCAGCATATTCATAATAAGCAAAATCACTGCATATTGATATTCATAACTAAATTCATAAACTAATTCAATGTTTCAACCACTACCATATTCTAATTAACATCATAAACCAATCAACAATAAAAATAACAACACTAACATCAATGAATCAACTACTTAAAATTAATATAGCATTTGAAATATTAGAATAAATGGGAAAAATTAATATGGTTACCTGTTGTTGCAGAGGTAGAGACGTTTCCAGAAGGTGGACGACGCACGGCAATATGCAGGCAACACAACCATGGAGGCACAGACAACGAGGGACGAGCAGCAACAACCACCCACGGAGACGGAGTAGAGGCGGAGGGAGGCCTGGCGGCACGTGAGGAGGGAGAGAGGCGAAGCCCAGCAGTGGCAGTGATGGGTCTGTGGTGCGGCGTGGCAGTTCTAAGAACGAAGAAGGTGAATGGTGAAGTGGCAAGGAGAAAAGAGGGAGAAGAAGAAGAAGGGAGGGGTGTCGGTGGTGGGTGGTTTGACGGTGATGGAGAGGGTGGTGTTGGGGATCGGAAAGGGAAATGGTGGTTGAGTGAGAGAGAGGGTGAATCTTAAATGAGGGGGAAGAAGGTTCACGATTTGAATTTACAACCTGTTACCATCGAATTTTTCCGACAGTAAACAATTGTGGGTCACCAAAATGCAACATTTTACTAATTGGTGTTACCGTCGAATTTATACGATGATAAATCCGACGGTAACAGACGTGCCGATTTAATTGTTTTTTCTCCAAATATTATCGACAGATTTACTGTCAAAAATCAAAATCCGCCGGTAATTACTTAACTTTACGAATTCAACGTCCTTACGGCCACTAAATCTGTCGGTAAATCTGTCGCAACTCCATAATGTTAAATCTGACGGTACTCAGCGTTTTTTTTGTTGTGATAAAAGTTAAAGGGAACATATCTCAATAAATCTTTAATGATTTTGTTAAATTTATAAAGAAAGTAATGCCTAAGGATAACTTGTTTGTCTCTAATTTTTACGAAACAAAGAGGTTAGTATCGAAACTTGACATTGAAAGCAAAAAAATAATTGTTGCATTAATAGTTGTATGTTGTATTATAATGAGAATGACAGACCAAAAAAGAATGTAAATTTTATTATTTTCCATAATATAGGATAGATAAAATGGATAAATAAGTATCTTTGAAATGAATGTACTAATACCACTTATATATCGTCTAAAAAAATGTATACTTTACTTCACTTAACACTTCATATGAGACTTGTTTAAAGGTGTACTTGAGCATCCATCTGATTCACGAGGATTGAAGTATTTTGATAAAAAAAAAGCATATAATATTTTCTCAAGAACCACCAATATCAGACTAGGATTATATGTTAGTGGATTCACCCTCTTTGGTCAATCAGATAAATAATATTCTTGTTGGCCAGTAATTGTCAATTCTTATAAACCGCCTCTCTTTATATATAAACTCTTTACATATTTTTGTCTATGATTATCCCTAGTCCTTTAATCTCAAAACTAGAGTCTCTCTCTCTCTCTCTCTCTCTCTCTCTCTATATATATATATATATATATATATATATATATATATATATATATATGAAACCTTTATTTGATGAGCTAAAACTATTATAAAGAGATGACATCTCAACTTATGATATTTATTATAAGTAAAATTTTGTAATAAGAGTTGCATTGTTATAGACTATTAATAGTTTTTCAACTTATAGAATATTGTCTAGATAGATGTCGGCAAAAATGCTAGCATATTCATATTGTATAAGATGAACGAATGCATTCCAATTAAAATACGAGGGAAAGCTATAATGGTTTGGTTACCACAGATAAATCTTACTAAATAATCACATATTTAAAAGAAATAAAGATGCATTTTACAAGAATAGAGTTGAGAAATCAAAACATCCGCCAAGATTAAGTAGAGAACAAATATAGAATATTATTCAAAATTATAATAAGATAAGTGATGTTAAGAAACTTGAGATAGCAAGGTACAAGAATACACATAATTGGATAAAACAAAACATATTTTGACATTTAAAGGGAAGATTATTTATTATTATACTGCAAATGGAAGAGTTTAAAATTATCTGAACAAAGTGAAGATAAAATTATAAACTCAAGGCAAATTACACATTTATTCTCAAGCAAAAGATAACAATATATGTGAATGAGTGAAGAGATTAAGGCTGCCTTGATAGATAAGTTTTAAATTTAGAAAAATATGATAACATGAAGGAAGAAAAATTTTATAAAATAAAAAATCATACACTACAAGAAAATCTTGGATACCATCAGTTTAGAGGAGGAATAATAAGTTCGACGGTATAAACTTTGTCGGTAACTGTTTACCAGCGGATTTTTTCGTCCACTACTAATTACCAGCAGATTTTGAGGTGGATATAAATTTTAATTGACGAAATTTTGGACCTTGTTACCGTCAGATTTTTCTCTGGTAAATCCAACGGTGAACTTAAATTTTAATTTTTTTAAATTTGTTTGAATTTAATATATATATTTAAAAATTTTTGAATTTAATAATTCCTAAACTAACAATATTCAAAGTTCTACAATTTCTTATAATAATTTATCTATAATTTTTAGTTAAAAATTCACAAACAAGTTCAAATATCAAAGCGTATTATTAAAACAAAAAAATATAAAAGAATTCAATTAAGCAGGAAAATTAGATTTGAAATGCACCAAATCCTCAATTACAAAAAAATGAGCAAAATTAAATCAGAAATTAAAAGAGAAATATTGACGAGCATTAGAAATTAGGCTGCGCTATACTAATACTACTACATTACATAAAGAATCAACCATTACGAAACTATTTATGATACTTGCAAGTTGCAAGACTACCCAAAAACTAAATCCTCAAGAATCGCCAGCACAATATTTCAGCATTGAGAATTGATAAAACAAAAAGACACTTACTGTAGCTATATAACATTTGTCATTCCCTCTGAATTTCATTGTAATAGTATCATATGATTCCAAATCAATAAAGTTGCTAAACTCTATATTTACAATGAACCAGGGGTAAATGATTTACTTAACATTTAAAAAACACAAATTTAGGCAGCCAATCTAAGATTTGAATCCATGACCTTTAAGTTCAGGTCACAATGCTACATATTAGTACATCAAATAAATTTCATCGAATAGGTTTTGTTGCCAGTAAAATTAAAATAAATTTTAAAGAAAACAAAATTTAAAACTTCCAACAAAACAATCTACCACATAATTTAAAGCTTCCAACTAATCTACCACATAATAAAAAATTAAAAATTACAAACAACATTATCATTTCTAAATTATATAATAAAAAAAAAGAAAAAAAATAATCCTCCATCATAATACAAAAATAATCCATAATATAAAATTAATAGCAGAATACCAGATTAATTTCAATATTTTTTATAATTAAATACTCTAATAACACGTAAACAATAAGAGGATTAAATACTTACATCAAAAGCAAGAAACACGACATAAAATAGATCAATCAAAACAAAAATAATAACAAATGTATCATCATCCTATTCAATTCATTAAGCAAAGAAGGAAAGCAGCAATATATATGTATATCTGACAATTAAATAAAAATTAAACAAACCATAAATTCTCAAACAAAAAATTTAGCAATAATTACACAAACAATTGAACAAAAAAGAGATACAAACTCAGAAAATTAACAATTTCAAAAAATTTCAAACAACTGAACAAACCCTAAATCCCCAAATGTAGAAAAAAATTAAAATAAACTAATCAGAGAAAGGGACTTAGTACAGAAGGTGGTGACGACAGAAGAATACTGTGATGAGGCGGCGATGATGAAGCTGCGTGAGGCGGCAATGATGAGCAGCGAAGATGCTGTTGGAGGCGGCGATAACACTGCTAGTGGTGTTGATAATTTTGTTGGACGCGGGGACAATGAGGGAAGATCGATTGGAGGAGGCCGTGAGAATGATGAAGAAGCGTGGAGTAAGAGGCGCCGACGCTGTTGAAAGAGCGCGGTGCTGGACACAGCAACGTTGAGGCAACAACAGTGACTGAGTGACAGTGACCAGCGTTGAGAGTGAGTGAGGGTGGTGGTTATCGGCAAAATAGCAGCGAATGGTGGCAATGGGAGGGTTGACCGCGAGAGAGAGAGAGAGAGAAAGGGGGAGAGAAGTGAGGTTGGTGATGTTGCAGAAATGGAGGGGAATGGTTTGCAAATTCGAATTTAGGGTCAATTTTACCGGCAAATTTACCGTCAAAAAAATCCGCTGGTAATGCATAGCTTGTGACCAAAATGGCGGGTTTCATTTAGTTACCTTATCATCGGATCTTTTGCCTCTAAATCCGACGGTAATGATCGCGCCAATTTTGTTCTCCAATTATTACTAGCAAATTTACCATCAGAAAATGGAATCCGACGGTAATTTTTTATTGGACGAATTTATTGCCAAATCCATTAGTAAATCCGCTAGTTAATTTTTGCCACTAACT
Source organism: Arachis hypogaea (assembly GCF_003086295.3). Classification (NCBI taxonomy): domain Eukaryota; kingdom Viridiplantae; phylum Streptophyta; class Magnoliopsida; order Fabales; family Fabaceae; genus Arachis; species Arachis hypogaea. The sequence goes on from NC_092050.1 coordinate 29,130,976, forward strand.
TCTGACGCTAAATCTGATGATATTCAGCATTTTTCTTGTTGTGATAATTGTCATAATATTTTTCTCGTTCTTCCTTTTTGAACTTGATGGTAATGCTAGAACTTGGGAATGGGAATTGAATTAAGTTGATTTTAGAAAAGAAGTTCTTTTAGCATTTTTTGCGCAAGCATATTATGCAGGAGATTTTTTGCGTTTTGTCTTTAAAACCAGAACAGGACAGATTAGGGAAGAAGAGAATCAGGCAAGCATGTATCCTAGTTCGGTTTTCTTGTGCCATGAAACTTACATCCAGTCTCCATCACAACCATGGTAGAATTTGTACTATAATCAAGCTAATCATATACACTTAATACTAATGAATTACAACCTAATTCATCTAGTATCAACTACTAAGCTTTTAATCAAGCTTAGTCACCACGAAGTACTATCCCAACTTGGCAAAGGAGATTCCTAACTGGTTCAATAGCCACCAAGGGCTATCCCAACATGGCAAGGAGAACCCAACTAGTTCAATGACCACCAAGTGTTATCCCAATTTGGTAAGGAGAACTAATTCTAGTTCAACAATAACCAAATACACAGAAATTTTCTTTTGACTTTTTCAATGTATCTCTCTTGCCTCTTTTTTCTCATGGCTTTTTCAATTTTTTTTACCTCACTATGATTTGCCTTTTTCTCAACTACAGAAAGATAAACGTCAGATAGCCATAACAATGAAATCAAAAATAAAGCTCAAAGAGAAGGAAAATAATTCTGTATGTATAAGATGATGCTTTGATTTTTCACTCTATTTTTCTTGTCTTCAAATGTTGTTGAGAGTTCAGATTTATAATATGAAGCTTGTTCTTCAAATTCCATCACTGCCTCTTTAATTTTCTTGTTGATTCTACCAGTTGTAACTGTCTTTCTTGGCATGCAATGCTTTTTCATTTTGCTCCACTACTTTTGCTGTCTTTGGAGCTGCTCTACTACCTCTGCTGTTCTTGCGTGTTATATTTGCTCTACCAACCTCTGAATTTTGATCCTCTACTATTATTAGTGTAGTGTGGTTGTCCTTGTGTCCTTATTATCATTCATTCTCCATACTGATGCCAAATGTCCTATTTTCTTTTTCTTTTCTTTCTCTTAGCAAATGCAGAACCTTCTTTCTTTGTGTTTTGGTTATGATTTGTCTTCATAAGTATTGGACTCATGCTTGGATTTATGTATTATGGAAGTTTGCTGAGACAACATGAGTTGGGCCGATAGATGAAGTATTGGGCCTACATTACTAATATACACATTAAACCACATTTGGAATTTTAACCCAATATATATATATATATATCTACATCTAAAATCATTTCTAACTCAACAATCTCTCTCTTGATGACAAACATGATAAAAGAGGATAAATAAAATTGAAATTTAATTAAAGACGGAGTAAGAATACTTACCTTTGATGACCATTTGATCTGAGTAAGGATGTGAAGTACTCCCCTTTAATGTCAGCATTTCTCCCCCTTAATCATGACTTTCTCTTGAAATAGAGAATGCTCAAAACAGCCAAAAACCAGCACTAAAGCAAAATGAAATAGCAATAATAGTACAGAGCAAATAATCAACTATCAGAAGAGCTATAAAAAATATGTAGTAGCAAATTTACAATGAACAATAAGGCAAAAGATAGCATAGCACATGCATTAAACATCAAAAGTCTAAGCCTCTTTTTTCTTTCTCCCCCTTTTGTCATCAAGGAGAAAAAGTAAAGAACCTGCAAAAAAAAATTGTTACATGCACAATAGAAGCAGTCATAAGTAGCAGTCAAGATAAAGTTTTAAAGTGTATACAATTATCCAACATAAGCAAAATAAAGAAATTATCAAAAATAAAAATCTCTAAAAAAAATTAGAGAAAGTTTGAAATTGCTAGATCAGAGATGAGATAATCTAGGCATCAGAGTTGGAGTCATCCAAGGCATCATCATCCTCAATTTTAGTGGTAATGAAACCAGCTTCAATGTCTTGAACAAAGTTCCGAAGAATGCGAATGCAGCCTTTGGTCTTCTTGAGAGAAGATTTAGCCATTCCTTCAGCTCTCTTTCTTTTATCCCCAATGTTAATAAAAAGATCAGACAGATTCACAAACTCTTAAAGCACATCCTTCACAATCCTAGTTAAAATTTATATCTTGGCAAAATTAGATTAGGGACCAAAATAATGAAGTAAAGTAATTTTTCAATGAACACATTTATACATATGCCTTATCAGAATATAAGCAAATAAAATGAAAATTTTAGAACTAATATGTCACAAAATGAAAGACATTGAAAAAAGTAATACTTATAGAACACTGGTCAGTTTCAGAAAGTGAAGAGTGAGGTGTGTAAGTGCAAAGGTATTAGCTTAAAAATGTTAAAAAAATTTAAAAAGAAATAGTTTTACAGTTGTGACTCAAGGTACATGTAATACACCATGTATTAAAAAAATACATTTAATTAGAAAATATTGTGAAAATATTTATTTTAAATGCAAGTTCAAAGTTGGCCCAACAAAATCAGAAACACATGGTCTATATTCGAATTCAGAAACAAATACAAAGGGTTTACACGATTTGATAATTCTTCAATGTTCCAATTAATCAACTTATATGATAAAGCCCACTCATCATTTATCCAAAATTATCTCATGATGACGTGCGAGACAAAACCACTAAACTAGAGCATTAGAATGATAAAAAAAAAACATAGAAGAGTCAATAGTACCCAAAGTAGTACGCAGTTTGTAGAATCTATTTTCAATCAATGGTTTGGAAAAAATATCAGCCAACTAATCTTTAAATTTAACAAAATTGAATGTCTAAATTTTTAATTTGTACATATTTTCTAATAGAGTAAAACCTAACTTCAATGTGCTTAGTTCTAGAGTGCAAAACAAGATTTTTTAAAATGTTTATAGCACTCATATTGTCATAAAATAATGGAATATTAGATGCATTCAACTTGTAATCAACCAACTGTGTTTTCAACCATAATAATTGAGAGCAACATGAAGAGACTGCAATATACTCAGCTTCGGCAGTGGACAAGGCAACAGTTGCTTGTATCTTGCTTGACCAAGAAAGCAAAAAATGCACTTGTGCTTCTTCTATCAACTCGATGCCCAACAAAATCTGCATCACAATAACCCACTAATTGAACGGAATCAGTTTTCGAATACCATAAACCATAATTAGTGGTACCAAGTACATATCATATAATTCTCTTTACGGCTGAGAGATGAGATTCTTTGGGTTTTGATTGGAATCTTGAGCACACTCCAACACTTTGAATGATATCAGGCCTTGTGGATGTAAGATACATTAAGGAACCAATCTTATTTCATCAACATCTCTAGCATGTTCATCTTTGTATAGCTTGATGTTTGGAAGCATAAGAGTTCCTATCGGTTTAGCTCAGTCCAGCCCAACCTTCTTGACAAGTTTCTTGGCATACTTCTCTTAATGAACAAATATGTCCTCTACAGTTTACTTAATTTGCAATAGAAAAAAAGTTATCTCTTCCATCACGCTCATATCAAATTCACTAGTCATAAACTTAGCAAAATCTGCACACAAATCTTCATTGACAGAACCAAAAATGATATCATCAACATAAACTTGCAAAAAATAAAATTATCATTAAAATTTTTAATAAATAGAGCGGTGTCAGTGGCTCCTCTTTGAAAATAATTTTTCGACAAAAATGAACTAAGCTTCTCATACCAAGCTTTAGAAGCTTGTCTCAAACCATACAAGACTTTAGCAAGTTTGAAAACATAATTTGAAAAAGCTTTGTTTTCAAATCCAAGAGATTGAGCCACATAAACCTCTCTATCTATTATTCCATTTAAAAATATACACTTTACATCCATTTAAAATAGCTTGAAGCCACAATGAGCCGCATAGGCTAAGAGCAATCTGATGGTCTCCATTCAAGCTATAGGTGCAAATGATTTATCAAAATCAATTCCCTCTTCTTGATCATAACTTTGAGCAACTAGTCTTGCTTTGTTTTTGATAATGGTTCCGTATTTACCTAGTTTATTTCTAAAATCTATTTTGTACCCGTGACTTTCTTTCCATTTGAATCAGGTACAAAGGTCCAAACTTGATTCTTTTCAAACTGCTGTAATTCCTCCTCTATAGCCAATACCCAAGATGGATCAGCAAGTACTTTTTGGATATTTTGAGGTTCAATTGAGATGAGAACTACATTGTTTGAATTAGCTCTTTTCAAAATATGATCTTGTTGTCACAGCTTTGAAGGGATCACCAATTATAAATTTCTCTAATAACTTTTCAAAAATTTTCATTCTCTTGGCCTTTTGGTTTGGGTTAATGATTCAGGTCCATCTTGATCAATAATTGCTTCAGTTTCAAAATTTTCTACTACAACAGGAGATAATTTCATAGTCTTCTGCAAAATTGCCATTCTCTGTGCTTTCAGGTGTAGTTTCTTGTGAACTCAAATTTAATTATTCTGTTTCAACTGTCTTGGTCACTCCAACTCTATTTTCTGGACTTTCATCAATGTAAACACTAGAAATATTGTTAGATTCACAGAATGTAACATGCATAGTCTCCTCAACAGTTTTAGAATTCTTGTTATAAACTCTATAAGCCTTGCTATTAATGGAGTAACCAAGAAAAATACCTTCATGTATTTTTGGATTAAATTTTCTTTCAAGTTTAGTATAAAACACTTGCATCCAAATAAACAAAAATATTTGAGGCTAGGAGGGTGTCCTTTCCAAAGTTCATAGGGTGTTTTTTTCAAAAAATTTCTTATAAGTGTTTGATTTAAAACGTAACAAGCTATATTTACAGCTTCAGCCTATAGAAATTTAGGAACATCATATTCACACAACATAATGCTATCCATTTTTTGTAAACTTCTATTTCTCCTTTCTACAACACTATTTTGTTGTAGTGTTCTAGGACAAGAGAAATTATGTGATATGCCTAGTTCATCACAAAAAAACTTAAAATGTTGGTTTTTAAATTATTTATCATGATCACTTCTAATTGAAATAATTTTTAGATTTTTTTTCATTTTGAATCTTCTTACTAAATGTTTTAAAAACAAAAAATGCTTAATGCTTATGGGCTAGGAAGAACACCCAACCAAACCTAGTATAGTCATCCACAATAACTATTATATAGCTTTTTTCTCCAAGACTTTGAGTCTTAGTAGGTCCAAACAGGTTAAGATGTAACAATTCTAATAGTTTCTTAGTAGAGACATCTTCTTTGAGTTTGAAAGAGATTTTTGTTTGTTTACTCATTTGGCAAAAATTACATGTGATGTATTTATCAAATTTAATGTTAGGAAGACCTTTAACTAAGTCTCTTTTAACAAGTTTAGAGATTTAGAACATACTAGCATGTTCTAATCTCTTGTGCCACATCCATTTTTCAAATTCTATTGAAGAAAACAAGTTACATTTTAAACCTTCAGATCATCTAGAGTGAGACCATAGACATTGTCATATTTTTTTGCAATAAACATAATAGCCCCCATTACTTTATTTATGTCTCTACAATCTAATTTCCTAAAAGTTACTGCATAGCCAAGGTCACATAATTGACTTATACTCAAGAGATTATACTTTAACTCATCTACTAGAAAAACACTATCTATGCAAGTTGAGAAATCTTTGCCAACCTTATCAATGACAATTATTTTACCTTTTCTATAATCTCCGAAAGTTACAAACTTTCCATCATACTTGTTGAGTTTGATAAAGAAGATAGACTTTCCGAGCATATGCCTTGAACATTTACTATCAAGATACCATATGTCCTTTTTTTCTTGGATGTAAGGCAAACCTGCATGTTCTTCAACTAACCTTAGGTATCCAAATCCATTTAGATCATTTTATGTTAAATCATGCATAACTTTATACAATTTGTTATCACCAAAAGACCTTAGAAACATGAAGCATTGTTAAAGAACATGACCATTTCTATTGCATTTGTAGTAATAGTTCATATTTGCTAAATTTTGAAGCTTGCTGGAAATTTTAAGCTTAACTTTCTTGGAAGAGGAAGCTTTAGATTTTTTAAATTTTTGTTTAAAACATATATGCTTTTCCCTTTGAATCCAAGTCCAAAATTTTCAAAACTAGATCTTTAACAAGCAAGTAAATTGTCAAGATTTTGCGAACTTTGAATAAATTTTGCTAGGTCTCCTTTAAGATTCTTAATTTTCTCATTCAGCCTTTTATTTTTAACAATCAGATTAGTAAAGGCTAAGACCGAATGCTTGAGTTTGAATTTATTTAATTCAACTCTTAAAGCATCATTTTTTTCTTTCAAAGATTTCTCATCACAAGCTTTGATTGCTTTTACTTTTTCTAATAAAAATTCATTTTCAATTCTCAATGCCTCATTATCTTTTTTACACTCAACATATTTATCAAACAGTTTCTTTGAGTTCACAGTTAAATGTTTGATAATAAAGTGCAGTTCATTAGCGGATAAATTAGAGAAATCTACCTCATCCATGTCTGTGTGATCAACCATCAAGCACATTTGAGTCTCGTGATCAGAATCTTCTTCATTTTCAGAATCAGAATCATTTTCCAAATCTTTCCATGTTACCATCATCACCTTCTTTTTGTCCTTCCTTGATTTTTTGTCTTTCTTCAATTGAGGATAGTCAGACTTGAAGTGATCTGGCTCTTTGTAGTGGTGACAAGTAAACTTAGATTGATCCTTTTTGAAATCTTTGGATGAAATAGTTTATTTTCCTTTGCCTTTGTATCTCAACAATCTCTTCAATTTCTTAGCAAAGAACGCCATCTCATCATCTGAAATGCTGTCATCAGCTTCCTCTTCTTTGGCTATCATTCTTGACTTCAATGCTAAACTTTTCTTTTTGTCATCCCTATTTTGAGACATATGGGTTGTTTCATAAGCCAACAACTTGCCTCTTAGCTCATCATAGGTGATTTTTATCAAATAATTTCTTTTGGAGATGGCTATGTCATTCACTTCTCATTTCTTAGTGAGACTGATAAATCCATATTTTATGATGTATTTTGTGCTCAATTTAAGTAATTTATTCAATCCTTCACTCACTTATTCATGTTAATTGCATGGTTTTACTTTCCTTCCTTATTATGTGATATATGTGAAAAATATGTTTCCTATGCTTTAAAAATATTAATTTTAATTACCCTTTATTACCATTTGATGCCGTGATTTGTGTGTTAAGTATTTTCAGATCTGAGACTCCTCAAAATCTTTCTTACTAAAGTTTCTTCGGAGTAGCTCTTCCCATAGTGTCCAGATTGTTTATGATTATTGAGAACATCTCGAACTTCTGATCAATGCTTTCAACCTCCTTCATGAAGAACATCTCCTACTCCTTCATCAACATGTCTATTTTTGTCTCTCTCACTTGTTTTGTTTTTTCATGGGTGAGTTTCAACGTGTCTATGATTTCTTTCGTAGTTTTGCATCTTGAAACTTTTTTGTACTCTTCAAAACTGATAACACAGTGTATTAGGTTGATTGCCTTGGCATTCAATCTTCTTCTTCTTATCTTCTGTCCATTCGTTGTCTTCCTTTGGAACCACGTCTTCGTCAGTATTTTGCTTAGTTGGGATGTCAGGTCCATTGCTGATGATCTTCTAGATGTTGTAGTCGATTGAATGCACGAAAATTCTCATTTTCTCTTTTCAGTATAAGTAGATACTACCATTGAAATAGGAAAGTCTATTATTAGGCTGACCCTTAGTGAGTGTGTAAGCCACAATGTTTGCACCTATGTTACTATTGTCCATGGATCTTTTTTCCAAACTGTGAAGCTTGACTCCTTGAGACCTGGCTCTTAATAGTAATTGATGGTAATGCTAGAACTTGAGAAAGGAGGTTGAATCAAGTTCATTTCAGAAAAGAAGTTCTTCTAGCAGTTTTTGGGGAAGTAGATTATGTACAAGATTTTATGTATTTTGTCTCTAAAACCATAATAGAACAGAGTAGGGAAGAAGAGAATCAGGCAAGCATGTATCCTAGTTTGATTTTCTTGTGTCATGAAACCTACATCCATTCTCCAGTACAACCATGGTGGAATTTTCACTATAATTAAACTGATTACATACACCAATACCAATGAATTACAACCTAATTCATCTAGTATCAACCATTAAGTTTCTAACCAAGCCTAGTCACCACCAAGTGCTGTCTTAACTTGGCAAAATAGAACCCTAACTGGTTCAACAGTCACTAAGTGCTATCCCAACTTGGCAAGGAGAATCCAACTGGTTCAATGACTACCAAGTGCTATCCCAATTTGAGAAGTGAAACTAATCCTAGTTCAACAATAAGTCAATAACTAAATACACAGAAATTTTTTTTTGTCTTTTTCAATGTATCTCTCTTGCCTCTTTTTTCTTATGAATTTTTCAATTTTTTCACCTCAGCATGATTTGTCTTTTTCTAAATTACAGAAAGATAAACATCAGATAACCATAACAATAAAATCTAAAATGAAGCTCAAAAGGATGAAAAGTAATTCTGCATGTATGAGATGATGTTCTGAATTTTTCACTCTATTTTTCTTGTCTTCAAATGTTGTTGAGAGTTCAGCTTTATAATATGAAGCTTGTTCTTCAAATTCCATCACTGCCTCTTCAATTTTCTTGTTGACTTTGGCTGTTGTAGCTGTCTTCCATGGCATGCAATGCTTTTTCATTTCGCTCAACTACCTCTATTGTCTTTAGTATAGTGTTGTTGTCCTTGTGTCTTTTGTCTTTCATTCTCCATAGTGATACTAAATGTCCCATTTATTTTTTCTTCCCTTTCTCTTAGCAAATGCAGAATCTTCTTTCTTTATGTTTTTGATTCTGATTTGTCTTTATAAGTATTGAGCTGATGTTTTGATTTGTGTATTATGAAAGTTTACTAGAACAACATGAATTAGGCTGAGAGACAAAGTATTGGACATATACTACTAACATACACATTAAACCACATTTGAGCTTTTAATTCAATAAATAATTATCATCATAACTCAACAGAATTGAAAGTCCTGAAATGTTTCTAATAACTCTGGTTAGACCCAAATGAGAATCATCACTTTGACATTCCTTGCACCATTCTTTCTTTTGGTTTGTACAATTTTTTGAAATATGATTTTAAATTTAGAAAATTAATATCAAAGAATAGAATTTTTTCAATGTTTGTCAATTAAACAACTATTTTGTATTCCTAGACAATAATTGTATGCGTAAAATTATTGTTATTGATGTGTAAATAAATATTCAAATAAGGTTGATTATATTTGTCAAATAAAAAATAAATTTCATAATTAAAAATAAATTTTAAATTTTTTATGATTAATTTTATTAGTATTCTCAGAATTTGTTGTAAGAAATAATACATTTTTCATATATAAAAAAATGTCACAAACACGATATTTCAGGTAAATAATATAATTTGTATGGATAAAAAAATAAAATTTGGATCCTCTAAATTTTAGATTTTTACTTTAGAGGATAAAGTGGAATCTTTTACCATTGAATGTTTTCTCTTAGTCCCACCTATGAAATAAATGGTAATAGATCATACTTTATTCTCTAAAATAAAATTTAAAATTTAGAGAATCCAAATCAAAAAAATCAACCAACCAGTTTTTAAAATTATGTTGCATATTATTTGTGATCCTTATAAAATGAGGGCAAAATATAATTGGCCGTTAATTTGGTTTTTGAAGGAGGTAGGCTCCAATTAATGTGTGTTGTAATGGAAGTAGGGAATCCTAATTAACTAAGTTTTTGGGATTATTTGAGAGATGATAAATTAAAGGTGATTTAATAACGAATAGTTTGAGTTTGAGTTTTAAGATAGAAGTGAAAAATTCTTGTTGTAAGACTTTTGTTCCTTCATAAGATTTCGCGAATCAAGCTGATGCAAATTAGTTAAATTTTTTAAAATTTAGAAATTGTAATTATTGGCATAATTAATTACAAATATATACACGGATCATCACTTCATTAATTAGTTCATTATTACATTCACTTTCATTGGTTGACCCTCATCATGTTTATCACCTTGCTGATTTATCACCAACTTGGACCACTTAAACTTATTGTCATAAATCACATCTGATACTAGTAATCACAATAATGAAAAATATGGTCGTTTTTTTTTTTTTGGAAAAATATAAGAACCAATTTATCCCAATATGAGAGTGCCACTTAGAAGTTTTTTTCTCCGTCTCTCTCTCCCCGCAACAGTTCTTTGTTTGAATTTGAAACTATAAATGATGTATCATGTTTATGAAATTTCGTATCCTTTAATTATTGTTTGATATATTTTTCATATATAAAAAAACCAGCAAAATATATACATAACAAGATCTATTTTGTGACACCCGTAAAGATTAAATTTTATAAAATTTAGTCTAAAGAAAAACTTTATACACTATAAAAAATTCGTTAAAAACGGTCAACATAAACGTTAAATTTTGCATCATTCATTATTTACAGATTTATCGTTGACATTTAAAACGATTAGTGTGACAGTTTTGTCGAACTATTAGTGTTATCATCGGATTAAAAAAATTAACAAAAAAATCCGACGATAACAGTTGGTGCAAATCTAAATTAAAATGGTGCACGGATTATCGTAAGATAAATCTAATAGTGATTAAATTTTTAAAATGCGTCATTTATACACTCTCTCATTCATTTTTGCATCTTCCTTCTCTCTCCTCTCGTCACTCTTCTCTCTTTTTTCACTACCAACCACCATTGTTGCCGACGAGAAGTTTCTCTGCCGCGTCCTCTTCTCTGAAGCACCGTCGTGGTCAGTGTTCTAATTTTCGTCGTCGTTGTTGCTGCACGAGTCATCATCATCTTCTTCCGGTTTCTACCGCTGCCATCGTTGAGCTTGGCCACCGCCATTGCGCTTATCATGTTTGAGGCTCTCCTTCTTTTCCCATTCTCAAATTAGTTCTTGTGCATGTTCCATTCTTCCCTTTGTTTATTTATTTATTTTTTTTGATGAAATCCTAACACTTCCTCTTTCACCTCTTTCCAATAGCAGCGGCTCAATATTCTCTGCACTTTTTATGTGATTTTTTTATCTCTTGTGATTTTTCAGGTATGATTCGTAATTTTTTTTTGAATTTTTTATCAATGACTATATTATTTGATATGTTATTTTTTGTCAGTTAATTTTGTAGTTTTGGGATTGTGACTTTATTTTTGAGAAATTTTAAATTAGTGCTTGACCTGTGTTGGTGCATATTGCTATAAAACTTTGTTGTTGATGTTTTTTGAAAATATGCATTAATTATGTAATTAGGTTAATATATTAGTTTAATATATTAATTTTGTTAAATCAAGTTAATTTTGGATTGGATTTATGGTTTAAATTAATTTAGAGTAAGTAGAATTTAATTAGGATTAATTTATGGTTTATTGTTGAAATAATTTAGAGTGATTAATATAAGGTTTAGTTAAGATTTATTTAAGGTTTAGAGTAATTTAGGGTAATTTAGAGTAATTAAAGTTTATTTAATATAATGTTTATTTAAGGTTTTAGAAAAAGGTAATTAAATTTGTATATTATCTGTAAAGTTTTACTAACTTTATTTTTTATTTAGGATTTTTTTTGTTTATCGGCTTTATTGTGTGTTATTTATACTGTTTTTATATATATGGGTTGTTCGTACAGTAGTATCGATGTTGGTTTTTTATTTGTATTTAAATGTTAAATTGTTTAAGTTTTATGCTGAACTTATTTTTTTAGGATAGAGTTTTAGGACGGAAGTGGAAGAAGCTTGCCTAGTGGCACCTTCTCGAAACTATTGTTTGCTGAAAAATTGCGGAATAATAAGGGGATGCGGGCTAGAATGGCTAGGATTTCATGTTTGTTTGAATGTTTGTTTACTTTAATATATGCTTGCAATTAAGCGTCAGAAAATAGTTGTAAAAATATTCTCAATCTTCTTCAGTCATACGAGGGGTTCAGTGGCCAAAAATTAATTTGCATAAATCAGCTCTATTCTTTAGTAATAATACTCCTCCCGCTGCTCGATTACTACTGGTTCGAAAATTAGAAATTGATCATATTGGTGCACAGGATAAATATTTGAGTCTTCTATCTACAGTCAAAAAATAAAAAAATGCCACTTTCGGAGAAATCAAGGACAAGATGAGGAAGCGAGTTCAAGGGTGAAAAAGAAAACTTCTCTCCTCTGCAGACAGGCATGTTCTAATCAAAGATATTGGGGAGGCTATCCCAATTTGTTCATTATCATGTTTCCGTCTTCCTGACACTTTAATTAGGGAGATTCACAACATACTCTCCCAATTTTGGTGGGGTCAGAAAGGTACAGAGCGAAAAATAGCATGGGTTAGTTGGGATACTATGACAAGACCGAAATTGGAAGGTGGACTAGGTTTTAAGGACTTAAGGGATCAGAATTTGGCACTATTAGCAAAATAATATTGGAAAGTCGTCTCTCAGCCACAATCACTCCTATCTAGACTCCTCAAAGATAAATATTTTCGATAAGTTCTATAATAAATGCAGAGATCAGAACAGTACCTTCGTGGGGGTGGCGTAGCATATTGGAAGGGCGTAAGGTTGTTGAAAAGGGGCTGGTTTGGCGAGTTGGTGATGGATCCAGTATCCGAATCTTCAGTGATCTTTGGCTTGCTCCTCCACATCCTTATGTTGTTTCTTCATCTGAAACTTCCAATCTACAAAATCAATCACTATTGATGGTCAAAGACTTAATACTTTCTAATAGTCAGTGGAATCAAACTCTAATTAGAAGTTTTTTTTTTGAGGACACTAGTCAGCGTGTGCTAGTAATAACAATTGGCGGTGAAGAAGATAAAGTTTATTGGGCCCTTAATAAAAGTGGTTTGTATGAAGTGAGTACTGGGTATCGTGTGGCTTATGGGTTCTCGCATCCTCCCATTGAATTTTGCCCAGAGATTATAAGACAACAAAATTTGTGGCGAGAACTGTGGAAGTTGAAAATTCCAGGGAAGATTAAGACTTTTCTCTGGAGGGGCTTCCATGAAAAGCTTCCAGTGCTGCAAAAGCTTCATCATCGTATCCCATTGATTCAACCTATCTACCGAATATGCCTACAATTTTCAGAAACAATCAATCATTGCATCTTTCATTGTATAAAATCAAAGAAAATTTGGTTAAAAATGGGCTTACCAGCTACTAGAAGGAACACCGAAGACTCTGATTTCTACTTTGAGTGGAACTTGAGAATGGGAGCCTTGCGTACCCAAACCAATAGCTCCTCTCAGAGAATGATGATGGTGATTGTGAGCTGGTCCTTATGGAAGGCTAGGAACAGGTTCATTTTTGATAATGTATCAACTAGTGTAGAAGAGACAATGGCGTCGGCTTTGAAGCTGCAGAAAGAGCTTCAACAAATTTACACTTCCTAATTGATGAGCGCTTTACTTTTTTTATCTCTCTTATTAGATTATTATATGATGTTACCTCTATAGTAGAGCATTGGAAGTTCCCCATTTCTTTTATTTGTCCCATATATGGACACCTATATATTTCTTTCATTTCATAAATGGAATTATTTGACTTTGAAAAAAATATATATGCTTGCAATTGTCTAAATTATGAAAACTGTGAAATTTTTTTGGTAGAGGTCTCTAAATTAAAGAAAAATTCTGCTGACTTTTTTGTTAAAATTGTTTAAAGACATGTTTGATTTGTAAAAGTTAAAAATTATATTTGATGAAGGTCGCTAATTGTAGCCGAAACTCTCCTGAAATTTCTTAAAAATTAAAAAAAGATGTGTTGGTTGTTTGTTTTAATACATACTTGCAATTATTTAAACTGTGTAAACTGAAAATTTTGTTTTTGGTTGTTTGTAATCTTAGGGTTTTCTCATTGTGTACTTTGATATTACTTTTCTTTAATGTAATTAATAATTTATTTTGTTTTTAGTAGTTGTTATTCCGAATTATGTTATAATTTTTTATTTTAATAAAAAAATTTAGGTTTCATTAATTTTTAATTTCAATGTTAGTTACTATATTGTGAATCTTAAGTAAAAACAAGTTATAATTATGATAATTATAGTTAAAAAATTAAATAAAAATATTTTTTTAAAATATTATTGTTGGATTTTTTATAGGATAAATTCAACTGTAATCACTAATTAAGTTGGTCATCCTAAAAGGTATTATCGTCAGAAATTTTCGACGATAATTAATGTTGGATTCATAAATTCTATCGATAAATTATTATCGACGATGTTTAGAATGTCAATTATTTTTTATAGTACCATCGGATTTTTTTATAAATTCTGCTAGTAAATTTAGCAATTTTTAACATTTTTTTGTAGTGATATATATTGAGTTAATAGTCAAAATCGTCCCTGAAAGATACCTCGATCTCCATTTTAGTCCCCAAAAGATAAAATTAATCAAAGTCGTCCCCGAAAGTTACTCACGTTGATCGAGTTTGTCCTTCCGTCCTTTCAGGTGGTGACGTGGCTAACGTTTGCTGAGATGGAACGTTAAGTGCCAGCGTGGTGAGGTTCAAAACGACGTAGTTTCATATCCTCAACCCTAAATTAGTGGAACGACGTCGTTTATGGTGTACAGTTGGATATTCAAACGTTCTGCCCTTCTCTCCTCTCATAACAACCCTCTTCAACTTTCGCTCCAAAACCCCTCATCTTCTCTGTACTCTAGTACTCTCCCCAAAGATCCTTTGATCAGAACCTGGTGGCGTTGTTGACGATTCCTGTGCATGTCGAGGCTTGTAGAAGAGTAGGCTCTACTACGTTGGATAGTTGGAGGAGGTCGCGGAGGAGTTTCGTAGTTGGAGGAAGGAGCAGTAACTGCCATAGGGTAAGATTTAATTTTCTTTACAGTTTCTGTTGATTTTGCAATGTTGGTGTTTGTTGGTTTAGGGTGACTTAGTTCTAAGAACCATCTAGTGAGACTAGGGTTTGGATTAGCCTGAACATGTTCTGTATGCGTTTTCCGTTAGGGGTTTCTTGGTCGTTATGTGGTGGGTTTTTCTGGGGAGTGGAGGGTTTGCGATGGTTATGATTATGTAGTTTGCTATGTGTTTACATGCAGATGTAAGGCTGGAGTTGTTTCAGATTTTGATGTTGACTACATTCATTTATTTTTGCACTTGTAGATGAAGGATCCTCCGATGACGTTTGTATTTCACCATGGTGGGAAGTTTAAAAAGGATGAGGGTGAAAATCTGTACTATGAGCCGGATCACACAGAGGTGTTAATGGGAGTTGAAGCTGACACACTTGACGTGTTCTTTGTGAAGGGATACTATGTCGAACTGGGATATGCTGAGGCTAGGGAGTGCTGGTGGAAATCTCCAGGAGTTCTCCTTGAATATGGGCTGAGGAGGCTGGCTACAGATCATGATTTGGTTGCAATGGTGAAGGATTGCAGGAGGAACTTCAACTTGATCAACCTGTATTTCGAGCATGGTGTTTCAGAGCCATGTGTGGTTGATGAGCAGGTAGAAGATGTGCAAAAAATTAAGCCAACCCAAACCAAGAGACATCAGTCTCAGCCCTCCAAGTTACCATCCCACCAAAAAGCATGCTCTGAATCCACGAAGGCATCAGCTGATGGTAGCAGATTATCTCAGCCCTTAAAGTTGCCTTCTCAGTCCAGGAAATTTTCTACCCAATCCACAAAGGAACCAAGTCAGCCCAGTAAACTACCTACCCAGCCCACTAAGCAACCAATGCAGCCCACTAAGCCCACTAGACCATCATTGAAGCCCACGGGTCCATCAGCTAAGCCCACTAGACCAACATCTAAGCCCAGCAGACCATCATCTCAGCCCACCAAGAAGTCACATCACCCTGTGCAAACTCCATCACAGCAGAAAAAATCCTATAGTCAGCCTACCAAACCTACCCCTGCTCCATCTCAGACCAAAGGTAAGGCTAAGGTCACTACCACCACAAGAGCAGGCAGGCATGTGAAGACAGTAGAGGTTGAGGAAGACAGTGACTCTCATGACTCCTATGAGAGTGCTGAGGATAGCCTTTACAAACCTCCAAAGGTACTAGGAGATGATGAATCTAGCAGTGACAGTGATGATAGTGTGAACTCTACAAGGCTGAACAAAAAAAGTGAGGTTAAGGAGAAGCACAAGCTTGCTAAGACCAGATTAGCCGAGAAAGAAATAGAGACTGACGATTTAAGCTATGAGGCTTCTGAGGATGAGGATGAAAGTGACTCATGTATTTGGTTAAATCAATTGGTTTGTAGTTGTTGATTTAATTTTGGTCACATGACTGATTAACTACTTTCTGGTTTAAATTTGGCAGATCTAGAGGATAATCCCCTTGATGAAGATGATTCGGATCTCAACTCATGGCACTCGAAGGACTCAGGCCAGGAACTAGACTCTGATGATGAATCACTAACCGTATATCCCCAGTATAATGACAAGGCAAAGTTCGGGGACCTCAAATTTGAGGTTAGTATGATATTCAAATCAAAGGAACACTTTATGCATGCAACTAGGGACTACACAATCCAGTTAGGTAGAAACATATTGTTTACAAAGAATGACAATGTTCGGGTTAGGGCTGTGTGTAAGGCTGAGGGTTGTCCTTGGGTAGTATACTGTGCACGTAGTAAGCAAGACGGGTCCTGGCAGATTAAAACCCTAGTTGACAATCATATCTGTCCTAGAAGGCGAAAAAATAGGGCAACGACCCAACAGTGGACACTAAGCAAACTTGTTCTAAAACTTAGAAAGCACCCTACAATGAGACATCGTGAAGTGTATGAGTGGTTTGTCAGGAAGTGTAACGTAAACCTGAATAGCACCTGCATCACTAGAGCATTGAAAGCTGCTAGGAAAGTGGTAGAGGGTGATGAAGTTGCTCAGTATGGACTAATCTGGGACTATGCCAATGAATTGCTTACAAGTAATCCTGGGTCTACAGTTCAAGTTGGTGTAATCCCGATACCAGAGGGTCCTCCTCAATTTGAGAGGTTTTATGTGTGTCTTGATGCATGTAAAAAAGGATTTAAGGCTGGGTGTAGACCGATGATTGGATTGGATGGGGCTTTTCTTAAGACCCTGCACGGCGGACAAATATTGACGGCGTGTGCTCAGGATGCCAATAACCACATCTTTGTTGTTGCCTATGCAATTGTGGATGTGGAAAATAAGGACAACTGAAAATGGTTTCTGGACCTGCTGCAATCAGACCTTGGCAACTACAATGATAACAAGTTGTGCATCATTTCAGACATGCAGAAGGTGTGGACAGTTTTCATTCTCGTTTTCATAGTATTGGGATTTGTGTGATTTAATGAGAAATACTTCTAGGACTAAATTGATTTAATGATCAAATTTGAGGGATTCAACTAATTAACAATCTTTTCGGGTTTCTTTGTATCTGGCAGGGACTGATTTCAGCAATGAAAGAAGTCATGCCCATGGCCCAGCACAGATTCTGTGTGTGGCATCTGTGGCAGAATTTTTCAAAACAATGGGGTAGCACGGAGTTGAAAGACCTGGTCTGGGAGTGTGCTAGATCAAGGACACGTAATGAGTTTGAGAGGAACATGAAGAGAGTAAATTTCATCAACGAGCAGGCTTGGCAGTATCTTGAAAAGTGGCCGAAGGAAGCTTGGACTAAAGCGTACTTCAGTGAGGATCCTAAGAATGACAACATTTGCAACAATGCTTGCGAATCATTCAATGTTAAGATAAAGCATGAGAGGACCAAGCCGATTTAGACTTTGGCTGAAGAGGTGAGAAGAATAATCATGAAGAGCATGGTCGATAACAAACTGAAGTTGAGCACTTATCAAGAAATTTTACCCCCGGTTCAGCAAAGCAGACTAGAAGCCATGACAAAGTTATCTAGTCACTGGGCTCCCCAATGGTGCGGGGATGAAAAAGAGGAGTTGTTTGAAGTACATGACTGCCCACAAACATGGTGGTCGACTTGGAAAAGCACACTTGCACCTGTCGGTTCTGGCAACTCACAGGTAATTCATTTAGACCCTATCACTCCTTCCCTTAGCCTGAATTAGTCAGAGTTGCTTTTGATTTTTTCATTACGTTTGTCTGTCTGTACTTGGCACAGGGATGCCATATATGCATGCAATTTCAGCAATTCAAGACAAAAATGGTAAAAGAACTGAGGAGTATTGCCATGAGTTGTTGACAATAGAGGCGTATAAAAGGACATACTGTTTCAATGTTAACCCAGTGAAAGGACAAGATCTGTGGGAGAAAACATCCTCACCTGCCCCTGTCCCACCCCAATCAAGCCAAAACCTGGGAGGCCTACCAAGAAGAGGAGAAAGGACAAGGGAGAGCAGCCAGTTGGGTCAAGCACCAAGATGAAGAGGAAGTACAACCCAATTAGGTGCATGTTTTGTGGTGAAGTTGGACACAACAAGAGAAGCTGTGCAAAGAAGAAAAAGGAGGATGCTGAGGAACAAGCTAGGCAAATGCAACTTCAGCTTGTCCTTGCTAAAGGGCCTGCTTCCCCTACAGATGAGCCAAACACCAACAATGAAGTTCAATCACATTCTCCCCCTCCTCTCCCAGTCTAGCCACAACCTGCTGTGGAAATCAACCAACCTGGAGGAACCCAACCAATGCAAGATCTCTAAACCCCTGTTCAAGACATTCAGGTTACTTAATTGTTGCTTTTTCTTCTACCCAATTGCATTTATTTTATTTACTTGAAATTAATTGGTTTGCAACTGGCCTATGCAGGGTGCAAAGAGAGGCAGGCCACCCAAACTGCATGTCATAAAAAAAAGGCAAGATCGAATGCCTCCACCCAGTCACCGTGGCCATATCTGCTGAGACATTGAAAGGAACAACTTCCGTCACTGCAAAGAAGATGCAAACCTTCATGACATTTGTGCCTACTCCAGGCTTCAAGCGTCCAAGAAAGAAAGATTAATATGTTTAACTAGGAAATATATTTTGTATGTAGTTGCAAGTTTGCTTTTTGGGAACATGGCTCTGTAAACTGCTTCTGTGTTCAGGATCATTTAAGTTAGGCCTAGTATGTTTTTTGGTTTAAGTGAACAATTTTGTCTGAACTTATGCTTTGTTATTTTAACTTCTGGATCCTTGATCACCCCTGTGGTGTGTTGGTGCGCGGAAATTGTGATTACACTTTAATTATGTAAAATTCATCGCTCTTTCTTTCCCTGGTAATGGCGCCAAAAACATGATGCCAGTACCATGGTTCACAACTTCGCACAACTAACCAGCAAGTGCACTGGGTCGTCCAAGTAATACCTTACGTGAGTAAGGGTCGAATCCCACGGAGATTGTTGGTATGAAGCAAGCTATGGTCACCTTGTAAATCTCAGTCAAGCGGATATAAAACAGTAATGGGTTTTCGAAATTAATTAATAAAATAGGGATAGAGGTACTTATGTAAATCATTGGTAGGAATTTCAGATAAGCGAATGGAGATGCTTTTCGTTCCTCTGAACCTCTGCTTTCCTGCTATCTTCATCCAATCAATCTTACTCCTTTCCATGGCTGGCTTTATGTGATACATCACCATTGTCAATGGCTACTTTCGGTCTTCTCTCGGGAAAATGATCCAAATGCCCTGTCACGGCACGACTAATCGTCTGGAGGCATCACCCTTGTCAATGGTTTCATCTTATCCTCTCAGTGAAAATGATCAACGCACCCTGTCACGGCACGGCTATTCATCTGTCGGTTCTCGATCATGCTGGAATAGGATTTACTATCCTTTTGCGTCTGTCACTAACGCCCAGCAATCGCGAGTTTGGAGCTCGTCACAGTCATTCATTCATCGAATCCTACTCAGAATACCACAGACAAGGTTTAGACCTTCCGGATTCTCTTGAATGCCGCCATCATTCTAGCTTACACCACGAAGATTCTGATTAAGAGATCTAAGAGATACTCATTCAGTCGAAGGTAGAACGGAAGTGGTTGTCAGGCACGCGTTCATAGGGAATGATGATGATTGTCACGTTCATCACATTCAGGTTGAAGTGCGAATGAATATCTTAGAAGCGAAATAAGATGAATTGAATAGAAGACAGTAGTACTTTGCATTAATCTCTGAGGAACAGCAGAGCTCCACACCTTAATCTATGGAGTGTAGAAACTCTACCGTTGAAAATACATAAGTGATAATGGAGTTCATTGGTCTCGGCCCCAGAGGGGAACCGGAGTAACCAAGACTACTATGATCCGAAGATAAAACTCAGGATGTCAAATACAATAGTGAAATGTCCTATTTATAATAAACTAGCTACTAGGGTTTACAGAAGTAAGTAATTCATGCATAAATCCATTTCCGGGGCCCACTTGGTGTGTGCTTGGGCTGAGCTTTGAGTGTTGCACGTGTAGAGGTCCTCCTTGGAGTTGAACGCCAGCTTTTGTGCCAGTCTGGGCGTTCAACTCTGGTTTTGGCTCCTTTTCTGGCGCTGGACGCCAGATTTAGGCAGAAAGTTGGTGTTGAACGCCAGTTTGCATCGTTTATTCTTGGCCAAAGTATGGAATATTATATATTTCTGGAAAGCCCTGGATGTCTACTTTCCAACGCAATTGGAAGCGCGCCATTTCGAGTTCTGTAGCTCCAGAAAATCCACTTTGAGTGCAGGGAGGTCAGAATCGAACAGCATCAGCAGTCCTTCTTCAACCTCTGAATCTGATTTTTGCTCAAGTCCCTCAATTTCAGCCAGAAAATACCTGAAATCACAGAAAAACACACAAACTCATAGTAAAGTCCAGAAATGTGTATTTAACATAAAAACTAATGAAAACATCCCTAAAAGTAACTAGATCCTACTAAAAACATACTAAAAACAATGTCAAAAAGCGTATAAATTATCCGCTCATCACAACACCAAACTTAAATTGTTGCTTGTCCCCAAGCAACTGAAAATCGAATAGGATAAAAAGAAGAGAATATACTATAAATTCCAAACTATCAATGAAACATAGCTTCAATCATATGAGCGGGACTTATAGCTTTTTGCCTCTTGAATAGTTTTGGCATCTCACTTTATCCATTGAGGTTCAGAATGATTGGCTTCTATAGGAACTCAGAGTTCAGATAGTGTTATTGATTCTCCTAGTTCAGTATGATGATTCTTGAACACAGCTTCTTTATGAGTCTTGGCCGTGGCCCTAAGCACTTTGTTTTCCAGTATTACCACCGGATACATAAATACCACAGACACATAATTGGGTGAACCTTTTCAGATTGTGACTCAGCTTTGCTAAAGTCTCCAATTAGAGGTGTCCAGGGTTCTTAAGCACACTCTTCTTTTGCTTTGGACCTTGACTTTAACCGCTCAGTCTCAAGTTTTCACTTGACACCTACACGCCACAAGCACATGGTTAGGGACAGCTTGGTTTAGCTGCTTAGACCAGGATTTTATTCCTTTAGGCCCTCCTATCCACTGATGCTCAAAGCCTTGGGATCCTTTTTATTTCTCCTGCCTTTTGGTTTTAAGGGTTATTGGCTTTTTGCTCTTGCCTCTTGGTTTTAAGAGCTTTTGGCTTTTTCTGCTTGCTTTTTTTTTTCTTTCTATTTTTTTCGCCTATTTTTTTTTCTGCAAGCTTTGTTCTTTGCTGCTTTTTCTTGCTTCAAGAATCATTTTTATGATTTTTCAGATTATCAAATAACATATCTCCTAGTCATCATTCTTTCAAGAGCCAACATATTTAACATTCTTAAACAACAACTTCAAAAGACATATGCACTGTTCAAGCATACATTCAGAAAACAAGAAGCATTGTCACCACATCAATATAATTAAACTAAGTTCAAGGATAAATTTGAAACTCATGTACTTCTTGTTCTTTTGAATTAAAATATTTTTCATTTAAGAGAGGTGATGGATTCATAGGACATTTATAACTTTAAGACAAAGTTACTAACTACTAATGATCATGTAATGAAGACACAAACATAGATAAGCACTTAACATAGAAAACGAAAAACAGAAGAAATAAGAACAAGGAATGAATCCACCTTAGTGATGGTGGCGTTTCTTTCTTGAGGAACCAATGATGTCCTTGAGCTCTTCTATGTCTCTTCCTTGTCTTTGTTGCTCCTCCCTCATTGCTTTTTGATCTTCTCTTATTTCATGGAGCATGATGGAGTGCTCTTGGTGTTCCACCCTTAATTGTCCCATGTTGGAACTTAATTCTTCTAGGGAGGTGTTGATTTGCTCCCAATAGTTTTGTGGAGGAAATTGCATTTGAGGCATCTCCGGGATCTCATGGTGATGAGCTTCTTGCGCCTCTTGAGCTCCATGAATGGGCTCTCTTGCTTGCTCCATCTTCTTCTTAGTGATGGGCTTCTCTTCCTTAATAGGAGTGTCTCCTTCTATGAAAGCTCCAGCTGAGTAACATAGATGGCAGATAAGATGAGGAAAAGCTAGCCTTGCCATGGGGGATGACTTTTCGGTTATTTTGTAGAGTTCATTAGAGATGACTTCATGAACTTCTATTTCCTCTCTAATCATGATGCTATGAATCATGATGGCCCGATCCACAGTGACTTCAGATCGGTTGCTAGTGGGAATGATTGAGCATTGAATGAACTCCAACCATCCTCTAGCCACAGGCTTGAAGTCCAATCTTCTTAGTTGAACCGGCTTGCCCTTGGAGTCAATCTTCCATTGAGCTCCTTCCACACATATGTCCATAAGGACTTGGTCCAACCTTTGATTAAAGTTGACCCTTCTAGTGTAGGGGCGTTCATCTCCTTGCATCATGGGCAAGTTGAACGCCAACCTCACATTTTCCGGACTAAAATCTTAGTATTTCCCCCGAACCATTGTAACATAGTTCTTTGGATCCGGGTTCTTACTTTGATCATGGTTCTTGGTGATCCATGCATTGGCATAGAACTCTTGAACCATTAGGATGCCGACTTGTTGGATGGGGTTTGTTAGAACTTTCCAACCTCTTCTTTGAATTTCATGTCGGATCTCCGGATACTCATTTCTTTTGAGTTTGAAAGGGACCTCAGGGATCACCTTCTTCTTGGCCACAACATCATAGAAGTGGTCTTGATGGGCTTTGGAGATGAACCTTTCCATCTCCCATGACTCGGAGGTGGAAGTTTTTGTCTTCCCTTTTCCCTTTCTAGAGGATTCTCCGGTCTTAGGTGCCATCAATGGTAATGGAAAAACAAAAAGCTTATGCTTTTACCACACCAAACTTAGAATATTGCTCGCCCTCGAGCAATAAAAGAAAGAATAGATGAAGAAGAAGAAGAAAATATGGAGAATAGGGGGTGAAGTGTGTTTCGGCCAAGTAGAGAGGAGAGTGTTGTGTTGTGTGAAAATGAGGAAGAATGGAGGGCTATATATAGGGGAGGGAGGTGGGTTAAGGTTTGGCCATTTAGGGTGGGTTTGGGTGGGAAATTGGTTTTGAATTTTGAAGGTAGGTGGAGTTTATGAGGTAGGTTTATGGGGAAGAGTGGTTGGATGCGAGTGGTGAAGAGGTGATGGGGAAGAGAGATTGAGGTGATTGGTGAAGGATTTTTGGGGAAGTGTGTTTATGGGGTTGTGTGAAAGAGAGTGGTGAGGGATGAGAAGAAGTGAGTGGAGGTAGGTGGGGATCCTGTGGGGTCCACAGATCCTGTAGGGGCCACAGATCCTGAGGTGTCAAGGCATTTACATCTCTGCACCAATTTAGGCATGCAAAATGCCCTTGCACACAACTCTGGGCGTTCAGCGCCAGGTTGGTGCCCATTTTGGGAGTTCAACGCCCATTTACTAGCCATTTCTGGCGTTGAACGCCAGAACCATGCTTGTTCTGGGCGTTCAGCGCCAGGATGCTGCCCATTTTGGGCGTTCAGCGCCAGAACCATGCTCTGTTCTGGCGTTGAACGCCAGGCAGATGCTCCTCCAGGGTGTGATTTTTCTTCTGTTGTTTTTGATTCCGTTTTCAATTTTTATATTCATTTTGTGACTCCACATGATCATGAACCTATAAAGACATATAACTAAGAAAAATATTGTTAGATAAATAAAAATTGGGTTGCCTCCCAACAAGCGCTTCTTTAATGTCAATAGCTTGACAGTGGGCTCTCATGGAGCCTCACAGATGTTCAGAGCATTGTTGAGACTCTCCAACACCAAACTTAGAGTTTGAATATGGGAGTTCAACACCAAACTTAGAGTTTGGTTGTGGCCTCCCAACACCAAACTTAGAGTTTGACTGTGGGGGCTTTGGTTGACTCTGCTTTGAGAGAAGCTTTTTCTGCTTCCTCTCCATGGATGCAGAGAGAGATCCTTGAGTTGTAAACACAAGGTTGTCCTTATTCAATTGAAGGATCAATTCTCCTCTGTCCACATCAATCACAACTCTTGCTGTGGCTAGGAAAGGTCTTCCTAGGATGATGGATTCATCCTCTTCCTTTCCAGTATCCAGGACTATGAAATCAGCAGGGATGTAAAGGCCTTCAACCTTTACTAACACGTCCTCTACTTGTCCATAAGCCTGTTTTCTTGAATTATCTGCCATCTCTAATGAGATTCTAGCAGCTTGCACCCCATAAATTCCCAGTTTCTCTATTACAGAGAGGGGCATGAGGTTTATCCCTGAACCAAGGTCACACAGAGCCTTAAAGATCATGGTGCCTATAGTACAAGGTATTATGAACTTTCCAGAATCCTGTCTCTTCTGAGGTAATGTCAGTTGATCCAGATCACTTAGTTCATTGATGAACAAGGGAGGTTCAACTTCCCAAGTATCAATGCCAAATAATTTGGCATTCAGCTTCATGATTGCACCAAGAAACTTGGCAGTTTGCTCTTCTGTAACATCCTCATTCTCTTCAGAAGAGGAATATTCATCAGAGCTCATGAAGGGCATAAGGAGGTTCAATGGAATCTCTATGGTCTCTAGATGAGCCTCAGAGTCCTTTGGTTCCTCAGAGGGAAGCTCCTTATTGGTCACTGGACGTCCCAGGAGGTCTTCCTCCTTGGGATTCACGTCCTCCTCTCCCTCATTGGGTTCGGCCATTTTGCTTATGTCAATGGCCTTGCACTCTCCTTTTGGATTCTCTTCTGTATTGCTTGGGAGAGTACTGGGAGGGATTTCAGTGATCCTTTTACTCAGCTGGCCCACTTGTGCTTCCAGATTTCTAATGGAAGACCTTGTTTCATTCATAAAACTTACAGTGGCCTTAGATAGATCAGAGACTAAGTTTGCTAAATTAGAAGTATTTTGTTCAGAGTTCTTTGTCTGTTGCTGAGTGGATGATGGAAAAGGTTTATTATTGTTAAACCTGTTTCTTCCACCATTATTAAAGCCTTGTTGAGGCTTTTGATCCTTCCATGAGAAATTTGGATGATTTCTCCATGATGGGTTATAGGTGTTTCCATAAGGTTCACCTAAGTAATTCACCTCTGCCATTGCAGGGTTTTCAGGATCATAAGCTTCTTCTGCATAAGAAGCCTCTTGAGTACTGTTGGATGCAGCTTGCATTCCATTCAGACTCTGAGAAATCATATTGACTTGCTGAGTCAATATTTTGTTCTGAGCCAATATGGCATTCAGAGTATCAACTTCAAGAACTCCCTTCTTCATAGGCGTCCCATTACTCACAGGATTTCTCTCAGAAGTATACATGAACTGGTTATTAGCAACCATGTCAATGAGTTCTTGAGCTTCTGCAGGCGTTTTCTTTAGGTGAATGGATCCACCTGCAAAAGTATCCAATGACATCTTTGATAGCTCAGATAAACCATCATAGAATATATCCAGGATGGTCCATTCTGAAAGCATGTCAGAAGGACACTTTTTAGTCAGCTGCTTGTATCTTTCCCAAGCTTCATAGAGGGATTCACCTTCCTTCTGTCTGAAGGTCTGAACATCCACTCTAAGCTTGCTCAGCTTTTGAGGAGGAAAGAACTTGGCTAAGAAAGCCGTGACCAGCTTATCCCAAGAGTTCAGGCTATCTCTGGGTTGAGAGTCCAACCATACTCTAGCTCTGTCTCTTACAGCAAAAGGGAAAAGCATGAGCCTGTAGACTTCAGGATCTACTCCATTAGTCTTAACAGTATCACATATCTGCAAGAATTTAGTTAAGAACTGAAAAGGATCTTCAGATGGAAGTCCATGAAACTTGCAGTTCTGCTGCATCAGAGAAACTAATTGAGGTTTCAGCTCAAAGTTGTTTGCTCCAATGGCAGGAATGGAGATGCTTCTTCCATGTAAATTGGAATTTGGTGCAGTAAAGTCACCAAGCATTCTCCTTGCATTGTTGTTGGGTTCAGCTGCCATCTCCTTTACTTGTTCGAAATTTTCAATCAAGTTGTCTCTGGATTGTTGTAATTTAGTTTTTGAAAAATGTTAGTAATTTTCGAAAATTAAGATTTAAAAATTAAAATAATTAGTTAATTAAAAAGAGATTTTTGAAAAAGAGGGAAGGTATTTTCGAAAATTAGAGAGAGAAAGTTAGTTAGGTGGTTTTGAAAAAGATAAGAAACAAACAAAAAGATAGTTAGTTAGTTGAAACAAATTTTGAAAAGATAAGAAGTTAGGAAGTTAGAAAAGATATTTTGAAATCAAATTTTTGAAAAAGATAAGATGAGAAGATATTTTGAAAAGATATGATAGAAATTAGATTTTTTTTTTGAAAAAGATTTGATTTTTAAAATCACAATTAATGACTTGATTCACAAGAAATCACAAGATACGATTCTAGAACTTAAAGTTTGAATCTTTCTTAACAAGTAAGTAACAAACTTGAAATTTTTGAATCAAAACATTAATTGATTATGTTATTTTCGAAAATATGATGTAAAATTAAGAAAAAGATTTTTGAAAAATATTTTTTTTTGGAATTTTCGAAAATAACTGAGAAATTTGAAAAAGATTTTGAAAAAGATAAGATTTTCAAATTGAAAATTTGATTTGACTCATAAGAAACAACTTGATTTTAAAAATTTTTGAAAAAGTCAACTCAAATTTTCAAATTTGATGAGAGAAAAAGGGAAAGATATTTTTTTTTATTTTTGAATTTTTATGATGAGGGAGAAAAATTAAAAACATCATTTTCATGTTTTTCTCTTTTATTTTTGAATCAAAACAAGGAATGCATGCAATAACACTATGAATGTCAAGATGAACACCAAGAACACTATGAAGATCATGATGAACATCAAGAACACATTTTTGAAAAATTTTTAATGCAAAGAAAACATGCAAGACACCAAACTTAGAATTCTTTAATGCTTAGACACTAAGAATCCAAGAATGCATAGGAAAAACACCATACAACACAAAACATGCAAATGCAAAGATCAAACAAGAAGACATACCAAGAACAACTTGAAGATCGTGAAGAACACTATGAATGCATGAAAATTTTCGAAAAATGCAAGATGCACATGCAATTGACACCAAACTTATAACATGACTCAAGACTCAAACAAGAAACAGAAAAATATTTTTGATTTTTATGATTTTCTAATTTTTTTGGATTTTTTCGAAAATTAATTGAAAAAGGAAAATAAGGATTCTAAAATTTTTAATATGAATTCCAGGAATCTTGCATTCTTAGTCTAAAGCTTCAGTCCAGGAATTAGACATGGCTCACTAGCCAGCCAAGCTTTCAATGAAAGCTCCGGTCCAAAACACTAGACATGGCCAATGACCAGCCAAGCTTCAGCATGTAATTCAGGAACAGCAGCAGGTGGATTAGCAACAACTAGCTTGCTCTTGATAACAAATTGCAAGCCTCAGTCCAAATGAATTTAGACATGGCTTTACAGCCAGCCAGGCTTCACATGCTTCATGAAACACTAGAATTCATTCTTAAAAATTCTGAAGAAAAATAGATTTTTGAAAACATTTTTATATTATTTTTTTTTCGAAAACAAAAGAAAAATTTTTGAAAGATTTTTGAAAAATTTTTGAAAACAAAGCAAAAAGAAAATTACCTAATCTGAGCAACAGGATGAACCGTCAGTTGTCCAAACTCAAACAATCCCCGGCAACGGCGCCAAAAACTTGGTGCGCGAAAATTGTGATTACACTTTAATTATGTAAAATTCATCGCTCTTTCTTTCCCTGGTAATGGCGCCAAAAACATGATGCCAGTACCATGGTTCACAACTTCGCACAACTAACCAGCAAGTGCACTGGGTCGTCCAAGTAATACCTTACGTGAGTAAGGGTCGAATCCCACGGAGATTGTTGGTATGAAGCAAGCTATGGTCACCTTGTAAATCTCAGTCAGGCGGATATAAAACAGTAATGGGTTTTCGAAATTAATTAATAAAATAGGGATAGAGGTACTTATGTAAATCATTGGTAGGAATTTTAGATAAGCGAATGGAGATGCTTTTCGTTCCTCTGAACCTCTGCTTTCCTGCTATCTTCATCCAATCAATCTTACTCCTTTCCATGGCTGGCTTTATGTGATACATCACCATTGTCAATGGCTACTTTCGGTCTTCTCTCGGAAAAATGATCCAAATGCCTTGTCACGGCACGACTAATCGTCTGGAGGCATCACCCTTGTCAATGGTTTCATCTTATCCTCTCAGTGAAAATGATCAACGCACCCTGTCACGGCACTGCTATTCATCTGTCGGTTCTCGATCATGCTGGAATAGGATTTACTATCCTTTTGCGTCTGTCACTAACGCCCAACAATCGCGAGTTTGGAGCTCGTCACAGTCATTCATTCATCGAATCCTACTCAGAATACCACAGACAAGGTTTAGACCTTCCGGATTCTCTTGAATGCCGCCATCATTCTAGCTTACACCACGAAGATTCTGATTAAGAGATCTAAGAGATACTCATTCAGTCGAAGGTAGAACGGAAGTGGTTGTCAGGCACGCGTTCATAGGGAATGATGATGATTGTCACGTTCATCACATTCAGGTTGAAGTGCGAATGAATATCTTAGAAGCGAAATAAGATGAATTGAATAGAAGACAGTAGTACTTTGCATTAATCTTTGAGGAACAGCAAAGCTCTACACCTTAATCTATGGAGTGTAGAAACTCTACCGTTGAAAATACATAAGTGATAATGGAGTTCATTGGTCTCAGCCCCAGAGGGGAACCGGAGTAACCAAGACTACTATGATCCAAAGATAAAACTCAGGATGTCAAATACAATAGTGAAATGTCCTATTTATAATAAACTAGCTACTAGGGTTTACAGAAGTAAGTAATTGATGCATAAATCCATTTTCGGGGCCCACTTGGTGTGTGCTTGGGCTGAGCTTTGAGTGTTGCACGTGTAGAGGTCCTCCTTGGAGTTGAACGCCAGCTTTTGTGCCAGTTTGGGTGTTCAACTCTGGTTTTGGCTCCTTTTCTGGCGCTGGACGCCAGATTTGGGCAGAAAGCTGGCGTTGAACGCCAGTTTACGTCATTTATTCTTGGCCAAAGTATGGACTATTATACATTTCTGGAAAGCCCTGGATGTCTACTTTCCAACGCAATTAGAAGCGCGCCATTTCGAGTTCTGTAGCTCCAGAAAATCCACTTTGAGTGCAGGGAGGTCAGAATCCAACAGCATCAGCAGTCCTTCTTCAACCCCTGAATCTGATTTTTGCTCAAGTCCCTCAATTTCAGCCAGAAAATACCTAAAATCACAGAAAAACACACAAACTCATAGTAAAGTCCAGAAATGTAAATTTAACATAAAAACTAATGAAAACATCCCTAAAAGTAACTAGATCCTACTAAAAATATACTAAAAACAATGTCAAAAAGCGTATAAATTATCCGCTCATCATGTGTCTACTAAGACAATATGATATCAGTATAATTATGATGTTTGTTATGGATTATAATGACTTTGTCTATTGTCATGTATGTTTCTATTGGGTGAATAGATACTTATAATAGTTCAAACATCACCATCATGTATTCTCAGTGAAACCCATCATGCTTAAACAACAAGTTTATGTTAAATTAAACACAATTAAACCATACTTTCATTCATAAGTAACATCATCATTACATATCAACTAATTCAATTTCTCTGATCTAACAACACCTCTAACACACAAGAACATAACACTCCATCTGTGGCTTTACTTGGAGATTGATGTGAACAACAGTGATACACACAAGACAGTAGCCACCACCACTGCAACTGACAGGAACATTATCAGCATTTTCATTGCTCTAACCTCACCCTCCAAGCTATCCAATCTCCATGACACATTCAGTCTCCATTCATCATAGTCCCCACCAACCTCCGCATCAGTTTCCGCCCCTGCTACATACCCGTCTTTCTCAACCCACCTAAAGAAGTTGCAGTGACTTCCCTTCTGAATTTTTTCAAAAAAAAAACGAAAATCAATTTCAACTATCCAGCAGAATAGACAAAGGAATATAGAAAACAAGCTTTATATATCATAACCTAACTCACCGGGTATCTGGCACAAGCGTGGAACAACCTATCCGGATTCTCTCTTGTACCGGATTTTTTGATTGTCGTCTTCAACCCACAAAAGCAAGTCTGGTCCTTCATCTTCCTCCTCCGTCGCATGGAAGAGTTCGACTCATGGCTACCGATAGACTGCGACGGCAGGTCACCACTCCGGCTTCCACTCATCATAGCAGCGACTCCTCAAACATACATCGCCATCTACTACGAGAATCACGCACATATATGTTTCAGATTGGGGGTTAGGGTTGTAACATTAGGACTAATTTGACCTAAATAATCAAACATATCTTATCAGCATTAACGGTTGCCATGCTAGACCTCACCACGCTGGTACTTAACGTTCCACCTCAGCAAACGTTAGCCACGTCACCACCTGAGAGGACGGAAGGACAAACTCGATCAACGTGAGTAACTTTCGGGGACTAAAATGGAGATCGGGGTATCTTTTAGGGACGATTTTGACTATTAACTCGATATATATTTGTATGAAAAACACAGTAGTAATGGAATAATTATTTTTAAAATTGATGTTACTCATTTATATGGTGAAAATAATAGATGATGAATCATGTAAGTCAAAATTGTTATTTGTACACTAAAATTAGTTATTAAAATTAGTTACCAATATATTTATGTATAAATATATGTATAGTTTAATTTATTTTTAATGTGTATTTATATTCTAAATATATTTTATATTGATGACTAATTTTAATGGCTAATTTTAGTATACACATAATATAGTTGAATGTAAGTATAATTGTATTATGCCTTACAAGTGGCATAAAATCATTTCAAAAGCTTGAGTGTTAGTTCAACTAATTAAAACTCAAATAATGCTCAATTAATTAAGCTGCTTCCAACTTCAATGGAGCAAATGTAATTGACCTATTTTCAAGGAAGCCATTATTATTCATGTATATGAGTTCACTTGACCTTGATGAATCATCAAAGAGTATCGAGATAGAATGCTTGAAAATTTCAAATAAATGTAATTTAAATTTTAAATTTTAAATTTTAAATTTTTAAAAATTTAATGTTAAAAATCCTTCTCGGCTTATCAAATAGCTAGATTAGATAGATCCTTGTCCTTGGCATTAACTTGTGTGACAGGATTGACAATAAAGGCATCACAATAACTGGTCCCAAAATACCTTTAATTTGTCCTTGCATAACTATGGGTTTGGGACTTACTATAGCAACATTTTTATTTTCCAAGAACTTCAACAGGGAAAAAAAAAAAACCTAACTACACACAAACCAAAAACAATTCAATGAGAAACTCGTGCTCTCTCTCTCTCTCTCATGGATTTGGTAGCTAATAAATCTCCAAAGAATTAAATTACCAAAAAAAAACTCCAAAGAAATAAATTAAAAAATATTTATTTATTTTGATTTTTAGAAAATTTTGAATTAGATACTTTAGTCTCTAATTCAAATTAATTACTCGATTGGTCCCTAACAATTAATTTCGTCAATCACTTAAATTTTTTGTTCCGTCAAAATAAAATAGTCTCTGATAATTCTAACAGGGAACAAAATAGTTCCTGACCCCTCTATTTGAGAACGGCACTATTCTTCTCCAATTTTCATTATATTTCGCATAGGAGAACAAGCAAGGGAGTTAAGGATTATTTTGTTCCTTATTAGAGTTGTCAATGACTATTTTGTCTTCTATTAGAGTTGACGGAACAAAGGACTTAATAAGTGACTAGCAGAGTTAATTATTAAGGACCAATCGAATAACTAATTTTAATTGGAGACTAAAGTGTCTAGTTTAAAATTTTTTAGAGACCAAAATGAATAAATACTCTAAATTTAAAATTACTCATATATATATCTCCCATAAAATTCAAACCACTTATACTATTTTCTTATATCAATAATAATGGAAAATGACACGACATACCCTTCTTTAGTTTATGTCCACCTCAAAGCTCAAACACACAAATACAATATTGAAGGTAATAAGTAATAACTTTGTTCACCTTGCATTGAGAGGTACCAATTCTCTTTTCCGAAAGGACAAAGGACTCGAAAAGGCAAAGGAAACACTCAATATATAATTATTGAACACAGGGAATTAAAAATGAAAAATCAACCCAATTTACGGCAATAATAATAATACTCATAGGATGTAGGCATCAAACATATATTCAAAATAATACCGATAATCAGACAGATTCAAAAAATTTTAATTGTAAGAGTAAAATATATATAATACAAAAATAATTTTAATTTAATTATTTTATGATTCTTTATAATTTTACTAATCTTTTAATTAAGTTTTTATAGTTTAAAAGTTCGTAATTGAATTATTTTATTATATAACATTTTTAATTATATTGTTCTTTTTAGAAAATACACACTAATTCTAAAATATCTTGCTTTTAAAATATGTTAAAATTCATTATACATTAAATACAAAAACAAATATTTAAAAAAAAATAAAAAGGATCTAATTAAAGGTTTTTATCTGATAATATAAAAATTCAATATAATTACAAATTTTTAAATTATAAGACTCTAATTAAAGATTTGATTAAGGAAAAGTACGAGGAACCAACGGAATATTGGTACAATGTGTACAATGAAGATTTAGGGAGTATTAGAGATATAAGCTTTGATTAAATATAAAGACTAATAAAGTATAATTAAACCTAATAATTATATTTTATAATTATAAAATATAATTAATTTTTAAATTATTTAACTAATAAATTAAAAGACTAAAATAATAATTTAAATAATAACATATATTTTAGAATTCTATTATTCTAAATTTCGTATTTTAAAAATATTGAATAATTTTTTATTGTCAGTACAATCAAAGTCGTCTTTTTTGATACATATGTTACTAAATAACCAATTAAAAATTCGCTCCCTTACGATTATGAAGCCGACTCTTTATAATATTTGTATAGCTACAAATTTTTTTTAACTGATGCAGTTGCTAAGACAAAACTAAAACTAACTTTAAAAAATATCAATAAATAAATAATATTTTTTTAAGTCTCAATAATTTTTAATAAAGAACATCAATCCCATTTAAATTTAAAAATTAATCATCAAAACATATTAAAAAATTCTAATAAAGTTAAATTTTTATTTCTTCTAATATTTTTTATTTCTTCTAATATCATCTTAAATTATCATTCAAATATTAAATATATAATTTTTCTTAAAAAAATAGAAAACTAAAGCTCATAATTTATCAAAGATTAATTAAAATTTAAATAAATAAAAAAATTAAATGTACAATTTTTTTTTAAGAAAATAGGAGGATAAATTTGGTTGTAGAATTTAAAAGAAGAAGAGAAAAAAAGAAAGGTTTGAGGAGATAAGAGGACAAATTTTAAAAATTTAATAAAAATAAAAAAATAAAAAATTAGTGTCTCACAAGTTGTGTTTTAGTATCTCACTAAATTAAAAGTACACAAATTTAATGTTTTTATGTTCATTCGTGTCTTTCCGTGTCCTTCAAAAATCTATATTTCAATAAACCAAACAATAAATAAATATCTTCTTATCTATGTCTCATTAAAATATGGACATCAACCAAGCACTATCTAAACTAGTTTAACCTGGGTTGGGAGTTGATGAGGACCATGTAATATGATGAATCCAGCATCTCTTGTTGTATGTTGCAGTTGGCACTTGGCAAGGACCCTTTAATTTGCTCATCCAATTCAATGTAGTGAAATTATAGTCCTATTCACCGACACAAAATAATAATAATAAAGATACCAGCATCAATCTTTAAATTTTGGGACAGAATGCGAAGTTAATTCACCATGGCTTATAATTGTAGTAGTAGTACAAACTAGTAACAATTTTCATTTCTTCAACATCATCTCACCTTTAATTAGAATTGCTTGTATATGTAATCATTACTATATTTTGATTGCATGCACTAATTATGGGTAGTACAGTTTGATGATGTTTACATTAAATGCAGGCCGCAGTACACAACTTTAAATAAATAAAACTAAACACAAGTTATTAATCCAATAAACGGTGTCAGAACAAGTTTATAACTAGATTTGTCATTTGAGTCCGTGCATGCACTACATATACACATAAATTTTTTTAAACTAAATTTAACTAAATTAAACAATTAAGTTTGGATGAGTGAGTAGATTTAATTAACAAAAACAAGTTTATACGTATAGAATTACTTTTTTAATTAATCTTCCTTTAATTTTGAAAAATAAAGATAAAACTGTATCCATGCATATCCATATAATTATTGGGTACACAGTACATTTTTGAATTTAAAGCAAGGTTTAACAAGTTCTTTATTTTGTCACGCAACTTTATTTCCTCATCGATCTTAACCACCGTACCATAGTTTGAACTTTAATTTGATGATTTCGAAGAAACTACAGAGATGAGAACCCCATTGTACAAAAAGAAAAAAAAGGTGTAATTGTTATTAATTACGGTTTAAATTTTAGAGAGATGAATATTTATTCCTCTTCATGAAGCTGCAGGTACCACAAATTGTTCTAAATAAATTAACAAAAAATAATCATAGTAAAAGAAGAAATTATTATTCGCATGCAAACGGGAATATCAGATTTTTTGCACCGAAATTATTGTTTTGTTCACACAAGTCTGCCATCTCTATATATAGGCTTAATTTTATAACAAAAAAAAAAAAAAAAAAAACCCAACTTTGGTATATAAACAATGAACTTTGAAAGAAAGGAGCAAGAAAAGGAGAGAAATTATCTTGAAATTCAATTCTACTAAAATATTAAGATAATCATGATGCAATGACTTCTAATCTGACTATAAAAAGCCAAACTTCCAAATATATTTTTTAATATTTCAACTTAAGATGTTTACCCTAGTTTAGTTATCAAGTCTTCTATATTGGCTACAATTATATATACAAGCTTAATTTTATTATCTCTAATCACAATGTTCAATGCATGTATGCAATAAGATGATGACTATTTTTCCTACATTATACCTAACTTAATTGATAACACATTTTCTCTTTAATAAAATCTCTGAAAAATTATTAATGCAAAGCGTTGAAAGCAATGAATTGAATACAGCTAAAAAATAATAAGGTAAAATTAAAGTGAATGGTCGACAGATATATGGTTTAGAAAAAAATGAAGCGTGCCTTCGGGAGACAAGCTCACTTTTGAACACGGTGACGTGTGAATTATTGAGCCTTCAAATTTCAATTCTCAAAATATAAACAATTATTTTTTAATGAATATTAGTTTATTTTTTTAATTACGAATTTATTTTTTTAACTCTTATTGTTTAAAAAAAATTTAAGATTTAGGATTAAGATCTAGCGTTTATTATTTAAGATTTAAATTTAATATTTAATATTTAAAATTTAAATTAAAAAATTAATTTTTTTAAAAATATTACTTAATCTTAATTAAAAAATAATTGATGATTTTTTACGAAAATTATCTTTAATATTGAGTTGATAATAGTGATTTTTAAGATTATTGACTAATGTTGGGATGCAATATCAAATATGGTGCCATTTGATTTAGGGTACAAAAATAAAACTTTTTTTATTTTTGTTTCAAAAAGTAAAAAAAAATATAAGATAAAGAAATTAGATAATTTTATTTCTGTTTTAAAAAAATTAAAAAATAAAAATTTTAAAATCAGATTTTCAATTTTAATTTTTTTTACAATTTTAAAAAATACTAAAATTTATAATATTAAGATATATCACTCAATTCACACTTATAAAAAAAATATTTTTTTTACCTGAACTCCATTACATCATGTTTTCCCTAAACTATAAAGATAGTACATAGCATTTGAATACCTTTCAACCTAGCTAGGTTGTTTTTATTATTATTATTTTCTTGTTTGTTTGTTTAGGAGACAGGTGTGCTATTGACATGAAAAAATATAATGTTTTTTGCCTTGAAAGATTAGAGAAATTATTATTGAGAGAAGGCTACTTGCTACCTAATAAAGAAACACTAAATATACGTATTATTTCCTTGTTTCACCTCTTCATATATAGATATCACATCAAAGGGGTGGAGAATGATGCAACACCTTTAAATTAAATATATTTGATATTTGATCATATATATTATAAATTTGTAAAGAAAAGAAATGACAAATTAAATGACGCATTTTTTTTAAATTTTAATTTTCTTGATGAAGAATTGAAGATAACGTGTGAATTATTAACGCTGAAAAACCATGTTCTTTGCTCCCCGGTTCCCTTGCTGAGAACGAAATTCGGAGTTGAAATTATTACAATGCAAGTTGAGAGTAGAGACATATAATTTAATCATTTTTATATTCTTTCTCTTGTACTTAGGAGACAATGTAGCTTCCATGATATGCATATGCTTGCTGTACTCTTTATATACTCCATTATTTGTTCTTACTACTTCATGGATGAAGAAATACATGCAAAAAGGCAATAAGTCTTAACATTTTAAAATAATTTTTTTTAGTTACAAAAATTCTTGTATTTTGTGACAAATAAATACTTTATTATAAATAATATTGAATTTTGTGACAA
The DNA here is from genome assembly GCF_003086295.3 of Arachis hypogaea. NCBI lineage: Eukaryota > Viridiplantae > Streptophyta > Magnoliopsida > Fabales > Fabaceae > Arachis > Arachis hypogaea. The sequence continues at coordinate 29,167,952 of NC_092050.1, forward strand.
ATTAATTTTTTGTTACAAAATAATTGGAGTTTTTGAAACAAACGAATATTTTCTTATAAAATATTTTAAACTTTTGTAACAACTTTATCTTTTGTTACAAAATATTATAAAATTTTATAACAAAAACACTGATTGTTACAAAAGCTAATATAATTTGTAACAAACAAATCAAATCGTTACAAAATAACAAAACGTTTTGTAACAAATTATATTGTTATTACAAAACATTATTATTATATAACAATGATTAAGTTTTGTTAAAAAAAAAATAATTTTTGTTACATTTCTTGTAGTGGTATAACATTTTTACCATGATTAACTGTAACGAAACCATTTAGAATTTAAGATATTAGATATCGAAATATATGAATGAATATATATGTATTTAATATGTATTTTTATATAATTTTTTTTAACCCGTGGAAGTAAAATTCAGCTAATAGAAATAACTAGGTAAATTGAAGTATAACTGAGTGAAATGTCTAAAGTTAGTTATTTTGCTATTGCTAACTAAAATTAGTTACTAAAACTAGATATTTTAAGTGTGAGCTAAGTTAACCTGAATTTATTAATTTAAATTAGTTGTTCACGTTATAATCTGTTGTGTATAGATTTTACTATTAGTTTAGTGTGGTGTACTTCACTAGACTAAGCAACAGAGGAAGATAAAGAGTGAATGAGTTAATACTATAATTACTTAAATAGCTATATCATTAATTGTATAGTGTCAACATTGAAAAAAAAAAGTGCCACATGTTAATTTTTATTAACAGAAATGGAGCTTCATTGGCAAAAAGGTGGAAGTGATTTCGTGTACATTTGATAGATAATTTTATTCTTCGTGTGATCTTTTGTGTATTTATGTTCATTTTTTCTTAAAGTAAATGCTAATAAAAACGAAGCGTATTATCAGAAAAATAAAAAAGAAGACATGTTTTACCATAGTGAAGACACAAGAGGATTATGTGGATGTTGTATAAGAAAATTTGAAACTGCATAATTGTGGTTTATAATAACGAAAAGTTTTTGCTTTTATGTGATAAAAAATCATGGTTCAGAACTATAAAAAATGAGGTTTACTTTTGAAACCAAAATCGTGGTTCATAACCACGAAAATGAACTATTTTTCTTAGTTTTTTTTTTTTTTTGGTTCAAAAGTCGGTTTTAAAATCACAATAAGAGATTTAATTTTAGACCACCTTTTTTACTTAGTAAGGAGTGTTGTACTTCTTGTTTTGGTATAATAGAGGGTTGAACTAGGAGTACAGGAGAAAAAAAATTTTAGCCTAAGAATTTAAATCATTTGAGCTAACTCTAATTGGATGAGAATTTAGAATTTATGTTTAAAATTCAAGTTAGAGTGTTTTTTTTTTGTTTAAGATAATATTTATCTTATTTTTTTTTTTTTTTTAAAGTTAGGAGTGAACCTCAAATCTAAATGAAGATAAAAAAACTATACTATTTGAATTATAACTTGTTATTATTTAATTCTTGGTCTTTGTATTTATTTTATTTTAGCAACGTAAAGGTCCCTCCGTGCATCATAGAATCATAGGAGGAGGGTAATACTAATGTTAGTGGGCTTACAGTAGCTCTCACGAATTGTCATTGTTTTTGCCTCTTTTTTACATTTTAAAACAAAAATGATGTCATAACAAGAATAAGCCCATTTACTTCAAAAATGTAATCGGACATCTTTGGAGATGTTTTGGACTTAGAAATATAACAGGTTTTTTTTTGTCATAGGAAATATAACAGTTTAGTTTTTTTTTCTTTCCCTTGGGCTTCGGCCTCTCACGATAACTGTATAATAAATGTCGGTGTCCAAAAACAAAAAAAAAAAAACACATATAAATGTCATCCCAAAACAACTATAATTTTTTAATCCGGATAAATTTAGTTGGGGATAAAAAATTAAAATGAAGTATACATTTTTATGTATAAATTTACTCTTATATTAATTTATTCATGCAAAATTTCATCCTAGTTTTACTCCTAATCAAATATATCCAAAGTTTTTAATTTATAAATTATAAGTTAAAAGACTCCTTTCCCCATTACCTCCCCTCTCCAACGGAAAAATAAATAAATAAAAAGAAAAAAAGTTAACCGTAAGTGAATATATGAACCCAGCCTAAAAATAAAGTGCAATTAGATAATCAATTTTTTTTTGTTAGTATCAATTAATTTAATTACTTTTCTATTTTAAATTCTAAATCTTAAAATTTAAGTCTTAAATCATAAATAGTAAATCCTGAATTCTAATTCTAATACTTAAATCTTCAAAAAAAAAAAAATGAAGGTTAAAAACATTTTTTTATAACAAAAATTTAATTAATATTAACCAATTAAAAGTTGATCCCTATACCTATTCTTTCTTAGAATAATAATAGTTTTTTCCCTCATAATTTGTTACATACAGAAAAAGCTCAAGACCCTTAAGTGAAGAGAATGAATGATTATTTTGTACATGTCTCACGTGTTATTTCTTAAATTTAATTATTTTAAAGCTTACTTTTATATTTTATTAAAATAATTTATATAATAATAAGCTTGATAATTTAAATAAAACTAATTCAGGATTTATATAATAACAATTTAAAAAATGAATTCAGCAACTCATTTATTAGCAACAAACCTTTAAATAAAACTCATATCCATAACAAATTAGTTTTTAATTTGTGAGACTAAGAGATACAGTAGACAATTAAAAAATAACTACACTTATATAAAACTAGTACAAATTATCAAAAAATAATAGTACACGTACACTTCAACCTTTTATAACTTTTATTGTATTTCAACATTTACATATAAAATTAACTGAAATTGAGATCCAGCAAGAAAGCTATTAATAAAAAGTAATAAATGAGAAATCCTGTCTTATTACTTTGCATCGAGTGATATATATTATATTATATTATATTATATTCTTTCTATATAGAGGAATCAAAGCTGAGACTGAATTGGTCAATTCAATGTGTGTGTACATATTAATTATATTTATATATAATAATAACCTGAAACATATATCCACACCAATACCCAAGAAAACTAAGGTTGTGAATTGCGTATCGGAAATTAAATATATGATCATACTAAAAATAATGACAATGATTACTCAAGTGCATGCATTAATGCATATGCGTACCACACGTAACACAATTAAATATAGTTTGCTTATATTCTGTAATATTATCGATTCATTATTGGAATAAATAATGAAAATGATTCTTAACAACGCCACTCTTGTTTGTCTTGCTTTTTTTTTTATACACATGTCACTCACTCTATTACTAATTAAATGTTTTGTGTTCTGTATAAAATCCTTTAATAATCAACTTCCTTTGGTCCTCATTATTTCTTTGATGATTAATATAATGCCTATGACTATTAGACAAGCTTTTGCACCTAATAGTCTGATACATGTGAAATATCAAATCCATACACTATTTAAATTCAATTTTGTATGAAAAGTGAATAAACCGTGTAGTACTTCTGTAATTTATTAATATGCAATTGATTAAATTTTTTATTATTTTAATACTTTCCTGTCTTATATTAATATTTTTATTTAAATTTTTAATACTCTTAAAATTAACGATTAACCAATAAAAAATATCAACTTTCGATAAAGAATTTAGACTTTATGATTCTAATGACGTGATTAAATAAAATTTTAGTCGTCAACAAAACTGAATGAATAAAAAAATGTATTTCTTATGTTATTTATATTTATTATAATGATAGTAATAAATTAAAATTTGACAATTAAATTATATTCTAAGAGTTTACCAATAACTATAAAGATGGAGAGAATTATAATTGTTCTCTAATGTTGATTAATAAAAATACATTAATTTATATTATCAAGTTATCGAGAATATCATAATACTACTTCTTCTAAAAGCTTAAATTAATATATAAGAGGAAATTCATAAATAGTTATTATATTTCTAATACACTCCTCGTACAAGAGCTTGATCTTTTTGCTTTGTGAGAAATTTTGCTTAGTTTTCTTTCTCTCTTGTTAATAGTCTTATGCTAAATTCTTTTTTTCAGGGTCAACAAGCTAAGGATTAAACTCTAGTGGTACCATGTCATATACTACTTTTCTATAAAATTTAAACTAATAAAAAAAATACATGAATGATTATTTTTTTTGAAAGAAGAGTGTTGTTAAATGCCAAACTTAATTATAAATTTATTTTGACTAATTCACACTCCACTTAATGTTAAACTTATTATGGGTCATGCACTAATAGGTATTTTAATCTTTGTAAAAAATTATTTAATTATTATTTTAATTTGATAAAAAAAATAATTATCTTAATTCAAATAAAATATTATTATATTCTTTACTTGCATAAAAAATATAATAATAAATTAATAAATGAAAATGTTAAATGATTAAGTACAATTAATTATTTTGCGATGAATTTTAAAATTGAGTTTTAAATTTAGATAAGATTCTAACTAATTCTTTTTTAAATTGAAATAAAATATGATTTAAATTTAAAATAAAAAAACAATTTCATGATATATATATATATATATGTGAATAGAGAGAGAGAGTAAAGTAATAATATACACCAATTTGTTCATTTAAATTTATATATATATATATATATATATAAATTTAATTATTGGAAAAGAATATTTTGATGCAAGAAATTACAAAAAAAAATTTTCAATTTAGATGTACTTGGTCAAGGAGTTAATAACAAATATTAGTCTCGATATAAATACATATAGCACTTTCATACAATTAGAGGACGAAAAGGTTTTTATTGATAATCAAAGCATCTTTGGATTTTTTTTCCTGATTTATATTATCTGAATAAAATTTTAAACACAAAATTAATCGTCATGGATTACTTTATTACTTTTATTACTTTTCTTTCCTCAAAATTGAGTAGAGGGAAAGTGATTTCAGAGCTGATCCTGTCATAAATCGGGATAGAGCTGTCAACCTTCCATTTAATTATTGGACCTCTTTAACACAGGTTGGTCTTTTCATATTGAGTATAGCGTGACATTTATTAGGGCTAGCTTCTATGCCCCCCTCTGAGTCAGTGATGCGGCGAAAATTAGTCGATTAAGAAATTAATATAGAAATAACATTGTGAGTACAGTTCTTAACCAACAAAAATCCGCTTATCAATTTAGAAGGGTTGTCACAAATTTAGAATAAAAATACTGGGAGTAGCAATCCCAGGTCGTCCCCCAATGAATTGACAAAAGGGTGCTATTTTATCAGTCAGGAATTTTCTGAGAAATTTTGAGAGTTGGACGACAGAAAAATAAATAATTGTGAATTAAAGAAATATAAATTAAAAAAGATTTATAAAATCAAATAAAAAGTCTTGACCGGGGGAATAATTAATTGGAAGTTCTATCCTTGTTGGATTTCTCCCAAGTGTAATATTAAGAGGTTGTTGTTCTACTTAGTCATCCCTTACCTGATAAGAGAAAGTCAAGTAACTAACTAACCAACTATACCTCAGGTCCTAATCCTCTCCCCAAGGAAGGATTAGAGTTAGAGACTAGAGAGTCAGCCAACAACTTCCAATCAAAATTAACACTTGAGTATTCTAACTCAAGGTTCTCCTTTTAATCAACCCCCAAGTCAAGTAAGGAGTCTACTCCATTGACATGAAAATTACTTGCACAGAATTAAAAAGGGAATGAAAGGGAGACATGATAAAAAATAACTGAAAATTAATTAAAAGTAAAAGTAATTCTTTGCATTAATAAATCCCAAAATGCAACATACATATCTGAACAGTGTTAATAAGTAATCAAAAGAGTAAAGGGAGAAGAAAGCAAACTAGAATAATAGAAACTTCAACGGAGGTAATGACTCTTCTCAATATCCAAAGCAAAAGCATAAAACTAGAAATCTATGAATGTGTAGAAAACCTAGAGGAAGAAGTAATTTTTCTCTAAGATTCCAAAACTAAACTAAAAACTATGCGAATGAGAAGGTGTGTTGAGTCTCTGCTCATCTCCTGGCTCTAGTATGTGTTTCTGGGCCAGAAACTGGGTCCAAACTCGGCCTAAAATCGTCCCCAGCATTTTTTGCGATTTCTGCAGGTAGCGCATGTCACGCGTACGCATCAGTCACGCGTACACGTCACTGGTCATTTTCGCGTATCACGCGTATGCGTCAAGCACGCGCACGCGTCGTTCTTCACTGGTTGTCTCCTTTATTTCTTGTGTTTCTTCCATTTTTGCAAGCTTTCTCTCCATCCTCTAAGCCATTCCTGCCCTATAAAGCCTGAAAACACTTAACGCACATATCACAGCATCAAATGGTATAAAAAGAACGTTAAAAATACACAATTTAAAGGCTTAGGGTGCAAGTTTTCAATTATGGAACAAAACTAGGAAGGAATTGTAAAATCATGCAATTTGTATGAATAAGTGTGCAAAGACTTGATAAAAACCACTCAATTGAGCACAAGATAAACCATTAAATAGTGGTTTATTAGTCAGCATAAACCCTAAGAACTTTCCAGCTTCTACTGCAAAGGCACTTTGAGGGGTTTAACCTCATTTCATGCTTTCGTAAAGTGGAGAATACTTCTGAGATGTCGGACAATAGTGTTCCGTCCTATTTGGTCTTTACGAGCATGTCATCCACATATACTTCCATGAGTTTTCCTTTGTGAGAGGAAAACACTTCATTCATCAATCGTTGGTAGGTGACTCTTGCATTCTTTAATCCAAAGGGCATCACTATGTAGCAGTAGTTTGCCTTTGGAGTTATGAATGGGATTTTTTCTTGGTCTGGCTTATACACCGAGATTTAATTGTATCTCGAGTAGGCATCCATAAAAGATAGGTATCTATAGCTCGATACTGAGTCGACCAGAGCGTTTATGCTGGGAAGTGGATAAGGGTCCTTAGGGCAGACTTTATTGAGGTCGGTATAATCGACACACATTCTCCACTTTTTATTTTGTTTTTTCACCAGCACGACGTTGGCTAACCACAGCGGATATTTAACCTCCCTTATAAACTCTGCCTCCAATAGGGCTTGTATTTGTTCTTCTACGACTTGTGTTCACTCTGGTCCGAGCTTTCTTCGCTTCTGCTGAACAGGTTGGGAACCTGGGTACACAGCAAGCTTATGGTACATCAGGTTGGGAGCTATACTCGGCATGTCAGAGACTTTTCAGGCAAAGAGATCGGAGTTTCTTCTCAATAATTCCACGAGCTATTTCTTTAGGCTTTCCTCCAGGTTTGCCCCTATACTCGTTGTTTTGTTGGGGTGGTCTCCGATTTATATCTCTTCTGTTTTGCTTTCTGGTTGGGGTCATATTTCTTCTCGAACTCAGACTCCGCCTAATTCAATTGTATTGACTTCTTTCCCCCTCTGAGCTGCCTTTTAAACTGAGGCTCTCATTATAGCATTTTCTTGCTAGCCTTTGATCTCCTTTAATAGTGACAACTTCTTCAGCTGTGGGAAACTTCATGCAGAGAAGTGGGGGTGGAAACAGAGCTGCAAGTCGGTTCAGGGTCGTCCGTCCTATTAGGGCATTGTATGCTGAATTTTCGCTGACCACAATGAAGTCGACACCTAGTGTCCTTGATCTTGATCTTTTTCCGAAGATGGTGTACAATGAGATGTAACCCAGAGGTCAAATCGGGGTATCTCCTAGTCTAAAGAGGCTGTTCGAGTATGCCCTTAGATCCTTTTCCTCTAACCTGAGCTTATCGAAGGCAGGCTTAAACAGGATCTCCGCTGAGCTGCCTTCATCTACCAAGGTCTAGTGTAGGTTAGCGTTTGCTAGGATCATAGTTATTACCACTATATCATCGTGCTTGGGTATTATTCCTTGAGCATCTTCTTTAGTGAAGGAGATGGTGGGCAAGTCGAGTAATCGATCATTCTGTCTGACTTGATATACTTCCTTGAGGTGTCTTTTTCGCGAGGATTTTGATATTCCTCCTCCCCCCGAATCCACCATTGATCATATGTATATGTCATTCAGGGGTGTGAGGAGGGCAATATGGTCGTCCTCCTTCTTCATCCCTTATTCTCTTCCTCGGGTCGTCCGACCTGTCTGCCAGGTATCTATCAAGTCGGCCTTCCCTGGCCAACTTTTTGATGACATTCTTGAGATCATAGCATTCATTAGTGGGGTGCCCGTATAGCTTGTGATACTCACAATATTTAGTCCGACTTCCAGCTTTCTTATGTTTAATCGAATGGGGAGGCGGAAGCTTCTCCATGTGGCATATCTCCCTATAGACATCGACTAGGGAAACCCTTAGAGGGGTGTAGTTGTGGTACTTTCGAGGCTTTTCCACACTTTGCTCTTCTTTCTTCTTGGGCTCCCTTTCTTTGTCCTGGCTTGGATAGTAGGGTAGGTTGGATCGAAGGGGAGGTTCTCTAAGTCGAGAGTTTTCTTCAATGTTGATATATTTTTTTGCCCTTTCTTGGATCTCGTTCAAAGAAGTCGGGTATTTTTTGGATATGGATTGAGAGAATGGTCCTTCTTTGAGGCCATTGACCAGACCCATAATTATAACTTCAGTTGGTAGATTCTGAATTTCCAAGCAAGCTTTGTTGAATCTTTCCATGTAGTCGCGAAGGGTCTCCCTGACCTTTTGCTTTACTCCTAGTAGGCTCGGGGCGTGCTTCATTTTGTCTTTCTGGACGGAGAATTTGGTAAAAAAATTTCTGGCCAGGTCGTCAAAGCTAGTGACTGACCTGGGGGGCAGGCCGTCAAACCATTTCATTGCGGTCTTGGTTAGAGTAGTCGGAAAGGCCTTGCAACGAGTGGCGTCGAAGGCGTCGGCCAAGTATATTCGGCTTCTGAAATTACTGAGATGGTGGCTTGGATCGGACGTTCCGTCATAGAGATCCATGTCGAGCTATTTGAAGCTCCTAGGAACTTTAGCCTTCATGATCTCTTCTGTGAACGGATCTTGCCCTCCCAAGGGACTTTCTGACCTGGTGGCCCGACTTTGAAGATCGGCCTCTATCTTCTGGATATTTTCTTCCAACTCCCTACGTCTTTTTACTTCTCTTCAGAATTCTCGTTCAGCCTCTTATTACGTTGTCGCTCAGCCTCGTGTTCGAGCTGTCTCAAGCGATCTTGCTGTCCATGGACCATGTTCAATATCTCTGTCGCGTGGGGATGATCTTCGTTCCTGGGGCGGCGTACTCAGAATGGATCCTCCTTGGATAAGGGTTTTCCGAAGGCCCTTCTCTGTGGGGTCCTTTCGTATGTGGCTGTGGAGGGGGGAGCATGACGACGTGATCTTCTGGCTGAGCTTCTTGCTTGGGTTCGGATGCGATATGATCGTCCTCGAGTTGGTTGTCTGCCATGGTTGTGGGATGACTTTCATGTCTCCGGCAACGGCGCCAATATTCCGAGGGTTACTTGAAACGTTGATTTGGGCTTGAATGTGAGGTCCAAGTCCCTTTGAGGGGCAGCGTCCGACTTGGGATGCTGAGGTGCTGCCTGTCTGAGTTTCTCGTGAGGAGGTTAGGAAGTGGTACCTGCAAGAGACTCAGATGCTTAAGTTAGCAAGGGTTTTGGGCAGGTTTTTAGTAGAGTAAAGCGTGTGTTATACCTGAGAGCTCCAGTGTATTTATAATAGAGTAGGTAACCACCTTTGTTAGAGTAGTTCTATCTTTTCTGATAGATAAGCATTTTCTTTATCTTGGGAGTTTGTTAGGATCTACCTTTTAGATGAGATAGCGTTAGTTAGAGAGACTTTATGGAGGTGGTTACGCCAGGTTAAGCTGGGCTTCTAGGTCATTGTCCGACCTCTTTGAAGAGGTCGGGTATTTCAATAAATCCACCTTTATTGATGGGCCTTTTGGATTATTGGGCCTGACTTTTATTTGTTGGGTTAGGATATATTTTTTATTCCTTTCAAATTATATTAAAAAAGGGTGATGAGTGATGATATATTGCATAATAACTAATTAACAACCGGTAACGTAAATTTTTTTATTATCATTTGAAGTCCATAATTTATTAGTATATAATATCAAACTTATAATTTTTAGAGAAAAGGACAAATAGGTCCTTAATCTTTTGGTCGGCGGATATTTAAGTCCCTGAAAATTTGAAAGTACATTTAAGTTTTTAATCTTTTCAAAACCTGGATATATCGATCCTTGGGTCTAATTTGTCTCATTTCAAAAACTTTCCCACATGTGCATCCGTATATCGGCCAAATCAGGACAACGGAAGCCACATTTAATTTTTCCGTTGGGTCTGACAGGCCCAAATGAACAGAGGGATTGATGTGTCCAGGTTTTGAAAAGGTCAGAAATTTAAATATATTTTTAAATTTTCAAGAATTTAAATATCCATGGGCCAAAAGGTCAAAAACGTATTTGTTCTTTTTCTCTCATTTTTAAATTAAAAATCTGATTTATATTAATTGCAACTAACCTATATAATAAATAATAAAAGATAAATATTTTCTTCTACATATTATTTTTTGTTAATACAAATTCATTATTAATTAATATCATAATCATAATAAACTAAGAGAATAAAAGTTCCGTCGTGCAAGTAAATCCCTATAGTGGTCATCGAGATTGATGCTGTGCATCAAAATCGTCCCTAAGATTCCAATTGCACCAATTACGTCTCTGAGATTGGAAAAATTGCATCATAGTAGTCCCTGACCCATTTTTCATTAACGACGCGCTGAATTGGCTTAATGATGTGGACATTTGGTGACACGTGTCACCTCATGGTTTGGCCACGTATAACGGTATGATAACGTGGGTGGGTATGCCACGTGTCACAATGCTATTTTGCCACGTGTCAGATTATGCCACATGTTGCAATGCTATTTCTCCACGTGTCATCCACTATGTCATCGTTACATGTGCACTAAATTGGTCCCTTACTTTACATCAAATGACTCATTTTAGTCCCTGAAATTCAATGCCATGCACCAAATTAGTCCTTTCATTAGTTTTTTCTCACTTTAATAAATATTTTACGAATATTTGATAAGGCACTTATTAACTAATATAAATTTATTATTCCCATCTATTTTAAGAATGTCCGATTTCCTATATAATTAACTTCTCACTAAATTAATAAGATAGATTTATACTGTCGATTATAATAATTCATTTTATCTATAACTTAGTTAGGCGGCTTTTTCATATATTACACTATTAATCAATATAAGTACTTATTGTAACCATGACTTGAACAGTATTAAAACAGATACAAATAAACACAAGAGACAATAATAAAGTTTTGGTTTTAGTTAACGTGTACTCTAATGATACAAGTTAATATTATTAATTAAAAAATTTATTATAAAATATGTATAATAAAATATATAATTAAAATTAGTGTATAAAACAATATTGAGAATTTTAAATTTATAAAAAAATGAAAAAAAAAACTGATGAAGGGACTAATTTGGTGCATGACATTCAATTTCAGGGACTAAAATGAGTCATTTGATGCAAAGTAAGAGACCAATTTGGTGCACATGTAACGATGACATAGTGGATGACACGTGGACAAATAACATTGCAACACGTTGCATAATCTGACACGTGGCAAAATAACATTGTAACATGTGGCATACTCATCCATATCAGCATGTCATGTGTCGTTGACCGACATGTCATCGTACCGTTATACGTGACTAAACCATGAGGTGATACGTGTCATCAGAGGTCCACATCATCAAGTTACGTCAGCGCTTCGTTAACGAAAAACGGATCAAGGACTACTATGATACAATTTTTTCAATCTCAGAAACATAATTAGTGCAATTAAAATTTCAAGAATGATTTTAATGTACGACGTTAATCTCAGGGACCACTATGGGATTTACTCCCCTCATGCATTTACACGGTACTTAATTAGTTTCTCTTATTTTAATTTTCAATGATATGTTTCTGTGGGTACTCTACATTCACCAAAAGTTTTATTTTCCAAACTTCAATTTCTTTTAATTCGTTTAAGGAACCTGGATACATATGACATGTGTTACTAGATTAGTAACTTTAATATAGTTTAAAGTAGCTGAACGCATAATAATAATAATAATAATAATAATAATAATAATAATAATAATAATAATAATAATAATAATTTGCTTAGTGATGGTATGGAAGGGTCAGTAGCTCCAGCCATAGGATACATATATTAATATCTATACTTTTTATTAGAAGATAGGATTAAACTATCAAAGATTAGTAAAGTCATAAAGAAATTAATATTAATTTGGGTACAATTCCAATTCACATCAATCAAATGAAAGGTCCTTCATTGGACCGACTAACAATATTAATATCTATAGTTTAGTGGATGATCAGTGCTCCTAATCAAGTTAATTGGTTTTATTTGTAGGTAGCTATTCCAACGAAAATTTAATGATTATCATCGTGTGAAAATATATCATTTTAACTATTAAATAATAGATTGTAGGGCTTGATTTTATTTAAAATAAAAGTGTTACCTTTATTTAAAATGTTACTAAATAAATAAGTTATATTTTTTAAACAAAAATCATCATAAAAAAATATTTTTGACATCTTCACGAGAATAGTTACCTTATTTTTAATATATTTTGTTACATTATGTTCAGAAATGATAACGTGGGAAACAATTCACATATAAAATGTGACTCAATATCGGAAGCAACTAATTGGTGGATTTATTTTTAATATCCACTCATCCTAACTTTAGCTATCTAGGAGAATATTATTCAAACGCAGTATAAATTTATTGATTCAATTTTGATATATTAAATATTTTTGTGGGATCACTTTTTTAAAAAATTTATGTTGATAGGATAAGATACCTAAATAATTTTATTTTTATTATATTTAATTTTTTTTAGATTTGTTAGAATTTTTGCATAGTCTTTTTTTTCTCTTTTTTATTGACCTTTTGTTAAATTTTTTTTTTTAAAATTAACAAAGATCAAATACTAAAATTTTAAGTCATAAAAATTTTAATATTATAAAATTATTTCTTTTAAAAAATTAAGTTAATATAAAAAATACATAAATAATTATATCCCTAATTAATATATTTTTCATCCAAGAATCTCAATCGAATTTGCATAAATTTTTTCATATAGATTTTTTTCCTTTAATGATGACGTAAAATTTTCTCTAGTTATTTCGTTGCATTTTTATATTCATTTGAATACCGAGTGAGTCAGTCTATTATTTTATAACAATTTCATATATATAATTGTTATCCTATTCAGCTTCATACATATAAATTATATGCATGGCTATGCCTATAATATAATAATATAATGAAATATAGAAAGTACTCCATCTAGAGAGGTTTGGATGTAATAAATTTTATCCGCGAAGGATTTTGATGTATTCTTCAATTATAGTGTAAGTAGGAATTGTTTGAATGTATTCTTCGATTTAAGTTTGAAGCCTCCAAAAAACTTAGAGAAAGGGGTTGAATCTATGACCTTCTTTAACTTTGAATTATTAAGTCTTTTGTTGAAGAACTTTAAATATAATTTCTGTTGATCTGCACAACGGATAAATTAAGAGATAATTTTATTTTATCTCATAAAATCCAGAAAAATAGAACTAGAACAGAAAAAAAGAAGGTGGCACAGCCATATATCTTGGTTCAGTTGTCTTATGCAATGCAATCTATATCCAGACTCCACCACAACATTGGTAGAATTTTCACTATAATCCAAGTATTACATACACCAATTCCTTAGGACTCAATTCAATCATATCTGGACACACAAGCTTTAACATAAACTTGACTTGACTATGCTAATACCTAGACTCACCACACTAAGTGCTTACCCAACTTAGCAAGGGATACCTCTCAGGTACATGACACAAGACAGAAAATACAATCAAAAGAAATCTGAAATCACTCTTGACTTTTCTCTCAAGTGTATCTCTTAGCCTTTTTCACTGTTTGGCTTTTTCTCAATGCCTCTTGGTGCGCGAAATAAGAACTCGCACAACTAAACCAGCAAGTGCACTGGGTCGTCCAAGTAATACCTGAGGTGAGTCAGGGTCGATCCCACGGAGATTGTTGGCTTGAATCAAGATATGGACACCTTTTAGATCTTAGTCAGGTGATTAGAAAAGATAGTTTATTGAGATAAACGCATAAAACAGGAATATGGATGAAATTACTTAATTTGAGTGAAACCAGTGATAAGAGAATGGTTGAGGCTTCGGAGATGCTTCATTCTTCTAGATCAACCTTTCCAACTGTCTTTCTCCAACTGTGAGTGATTCTTTCCATGGCAGGCTGTAAGTGATCAACGCCGGTTTAATGGCCGCCAATCTTCCTCCTTCAGGCCGAACGCCGGTTTAGTGGGCGCCCAATCTGACTGAGGGTGAAGCTTCTGCAGTTCATCCCTTTGGTGATCCTACTCAAAATGCCACAGACAAGGTCGAATCTTCCGGATCAGAGAATGCTTCTTCTTTGGTTCTAGCCTCTACCACAAAGACCCTAATCTCCTCATACCTCGGCTGAACTGGTGTCTCGAGAAGTCCCTAACGAAGTCCTGGATTTGCCGTCTAAGAGATATATAATCAAGCTAGTGGTTCAGTGATCTATGGTTATTAAGGACTCACACTGAACCCATGTAGAATGAAGATGATTGTCACGGATCATCCCTTTTTTATTAATTCATGAAAATCAGAAGAGCTCCTAACCTTAACCTAAGAGGTTTAGTGACTCATGCTGATAGAAAAATACAATGGTAAATGTGAAAGTGGGCAAGAGTCTCTAACAATGGTAACCTATTGTGTATAAATACTAATTTAATGACTAAGGATTACAGAAATAAGGTAAACTAAGTTGATAGTGCAAAAATCCACTTCCGGGGCCCACTTGGTGAGTGTTTAGGCTGAGCTTAAGTGTTTTCCACGTGATAATGTCCCTTAGGAGCGTTGAACGCTGGCTAGGGACCCCCTTTTGGGCGTTGAACTCCAGTTGCTCCCCTGTGGGCGCTGGACGCCAGGAATGGGGCTGATGGCTAGCATTGAACGCCAGTTTTGGGGCCTTCATTTCCGAAATAAAGTATATACTATTATATATTTATGGAAAGCCCTGAATGTTAGCTTTCCATAGCCGTTGAAAGCGCGCCATTTTGACTTCTGTAGCTCCAGAAAAGCTCCTTTGAGTGCACGGAGGTCAGATCCTGACAACATCTGCAGTCCTTTCTGTGCTTCTGAATCAGGCTTCTGCTCAAGCTCCTTACTTTCAGTCAGAAAATACTTGAAATCACCATAAAACACACAAACTCAAAGTGAAATCCGAAAATGTGAATTTTGCACTAAAACCTATGAAAACATAATAAAATTAAACAAAACATAATGAAAACTATATGAAAATGATGCCAAAAAGCATATAAAATATCCGCTCATCACCTCTCTTTCTTGCCTTTTACCTCTCAAAGAAAACAAAGAAATATATACATTGAAACTGAAATACAAAACATTAAAACTTGAAGGAGATGATGAATAACATCTTTAATACTATGAACTGAACCCAACAACAAAACTCAAGACTTTGCACTTCATCTTAGCGGAGTGCTCCCTTTAGTGTAGATGTAATGCTTCCAAGACTTTAAATTCAATAGTGAGGTTTCACACTTTGCTTTCTCTCTCGGGTTCTCTCTCCTTAAGCTCTGATGAGAATCAATTTTCTTTTTGTATCTTGATCTTGAGACACAGCTAGAGTTCCTTCAGAGTCAACATCTTGGACTCTGATCTTTCAGAGATCATCCTTTCTCTTTCTTCAATCAAACCCAAAAATTAGGAATTACAAATATGGTTGTTTGTTTGACCAAGGAGTGCAGAGTAGCACAAAATGGTTTGCTCAGTGATAATCCCATATCCACACCCTTGAGAATGTGCTTTGGCCCCAAGTAACAATTTGAGCCTTTGATTTATAGCAAAACAAATCAACCACCATTTTCTTCAACTTTCCCAAAATTGGCGTTGCAGAGAGAAGGAGGAGAAGTGAAAAAATTAACTTGCATGAAAAAAGAAATTATTTACCTTTAACCTCTGACTTAGCTTAACATGCCATTGATTAGTGTGATTTGACAATGTTTTCTTGGTTAACCTCTCTCTTTCTTTCTTCTCTTGTGTATGGACTTGAGGAAGAAGCTTTCTTTTTCTTTCTCTCTCTCTCTCATTTACCCGAACTGCACAAGTGAACTTTGGCTGAGATTTGATTTAATGATACTTGGTAATAATTGGGCTTGGTTTGTGGGTCAACATTTCATTCAGAATGCTTGAGGTCGTAGCTTCATTTCTTTGGACTGCTACAAAATTATTTGGGCCTACATCACTAAAATAAAACAATTAAAACCCAATTGGGTGTTTAACCCAATAACTTAATGTTTGTCATCATCATTAACTTAATTGTATTCTAAACTCAACAATCTCTCCCTTGATGACAAACATAATTTCAAAGGATAGAATCAACCGAATTGAATTAGATAGAAATAATGAACTTCCCTTTGATGACATTTGATAATTTTGATGTGCTCCCGCTTTCTTTCTCAATGATTGCTTTCCCTGACTTTGTGCTCTTTTTTAGTTTCCTGTTTAGGTATTTACATAAAATAGAACACTATTTATAGCACATAAAATCTTGTACACACATATTTTGGTATCACAATTTTAACCAATGTAACCAAGCACCTTCCATATTTATGCACAGATTATAAATTGGAATTAAGCAATCCTTCAAGAGTTCCAAAACAGAGTGTGTACTTGAAATAGAGCATGTCAACTAAATTATTTTGAGCTCCAAAATAGAGTATGCCTAATCATATCCTAATAATTTTACATACATTTAGATAAGGGATTTTCAATAAAAAAGTCATCAAATCAGCCTCAAAATAGTCATAAAAACAAAATATGATCATCACTACTACTCCCCCTTTTGTTATCAAGAGAGACAATGCAATCAAACATGGACCTGCAACAGAGTTAGTTAGAATTCAAGTTCCATTAAGAACTAGATAATAACAAAACAAAATAAAACAGTAGTTAATTGGTTATAGTCATCCATAAAAAAAAAGAGTCTTAAACAAACTATAAATGTTCAAAGAGACAAAATATCTAAATTCATAGATCAGCAACAAAAGACATTTTCAAGCATCTAAACCATCCTCCTAAAATCAGCAGGTTGTTCTTAGTCAGTGGCCATGGTGTCATCCTAATGAATGTTGTCAATGAATTTCATAAGAACTGTCATTCTGTCTCTGAACTTTTTGAGGAAATTTTCATATTTGGCAACAAGTTTCTTCTGTTCTTTGCTTATAGAAATCAGATGGTTTGATTGAGAGACAAACTCTTGGACAACATCCTTCACAACTCCATATAAAAGTGATTTATGACCAGCGGAACCAGAAGTCTCCGAGGCAGAGGGAGGATGAGATTCATCAGGATCATAGTCATCATCATCATCATCATCATCAAGGACCACCTTTTCAGTTCGAGTAGGCCCTTTTTTTTGCTATTTCACTGAACCACCTCCTTTTAGATATGAGTGTCTATTTTCATAAGACTCATTTGACAAGTCAACACCAAATTGTTCAAAAATACAAGTTAAGAACATGCCATAAGGAAGAGATATATTTTTGTTACTCCTTATGCAATTAAACATATACCTCACCATTAAGTATGCAAAAGAAATTTCAGATTTTGTGAAGATAGCATATAAAATCAAAGTATCACAGAAAGATACCCTTTGATACGAACCGCTTTGAGAAAGGATAATGTGGTTCACTATACGATGCAACTGAGCACAAAGATGACCAAGGACTTAGTGAGTTAGTGTTAGGCCATCAATCATAGAGATATTTTCACATACATGAGCTAGAGCATCTTTATAGGAAACACCCAACCCCTCATCCCACTTACCAGAGGTATAAGCACAAGCCCCAACATAAGTGTATTTAAGAGAGTCACTAATGGATTTATTATTCAAAACAAGATCACGGCCTTTGATATATGAATGAATACTGCCCTCATGGTAGGCATATTGGCATAGAACTCTCTAATTAAGATAGGATAAACAGACTTTTTGATTTTGAAAATATGGTGCCAGTCCAAAAACTCAATATTTTTAGCAAAAACAAAACCTTTCTTTTTCAAGATTGGTAAATTAGCCAGAAAAGTGGGACAACTAGGTCGATGAATGACAACACCCTCATAAAAATCATGGTTCATGGCCGAACGAAAACGGTGAGGGTGGTAGTTGGAGTGAGAGGTCATAAATTGTGATTTGTGTTCAAAAGAATCAATGGAAGGTTCCTTAACAGATTTAAGAGGGATACGAGGGTTACCTCTTTGAGGACGTTGACAAATTGACCTAGGTTTAGGTCTTGATGGTTCAGTTGCAGGTTTCTCAGTAGCAGGACGCTTCCCCTTCGACGTGCTTGGACGAGAAGGACCACTAGGTGGAGCCATTGGCTTGGAAGAAGAAGGATACTTTAGAGTAGTTTTGGTGTGAGCCATTGGATCAGTGCGAGGAGGAGATGTTGACAGAGAAGGAGAAGATGTAAAAGTTGGGTTTTTGGAACGAGATGAGGTCTTTGGATTATCTGGAAGTTTGTAGATTTTGTCATGAGGACTCTTTTGAAGTACAGTTTTCTTCCTCATTGTTGTGGAGCAAGGGTTTTGCAAGAATTAAAACAATGATGATGGTGGGGAGAAACCTAAGAGATGGTGGAGGGAGTTATAAAGAGAGAAATTTGGTTACTTGCCCAGAATTGTCTCCTTCCAACCTGAGAGACAAAATTTCAACAAACACATCATTAAGGCTCAAATAAGGAATCATAACACATAATGCCTAGATTAGTTCTAAGCTTACAAAGTCTATCCTCAGCTAGAGGTTTGGTGCAAATATCAGCTAATTGATCCTCTGATTTAACAAATTGAATGCTAATGTTTCCCTTTTGAACATGTTTCCTTATTGAGTGAAATCTCACTTCAATATGTTTAGTTCTTGAGCGCAAAACTAAATTTTTGGAAATATTTATAGCACTCATGTTGTCGCACAATAAAGGAATATTTTCAGCATTTAATTTGTAATAAGCAAGTTGAGTTTTCAACCAAAGAAGCTGAGAACAATACGAGGAGGCAGCAATATACTGAGCCTTAGCAGTGGATAAAGCCACTGTATATTGCTTCTTACTAGACCAGACATTCAAAGACCTTCCAAGAAAGCAGCATATGTCTGATGTACTTCTTCTATCAACTCTGTCTCTGGAAAAGTCTGTGCCACAATAACCAACTGCAGAAAACTCATTAGTCTTGGGGTACCATAAACCAAAATTAGATGTGCCATGAACATATCTAATGATCCTTTTAACTGTAGTAAGATGTGATTCTTTCAGTTGTAACTGGAGTCTAGAGCAAATTCTAACACTTTGTACAATATTGAGTCTAGAGGATGTTAGATACATAAGAGAACCAATCTTCCCTCTATACCTAGTTTTATCTACATCTTTTTTAGTTTCACCCTTTTCTAACTTAGAGTGAGGATGTATGGGTGTTCCCATAGGTTTGCCATTTCCATCCCGAATTTCTTAACTAATTCCTTGGCATACTTCTCTTGATGAATAAAAATTCCATTTTTAGTTTTCTTTATTTGAAGCCCAAGGAAGAAATTAAGTTCACCCGTCATATTCATGTCAAATTCACTTGTCATGAGTTTTCCAAATTCAGTACAAAGGGTTTCATTAGCTGATCCAAAAATGATGTCATTAGCATAAATTTGGACCAAAATGAAGGAATCATTTTTTAATAAACAGAGTAGTGTCTGTGGTGCCTCTTTGAAATTCATTTTTCAAAAAGAAAGAACTAAGTCATTCATACCAAGCTCCATGAGCTTGTCTTAGACCATAAAGAGCTTTTGAAAGTTTGAAAACATAATTTGGAAGCTCTTTATTTTCAAAACCAGATGGCTAAGCCACAAACACTTCTCTATCTATTACTCCATTAAAAAAAATGCACATTTCACACCCATTTGAAATAGTTTAAAGCCACAATAAGCAGCATAAGCAAGAAAAAATCCGATGGCTTTCATTTGAACAACAGGGGCAAAGGATTCATCAAAGTCTATTCTTTCCTCTTGATCATATCTTTGAGCTACCAATCTTGCTTTGTTTCTAGCTATGCTTCCATCTTCACCCAACTTGTTCCTGAAGATCCACTTGGTGCCAGTCACTTTCTTTCCATTTGGCTTTAGAACAAGTGTCTAAACTTGATTCTTTTCAAATTCATGAAGTTCTTCCTCCATAACCTTTCCCCAAGATGGGTCATCAAGTGCTTCCTTGATGTTTTGTGGCTTAATTTGGGATAGAAAAGCTAGGTTTGATTCTTCATTTACTTTTCTAGTGGAGGATCGAGTTTTGACACCTTGAGAGAAATCTCCAATGACAAATTCTTGAGGATAGTTCTTCAGAAATCTTTATTCATGTGGTCTGGTGGACTTAAGAACCGATTTGGTTAAGGTGGGATCCATGGAACATATATTTTCAGGGTTTTTGCCTGTTTCAGGAGACAAAACAGAATTGCCTCCTACAGGATCTCTTGCAGCAGCAATTTCAGATTCAGGTAGCCCACAATTTTCCTTTTCTTGATTTTGGGCTTCTCCTTTGTTGCCTTCAACTTGAGTTCCTGCATCACAATCTTTTAAGACACTTTGAACCAAGTTAGTGTCACAAAAAGTTAGGTGTATGGACTCCTCAATGATTCTAGCATCTTGATGGTAAACTCTATAAGCTTTGTTAGTTGAGGAATAACCTACAAATAAACACTCATATGCTTTTAGATAAAATTTTTCTAGATTTTCTTTGTTATTTAAAACAAAACACTTGCATAAAAAAATATGAAGATAATTCAGATTTGGAGGGTTACCTTTCCAAAGCTTATAAGGAGTTTTCTTTAAAAATTTTCTAATGATTGTTCTATTTAAGATGTAGCAAGCTGTATTAACAGCTTCAACCCAAAGGAATTTTGGAACATCACTTTCACATAGCATAGCTCTTGCCATTTCTTGTATGCTTCTATTTCTTCTTTCCACAACACCATTTTGTTGTGGTGTTCTTGGGCAAGAGAAATTTTGTGATATTCTAAATTCTTCACAAAAAGATTCAAAAGATTGGTTTTCAAATTCTTTGCCATGATCACTTCTAATAGAAAAATCTTTAAACCTTTTTTCGTTTTGAATTTTTTTGCTGAAAACTTCAAAAGCCGCAAATGCATCATTTTTATGAGCAAGAAACAAAACCCAACCAAATCTTGTGTGGTCATCCACAATCACCAAACCATAATGTTTACCACCCAAGCTTTGAGTTCTTGTTGGACCAAATAAGTCAATATGTAGCATTTCAAGTGGTCTTTTAGTAGAGATGTCTTCCTTTGATTTAAATGAATTCTTTATTTGTTTTTTCATTTGACAAGTATCATTATCAAAGGAAGACCTCTTACAAATCCCTTCTTGACAAGCTTGTTTATTTGAAACATGCTTGCATGACCCAATCTTTTGTGCCGATAGCCACTTTTCATATTCTTTGGCGTGAAAACAAGCTACATTTTGATTATTTAGTTCATCAAAAGTGAGACCATACACATTATCATAACGATTTGCAACAAATAGCACTTTATTAGATTTTTCACTCACCACACGATATTCTAATCTTTTGAATATTACCAAGTAACCCAAATTACACAACTGACTAATGCTCAAAAGATTATGCCTCAAACCATCAACCAAAAAGACATCATCAATGAAGGTAGAATGATTGTTACCTACTTTTTCAACAGCTATGATTTTACCTTTACCATCATCTCCAAAGGTCACAAACCCTCCATTATACTTGTTGAGTTTTATGAAGAAGGTTGACCTTCCTGTCATGTGCTTAGAGCATCCGCTATTCAAGTACCACATATCTTTTTTTTTTGGATGCTAGGCAAATCTGCATACATTCTCAAGTAACCTTAGGCATCCAAATTAATTTGGGTCCTTTGAAGTTAATCCACCTTGGTTGTCCAAGTGCATTAAAATCACAAATAACATTGTAAGTTTGGTTTTCTACTCTTCTTTTGTCAATAAAATATTGGGAGTAAGAGTGACCAGGTTTCTTACAATTAAAACAATGGTTTCTGTTTGCATGTTGCTGAAATTGATTGAAGCTTTGATGTTGGAAATGATTAAAAGAGTGAGATTTTCTGGTTTTAGAAAAAATGCATTTCTTTTGACAAATTTATTTTTATTATTGGCATCCCTTGTTGCAAATGCACTCAAACCAAAATTTTTGAAAGCATATGGGCTTCTTGAATAGGAGGTTCTTTTGTAAAACTATGGTTTTTTGAATGCAACCTCGTTGTTTGAGACATAGCCCAGACCTGACTTGTTTGGGATAGGTTTGGTTCTTGAAGATGATGCAGTTTCATCAAAACAAGGCTTTTCAAATTCATCTTCATAGGTGAAAACATATCCACGACCAGATTTGTTAGAAGTGGGTTTTGCTTTTGAAGAAGAAGCCATAAATTTTGTAGAAAAAATTTCAAAAACTGCACTCTCTTTTGTCACATAGCCTAAGCCAGATTTTTCAAACAATAGTCTTTGATTTGCAAGTAATTTGTCCAAGTTACTAAAACTGTGAGCAAATTTTGCTAAAACACTATTCAATCTTTTAATCATTTTATTTAGTCTTTCATTTTCAGCAACAAGTTCTTGTGAAGGATCCACAATGTGTTTTCCTTTAAGTTTTTCAATTTCAGATTTCAAAAATCTATTTTCTTTAATAAGGTCCATAGCACTTTCGGTTTCTTTCACCTTTTCTTTCAAGAAATCATTTTCAGCCTTTAACACTTCATTTTCAGATTTGCAATATTTTTTCAACAACTTTTCAGAATGATGGGTAAGATCATTAACAATGACGTGTAAATTATCCATAGATAGATCATAGTAATTTACCTCATCCAGTTGATCTTCACCAGCAATGAAACAAACTTGAGCTTCGTATTCCGAGTCCTCTTTCTCATCCAAATTGTTCTCAAGATCCTTCCAAGAGGCCATGAGCACTCTCTTCTTTTCTTTCTTCCTTTTTTTTCCTTATTGAGCTTTGGACAGTTGTACTTAAAATGTCCAGCTTCTTTGCAGTTGTGGCACATCACTTTGCTCAAGTCCTTCTTGTATTCCTTTGAGCTCGAGCCCTTGTACCTGCCTTTGTTCTTCATTAGCCTCCTTATCCTCCTAGCAAAAAACACAATTTCATCGTCTGAAAAACTATCACTAAACTCACTCTCATTTGGTTCTACTTTTGATTTTAGGGTTATTCCCTTTTTCTTTGAGTCTTGACTTGTGTGTGTGGTTTCATAAGGAAGAAGTTTCCCTCTTAACTTATCATAGGTTATAGGACTTAGGTTATTACTCTTAGCTAGGATAGTAGCTTTTGTTTTCCACTCTTTTGTGAGGCTTCTAAGAACTTTTCTCACTAAGGTTTGTTCAGTATGTGTTAAGCCCATAGCATCAAGGCTGTTGATGATGATTGAGAATCTCTCAAATATCTCATCAATACTTTCTCCATCCTTCATGGTAAACATCTCATATTCTTTTTGCAGCATATCAATCCTTGTTTCTTTAACTTGTTTGGTGCCTTCATGTGTAACCTGGAGTTTTTTCCAGATTTCTTTGGCTGTCTTGCATCTAGACACCTTTCAGTACTCCTCAAAGCTGATAGCACAATGCAGTAGATTAATGGCTTTAGCATTTAGCTCCACCTTCTTTTTGTCATCATCATTCCATTTGGCTTCCTCCTTTGGAGTCACTACTCCATCAGCACCTATCTTTGTTGGGATTTTGGGACCATTCACCACTATCTTCCATATGTTATAGTCTGTTAACTGAATGAAGATCCTCGTTCTCTCTTTTCAGTAGGCATAGTTCTTCCCGTTGAAGAAGGGAGGCCTGTTGTTTGATTGACCCTTGATGAGTCCATATTTTCCAGTATATTTTGGTTTGATTTGAGTGGATTTCATCACATAAACCCACATTTATTCATCTAAATAGCATGCATTTGTGTTTTCTCTCTAGATTGTGCCTAAATGTGAAAACATGCATTTTTGTGCTTAATTTAGTAACTTTTATCCCACTTTTATGCCATTCGATGCCATGACATGTTTGTTGAGTGATTTTAGGTCCTAAAGGCAAGATTGGAAAAGCAAAAGTGGAAGGAAGCATGTACAAAGGGAGAAAACATGGAGAAAACAAGGAGGAAGCACACAGCCATGCGTGCGTGTGCACAAGGATGCGTACGTACGCACGAAAAGGAAATTAGCATGCGTGCGTGCGCACAACCATCTGTGCATACGCACAAGTGGGAATTCGGCGAAGTGTGCGGACGCACACATCTGTGCGTCCGCACAGGTACCAGCGCATACCTCCATTAAAAAGTCACGTGCTGCGCGGTTTTGGGGTCTCTAGGCCCATTTCTGAAGTGCTGAAGGCTGGTTTGAGAGGCTATATTAAGGGCATGTCAACACATAACAAGAGAGCCATCTTAGAATAGGAAAAACACATAGTAAGAGTAGGAGTAGTGTAGATTAGAAAATTCTCTCTTAGGGTTTTAATTAGGGTTTGTAGAATTTTATACTTCAAGTTTTGATTTGGGATTATAGCAATTTTTATTGTAAGTATTTCTTTAATTCTCTCTTTTATTATACCACTTGTTCTACACTTGCTTTTATTTTCATCTCCTTTGTCCATATTTATATAGTCTTGCCATTTTAAATTCCTAGTTGTTTAATTTGATGTTTGATGGCTTTTATATATTTGTTTGAGTTGCCTTTATTGATTTTGAGCATTTGTGGTTCATAGCTTTCCTTAATTTACCAATTTTGCCATGTTTTATGTTTATGCCCTCTATGTGTTTGATGAAATGCCAATTTTGATTATGAGGTAATTTCCACCCCTTGGCTTGGGAAAAATGAGTTTATGGATTACTAGAGCCATAATGTCCAACATTTAATGATAATTCTAGGGTTGTTAATTGTTCTTGTTCCCACTAACGCTAATTTGTTGCTAAGGTAATTAGCAAGCAAGCTAGGATTTGTGGATTAATGACAATTATGCTCACTTGACCTATCCTTCGATGTTAAGGGTTGACTTAGTGAGATTAATCCATCATAATTATCATAGTTATGGTTATGGCAAGGAAGGGATTCCATAACTCATCCCAAGTCAAGGTTCCATTTATGTTTTGAACCACTTTTTCATCACTTTATAGCATTACTTGTCCATATTACATTCATAGTTCTTTTATTCCTTTATTAGTTTATTAATTGAAATTTTTTCTCGTTCTTTTATCTCTTTATTTGTTTGTTTCCTTATTATTGAAAGCCCCTTTGTCTCTCACAACCAAAATTGTGTGCTTGTTGGCATTAGTTCTTAGGGAAGACGACCTGGGATTTAAAACTCCCAGTTATTTTGTGTTGATTGTGACATCTTTAGGATTATAATTTGATTGATGATCAATGGTTGGGTTTGGACTATACTTGCAACGTCAATCCTATTTTTAGTACAAAAATCCAAACCCATGCTTTTGGTCACTCGTCAACCCTCTGTTAGTGTGTAGGCCACTGTGGTTGTGCCCAAGTTGTTCGCCATTGGATCTTTGCTCCAAGTTGTTAAGCTTGATTCTTGAGACCTTGGCTCTTGATACCAATTGAAGGTTCCAGAAGGCTTAGAGAAGGGGGGTTGAATCTATGGCCTTCTTTAACTTTGAATTATTAAGCCTTTTGTCGAAGAACTTTAAACCTGATTTCTGTTGATCTGTGCAGCGGATAAATCAGGAGACGATTTTGTTTTGTCTCATAAAATTTAGAAAAATAGAACTAGAACAGAGAAAAAGAAGAAGATGACCAGCCATATATCCTGGTTCAGTTGCATTGTGCAATGCAACCTACATCTAGTCTCCACCACATTGGTAGAATTTTCACTATAATCCAAGTATTACATACACTAATTTCCTATGACTTAACTCAATCCTATCTGGGCACACAAGTTTCAACATAAACTTGACTTGGCTATGCTAATACCTAGACTCACCACACTAAGTGCTTACCCAACTTAGCAAAGGATACCTCTTAGGCACATGACATAAGACAGAAAATACAACCAAAAGAAATCTGAAATCACTCTTGACTTTTCTCTCAAGTGTATCTCTCAATCTTTTTCACTCTTTGGCTTTTTCTCAATGCCTCTCTTTCTTGCCTTTTACCTCTTAAAGAAAACTAAGAAAGATATACATTGAAACTGAAATACAAAACATTAAAACTTGAAGGAGATGATGAATAACAACTTTAACACTATAAACTGAACCCAACAACAGAACTCAAGACTTTGTTCTTCATCATGGCAGAGTGCTCCCTTTAGTGTAAGTGCAATACTTCCAAGACTTCAAACTCAGTCGTGAGGTTTCACATTTTGCTCTCTCTCTCTCTCTCTCTCTCTCTCTCTCTCTCTCTCTCTCTCTCTCTCTCTCCCCCCTCCCTCTCTCTCGGGTTCTCTCTCCTTGAGCTCTGATAAGAATCAATTTCCTTTTTGCATCTTGATCTTGAGACACGGCTAGAATTCCTTTAGAGTCAACGTCTTGGACTCTGAGCTTTCAGAGATCATTCCTTCTCTTTCTTCAATCAAACCCAAAAATTAGGGATTTCAAATCTGGTTGTTTGTTTGACTGAAGAGTGTAGAGTAGCAAAAAATGGTTTGCTCAGTGATAATCCTAAATTCACACCCTTAAGAGTGTGCTTTAGCCCCAAGTAACAATTTGAACCTTTGATTTACAACAGAACAAATCTACCACAATTTTCTTCAACTTTCCCAAAAATGGCATTGCAGAGAGTAGGAGGAGAAGTGAAGAAATCAACTTGCATGAAAAAGAAAATTATTTACCTTTAACCTCTAACTTAGCTTAACATGCCCTTGATTAGTGTGATTTGACAACACTTTCTTGGTTAACCTCTCTCTTTCTTTCTTCTCTTGTGTATGGACTTGAGGAAGAAGCTTTTTTTCTCTTTCTCTCTCTCTTGTTTACCCGAACTGCACAAGTGAACTTTGGCTGATATTTAATTCAATGATGTTTATTAGTGATTGGGCTTGGTTTGTGTGTCAACATTTTATTCAGCATGCTTGAGTTCGTTAAGCTTCATTTCTTTGGGCTGCTACAAAATCATTTGGGCTTGCATCACTCAAATGAAACAATTAAAACCAAATTGGGTGTTTAACCCAATAACTTAACGTTTGTCATCATCATTAACATAATTTTATTCTAAACTCAACAAAGTTTAACCAAGGATGGTTCAAGTGTATTCTTTGAACAAAGCACTCTGATGACAAGTCATCTTAGCCTAGTTTTACTAGTCTTTTTTGTAACACCCTAACTACCAAAGCTCACGCTTCCGGCTGCGCCACTCTGATAGCTCAGACATTACGACGACTTTTATACTATTTAATACTAAAATATGAGCCTGTTTAAAACTTTAAACCGCAATACCGCTCCCAAAAATACTTTCATCCGATAACATACATCCATAGATACCATACAACTTACAAAACTCATAAAGAGTACATCCATATATACATACATATATATATATATACAAATATATTTACAAGCTTTAACCAATACAATCCCTATCCCTCTCCCAGAATATATCAAGATAAAGGCGAGGGTACAATAAATAATCTACATCAATACAGAACATATCAATAACTAAATAAATTCTTCGTGACTTCTGCGCCCATATCCTGAAAGGGGAAAAATGTAGGGGGGTGAGAACATCATCCTCGAAAGGGTTCTCAGTAGAGGGTTTTTGGGAATTACTGTAATAGGATACGTGAAGATAATCGCACCAGTGATTAGTAACCGTCTTATGCCTCTTTTCAAAAACAACGATTTACAGTAAAAGTAATGTCGGAAATCTTTTCTGAAAGAAGAACCATTCAATAATCAAAAACTCAAAAGCCTTTCAAAACGGTTTATCTATGCAGAACCAAAATAGCCTTTCATAATTTATTCCAAACCAGAAACACAAAACCAAAATCAACCATTGGTTCATCTCATTCCAACCACGGCCCTAGGCCCAAACAATCCAACAACAACCAATCACCACAGTCCAACAGAGTCCCAGCAGCAAACACAAATAGGGAGATGCAAGCACAAACAAACAATTATTGCAAGTAGAACAGTTAGCAATTAATCACATAGGCAAACCAAGTATAATATGCACACCCAACCAATGTCACATAAATGCATATGATGCATGCCTGTCCCTAGTGGCTGATGATATCATCTGTCGGTTATAGAGCCAACCCGACAAGTCCTGGTAGCTAACCATTGGACTGTCCCTCTGTCGCGCATCCCCAACTCGAGTTATACTCATCATAAACTTGATCATAATCATGATCCATATCCATCACCTTCACTGGTGAATATTTACGGGGGCGAGCTCATCCGGGACTTTCACAGTGCCCGGCCACACTTACGACATAGGGTCAACAGAGTATCAAGTCTCAACCTGGAGCACGTGGTGGCTAGCCACTGCTACTACCCAGGGAAACTCGTATCTCAGATAGTGGAAGTGCAACATTCACATTTATCAATGATTCAGCATAAACATGCATTCAATCTCATCCATGGATCAACATCCATCTCAGCCATCCGGCTCACGGTTCAGTCCAGAACCAGCCAATATTCATATCTTACACAGCCATTCCGGCTCACGGTTCAATCCAGAACCAACCAATATTTATAATCATACATAGCCATTCCGGCTCACAACAAAACAACACTTCCACATTCAACATCATAAATTCATAAAATCGGCATTTAAGCCATAAATCACTTTTTCCCAAATCATTTCACTTGAAATAGAGTTTCAACTCTTTTTAGCCTTGACTTTGAAGATCTCATTTTCAAATCATCTCAGGCTCATAAGCCAAATTTACTCAAAGTGAGTTTCCTTTTTAAAGCAAAGCCACTCTCGGCATTCTCTTTCCAAAACTTCCAAAACCATGGAAAGTTAAAGATTCTTTTTGGGAACATTCAAAATCACCCATCCAACAATGGGATTTTATAACAAAAGTTTCTTGCCAGAGTCCCAAGTCTTTAGGGAAGGTCATCTTACATTAATTCTTTAAAATTCATTGAAACTCTTAAAATCATAGATTCTCGGTTCAATTAAATAAAACTGAATTTATTATGAAACTGAACCATACAAAATCACAAGTTCCAACCCGGTCCAAAAATCAACTCATTTGAAACGGAACCGGTTCATTTGAATCAAACCGCTTTTAGATTTCTTTTTGGAACCCATTTTTCCAACTCTTCCAAAATGCCTCAAACTTGATTACTCAATCAAAAGTCTAGGTTCCTTTAAAAATCACTAAAAACTCCTTTTTATATTGGAATCAATATTAGAGCATCATTCTTTCTTTCAGTGATTCAAACGGTAAAAATAGTTCAGTTCTAAATAAGCCGAACTCAACGTATAAGGTTCATCAAATAAATTAAGCTTGAAAACATAAATATCCTCTTAATAAATCAAATAATACAATTTCTCAAATCCAGCCCTTTTTAAATAACCTTTCAAACAAGACTAAGAGTTTATAAAAATTTCGGCAGCACCTCCCCTAAAACTTGGACTTTTGCCACCCGGTTCGGGTCCCAACTAAACCGTTTCTCATTCCTTTTCAACAGCTCAAAACCAGAAATCAATTCAAGGCAAGCTAAATCCAACAGTCGCCTCAATGGCATACCTCAAGGAAACCATTTCAAAAAATCAACTCAATATCGACCGATTTAACTCATTTATAAAGCTTTAAAGAATCGGTTCAGCAATAAATCATTTATCAAAACCAGAGCAATTAAAGCAACCCAGGCTGGATTTCAAGAGCATTCTATCTTTCACATCATCAAAATAATTGACTCAATTCAAACCAATCCTCAACAGATTAAACTCATTTCAAATATTTAAAGAATCAACTTCAAACATTACATTTCACAAGCCACACAACAATTCAGCCAAACCAACATCCATAGTCATTCGAGTCAATCAATTGATACATAAGGCAGATACAATCACCAAATACACAATATCTCACATCAGTACCCATATGTAATAATTCCAATAATAAACTATAGTTTTTGGAAAGCGCCCCTACCTCAAAACGCAATTCCATAATCCAAGCGCCTCATAAGTTCTTTTCACCTCAACTCAAAATCAAAGGCAGCTT
Organism: Arachis hypogaea; assembly: GCF_003086295.3. Taxonomy (NCBI): domain Eukaryota; kingdom Viridiplantae; phylum Streptophyta; class Magnoliopsida; order Fabales; family Fabaceae; genus Arachis; species Arachis hypogaea. The sequence continues at coordinate 29,198,245 of NC_092050.1, forward strand.
CAAAGCACAGCCCCACACATTTTCGCAGCAGCATAAACAGCTCTAAATTACAACAAGCAACCTCAGTTACTAACTCTAGGAACATTAATACCATAAAGGCTTTAATACACGTACGGGACACTAACGTAAGGCTTTCGAAACATAATTTCTTACCGGAATAATAACACGAAGCAGCTACGGTTTCGAACCGGCCCCGGCACAGCTCTGGCGGCGGCCAGAAGCTCTGGTGGATCAACTATAAAAACCACGTAGCATCAAAACCTTCTCGGAATTCCAAAAGAACTGAAATCAAACTTAAAACGCTTACCGGCAAAATTTTCCGGCGACAGCAGCAAGGTCTCAAGCGGCGGAAACGGCCAGAAGCTCCGGTGTGGTTTCGGCAGCCACAACCACTTCTCCGGCAACCATTCACGACAGGCGACGACCACTACAACAGCTGGCTGGACGGCGGCAGCTTCTGACGGCAATGGAAGCTCCGGCGGCGCCAATACCTCTCGTAGCAGACCGAAGCAGCAGACACGGAGGGGGGTTTCACCTCGCTTCTCTTCGCAGCTGGCAAGGACGACTATCCAGCTCCGGCGACAGCGAGCTCGCGGTAGCAGCGGCGGTATGCAGGTGTGACGGTGGCGCACAAGGTAGCGCCCCTCTCTCTTCACCGCGAGCTCCCTCTTTGCACGACGCCTCCCTCTTGGTCTCTCACTCCCCTCTGGTCACGACATGAACGGCGGTAGCAGGGAGGGTTCGACGGACCCGAGCAGCGTGGCGGCAACGAGCTAGGCGGCTCCTTCCTCCCTTGCGCGCACGCGTCCTCTCCTCTCCCCTGAACGGCACCGACGAGCAGAGGTGACGGATCCACGAACCAAGTGCCACTGGCGGCGCGGCCCTCTCTCTCACTGGTCTGTTTCTTCCTTCTTCGTGGGTGTTGGGGAAGGCAATGTGTGCCATGTGATGAGAGGTGCGGCTGGGGGTGCATGAGGGGGAGGAACGGCGATGAGCTAGGAAATGGGGAGAAGGGTGTTATTGTTGGATTCAAGAGAAGCCGTGCATTGATTTGGTGAAAGGGAAGAGGAACCCAGCGGCTGATGGAGTTAGGTTAGGGAAGGGTTTCATTTTTCAAAAATTAGGGTTAAGGGCATTTTAGTAATTTCACTTAAAATAGGGATAATATAGTAATTGAAATCCAATTTAAATCCAACACTATTTGTATATAGAAAAATACTATTTACTCATCACTTTTACAAATTATTTTCAACAAAATGCCCAAATCAAATAATTAGAAATAATATACTTAATTTCTTCATTTTTCCAAAATAGCAATATCAATATATTAAAATATTGATTATTTAGTCCATATCATATAAAATTCTTATTATTTCATAACTATCAACTTTATAATTTAAATATAGAAAATAACCCAATAATTATAAAATTGGATAATAATCATAACTCGTCTCAAATCCAATAAATTAAAAATTGCCTTAATTATCTCTAATAAAATAATTTCTGAAATTAAGGCTATAAATAACTATATGATTTGAGACTTACTCATAAAAAGACTTTTCAAAGGTTCTGGGTCTTACATTCTACCCACCTTTTAAAAATTTTCGCCCTCGAAAATTGATACAAAACGAAAGAAATTTCATAGCAGTTCACCCTTGAACATATTTAAGGAAGAAGGAAAAATATCTCAAAATATAAACATATATACGGTTTCCAAATACTTTGATTGTCATATGCATAAGGATGCCAAGGTAGAAGTGTGAGTGCAAAGCAAATGCTACAAGGTCATATGACTTCAATGTCTCACAAAACTTGAGGTGCCAAAATAGGGTGCCAAATAAGATAGGCGTTCACAAAGCAAAGATGACATGGTTCAAACATGTGATAGTAAAGCAAGGCATCGAAGGCTATAAAACAGGATGGAGTTAAAACGATGTGCTCAATATCCGCACACTAATCTTATATCAACCTCAAGGTTTCAACTTTCCAACTCCATCAACCACTTTACAATTCCATACTCGATCACAAGTCTGACAATCACAAACCTGTTCGCAAGGAACAGAACGCCCACAACTCATACGTTGCACACTACCGCTTCAACTTTCGTATACCCATCACGTCTTAAAGAACTAACGTATCGCGTTACTACGTCTACAAGTCGCACGTGATATCAGAACAATTCTCGAGTCTACTCAGGAGGATACAAGATTTAAAAAGGAGAGCCAAATGTCAAAGATAGTACTCAAAGATTTGAGAGAATGTATCCAATTCCAAAATAACAAGGACACTCGAGCAATGAAGTTTTCTAGACTCAATTCAAATAACAACTTCAAAGATAACCCTTAGATCAAAGAAGTTCAATAGGATCAATAAGAAGAAAACCAACGCATCAGTTTGAAACAAACTCAAGCTGAGTCGAAGAAGTATGAGGTTTACAGAAAAGAATATCTCAGACCCAAGACAAAGCTCACAGAACTCAAGAGCATAATTAAAATACTTTCGAATACATTGTCCTTAAAAGAATCGAAAACGTGTAAAAATATCACTTCGTAGTCTAAAAGAGAAGTTAAACAACAAACACCCTTCAAGGGAGTAATAAAAGCATAAACGTGACTTTACTTCAATACAACTTCATGTTGAAGTAGATTTTGTAGAGTTCCAAAAACAAAATGCACACAACTTTGGCTAAGAGCTAAAATATTTCCTCAAATATTTTAGAAAGATAATTAGATGCACAACTTAACCAAAAGCAGTTCATAAAAACTCAGAAGTAATCAAATGCTTGTTCATAATTCTCAAAATTTCATATTCAAACAAGCGTGTATAACATTTATAGCAAGTACAAAAGAGGAAGTTAAACTCTTTTTAGAAAAGAAACTCCGAAGTAAAAATTTGCTTACAATCTGGTGAAGGAAATAAGTAGTGCGTTACAAACGAACCGATTTCCACTAAACAAGGAAGCTCTCCAAAACCTTATTTAAAATAGCGCATGCCAACTTTAAGAACAATTTTGTTAAAATCGAATAATGGTTTCACTCTCAATCAAGCAACAGAAAGTAAATTCCGTTTAAAACTTCTTACAAGAGAATTCGAAACTTCTTTAAAAGGTTCAAAACAAGACTCCAAAAGTGTTCTTGAAATCACCACCTCAGAAGAACATTCAAGAAGTTTAAGATGTACTAAAAAGAAGTCAAGCCATGCAAGAAAATGTCTTAAATCAAAGTAGTTCAAACAAGATTCACTAGGCATGAGTCATCAAACAAGCTTTCAATTGACTCCAAATGAATATAAAAGTCATAGGAAAGACAACTCAATCATTAGTAATTCCTCAAGAATAAATCTTTGACTAAAAACTCTTGTAGAGATAATGAGAGAATAAACGATGCACTATTTTGAAACGAATCAAACTGACTCACATAAGAATGGGATTCACAAGAGAGGACAAACCAAGATCAATGGTAATTTCACAAGATGTAAAAGATTAGTTAAAAACAGAATCATGTATGACATTCATAGAGGTGAAAAGCTTAAGAAGGAGCGAGTCTGATCATAAGAAGAAAGCTATGAGTCCAACATTTTCAAAAGAACAACAATAGCATAAACCATGTAGTATGCTAAATCAAACTCAAATCAAAATGAATTAAGTAAAGTTTATCAAATGAAACTCAACCGGGATAAAAGCGAGAAATCCTCTTTCTTTCCAGAATTTTGAAGAATACCTCAAATACATAATCAAATGAAGATGTACATTGGAACTATTGTAAAGTTACTAGAAAGTCAAATTTACTTTTAAAGTAAGTGCAATTGCGTAAACCAGTAAAAGTACAGGCAAGGTATTAGAAAGAAATAGTTGTTAAACTGCATAAAAAAATTTCAAAGTCTCATATATAGAAAAGTATATATCTAATCAACAGCAATTTATAAAATCTCAAAATTGGCTGTGATCACGGTCCAGTAAGAGAAAAACTGAATCAACAATTTCTCAAAGAATGGAATCAGAACCCGGAGTTAAAAGTCACAACACATTAAGACAAGTTCAAGGCTATATCAAAGAATACTTGAATTAAGAAGAACTCAAACAGAGGAAGTTAGATACAACAAGGATTTTAAACAAGCATATGCACTTAAGATCAAACAAGAATGCATATGAATAGAGAAACAGAGTGGAAGCATCAAATTACTTTTCAGGAGGAGTAGCAAATAAGAACTTCAAGTTAGGGTACGAAGAACATGTCGACTCGAACAAAATCCAAGATACACAACTGAATAGCCTCGAGAAAAAGTTTCTAACGTTCCCATAACCCGCAATTCGCTTTACTCAAAACTCGTATATCATCTATGATAACCCATTAGTGCTCTCATATACATAATTCACTAGTATTAAGCCGGCCGAACTTAATATCAGGAATTATGCAATGCAAGACTAACAGCGTTAATCAATAGACTGTCATGTGCATAAAGCTCTAATTCTCGTCATTCGACAAGACCTAATACATGACAAACGCTCAGAGTATGCAACTGAAGCATAGTCAGTCCATTCCTCAGGCTCTACAGGAAGAACTGCTCTGACACCATAATGTAACACCCTAACTACCAAAGCTCACGCTTCCGGCTGCGCCACTCTGATAGCTCGGACATTACGACGACTTTTATACTATTTAATACTAAAATATGAGCCTGTTTAAAACTTTAAACCGCAATACCGCTCCCAAAAATACTTTCATCCGATAACATACATCCATAGATACCATACAACTTACAAAACTCATAAAGAGTACATCCATATATACATACATATATATATATATACAAATATATTTACAAGCTTTAACCAATACAATCCCTATCCCTCTCCCAGAATATATCAAGATAAAGGCGAGGGTACAATAAATAATCTACATCAATACAGAACATATCAATAACTAAATAAATTCTTCGTGACTTCTGCGCCCATATCCTGAAAGGGGAAAAATGTAGGGGGGTGAGAACATCATCCTCGAAAGGGTTCTCAGTAGAGGGTTTTTGGGAATTACTGTAATAGGATACGTGAAGATAATCGCACCAGTGATTAGTAACCGTCTTATGCCTCTTTTCAAAAACAACGATTTACAGTAAAAGTAATGTCGGAAATCTTTTCTGAAAGAAGAACCATTCAATAATCAAAAACTCAAAAGCCTTTCAAAACGGTTTATCTATGCAGAACCAAAATAGCCTTTCATAATTTATTCCAAACCAGAAACACAAAACCAAAATCAACCATTGGTTCATCTCATTCCAACCACGGCCCTAGGCCCAAACAATCCAACAACAACCAATCACCACAGTCCAACAGAGTCCCAGCAGCAAACACAAATAGGGAGATGCAAGCACAAACAAACAATTATTGCAAGTAGAACAGTTAGCAATTAATCACATAGGCAAACCAAGTATAATATGCACACCCAACCAATGTCACATAAATGCATATGATGCATGCCTGTCCCTAGTGGCTGATGATATCATCTGTCGGTTATAGAGCCAACCCGACAAGTCCTGGTAGCTAACCATTGGACTGTCCCTCTGTCGCGCATCCCCAACTCGAGTTATACTCATCATAAACTTGATCATAATCATGATCCATATCCATCACCTTCACTGGTGAATATTTACGGGGGCGAGCTCATCCGGGACTTTCACAGTGCCCGGCCACACTTACGACATAGGGTCAACAGAGTATCAAGTCTCAACCTGGAGCACGTGGTGGCTAGCCACTGCTACTACCCAGGGAAACTCGTATCTCAGATAGTGGAAGTGCAACATTCACATTTATCAATGATTCAACATAAACATGCATTCAATCTCATCCATGGATCAACATCCATCTCAGCCATCCGGCTCACGGTTCAGTCCAGAACCAGCCAATATTCATATCTTACACAGCCATTCCGGCTCACGGTTCAATCCAGAACCAACCAATATTTATAATCATACATAGCCATTCCGGCTCACAACAAAACAGCACTTCCACATTCAACATCATAAATTCATAAAATCGGCATTTAAGCCATAAATCACTTTTTCCCAAATCATTTCACTTGAAATAGAGTTTCAACTCTTTTTAGCCTTGACTTTGAAGATCTCATTTTCAAATCATCTCAGGCTCATAAGCCAAATTTACTCAAAGTGAGTTTCCTTTTTAAAGCAAAGCCACTCTCGGCATTCTCTTTCCAAAACTTCCAAAACCATGGAAAGTTAAAGATTCTTTTTGGGAACATTCAAAATCACCCATCCAACAATGGGATTTTATAACAAAAGTTTCTTGCCAGAGTCCCAAGTCTTTAGGGAAGGTCATCTTACATTAATTCTTTAAAATTCATTGAAACTCTTAAAATCATAGATTCTCGGTTCAATTAAATAAAACTGAATTTATTATGAAACTGAACCGTACAAAATCACAAGTTCCAACCCGGTCCAAAAATCAACTCATTTGAAACGGAACCGGTTCATTTGAATCAAACCGCTTTTAGATTTCTTTTTGGAACCCATTTTTCCAACTCTTCCAAAATGCCTCAAACTTGATTACTCAATCAAAAGTCTAGGTTCCTTTAAAAATCACTAAAAACTCCTTTTTATATTGGAATCAATATTAGAGCATCATTCTTTCTTTCAGTGATTCAAACGGTAAAAATAGTTCAGTTCTAAATAAGCCGAACTCAACGTATAAGGTTCATCAAATAAATTAAGCTTGAAAACATAAATATCCTCTTAATAAATCAAATAATACAATTTCTCAAATCCAGCCCTTTTTAAATAACCTTTCAAACAAGACTAAGAGTTTATAAAAATTTCGGCAGCACCTCCCCTAAAACTTGGACTTTTGCCACCCGGTTCGGGTCCCAACTAAACCGTTTCTCATTCCTTTTCAACAGCTCAAAACCAGAAATCAATTCAAGGCAAGCTAAATCCAACAGTCGCCTCAATGGCATACCTCAAGGAAACCATTTCAAAAAATCAACTCAATATCGACCGATTTAACTCATTTATAAAGCTTTAAAGAATCGGTTCAGCAATAAATCATTTATCAAAACCAGAGCAATTAAAGCAACCCAGGCTGGATTTCAAGAGCATTCTATCTTTCACATCATCAAAATAATTGACTCAATTCAAACCAATCCTCAACAGATTAAACTCATTTCAAATATTTAAAGAATCAACTTCAAACATTACATTTCACAAGCCACACAACAATTCAGCCAAACCAACATCCATAGTCATTCGAGTCAATCAATTGATACATAAGGCAGATACAATCACCAAATACACAATATCTCACATCAGTACCCATATGTAATAATTCCAATAATAAACTATAGTTTTTGGAAAGCGCCCCTACCTCAAAACGCAATTCCATAATCCAAGCGCCTCATAAGTTCTTTTCACCTCAACTCAAAATCAAAGGCAGCTTCAAAGCACAGCCCCACACATTTTCGCAGCAGCATAAACAGCTCTAAATTACAACAAGCAACCTCAGTTACTAACTCTAGGAACATTAATACCATAAAGGCTTTAATACACGTACGGGACACTAACGTAAGGCTTTCGAAACATAATTTCTTACCGGAATAATAACACGAAGCAGCTACGGTTTCGAACCGGCCCCGGCACAGCTCTGGCGGCGGCCAGAAGCTCTGGTGGATCAACTATAAAAACCACGTAGCATCAAAACCTTCTCGGAATTCCAAAAGAACTGAAATCAAACTTAAAACGCTTACCGGCAAAATTTTCCGGCGACAGCAGCAAGGTCTCAAGCGGCGGAAACGGCCAGAAGCTCCGGTGTGGTTTCGGCAGCCACAACCACTTCTCCGGCAACCATTCACGACAGGCGACGACCACTACAACAGCTGGCTGGACGGCGGTAGCTTCTGACGGCAATGGAAGCTCCGGCGGCGCCAATACCTCTTGTAGCAGACCGAAGCAGCAGACACGGAGGGGGTTTCACCTCGCTTCTCTTCGCAGCTGGCAAGGACGACTATCCAGCTCCGGCGACAGCGAGCTCGCGGTAGCAGCGGCGGTATGCAGGTGTGACGGTGGCGCACAAGGTAGCGCCCCTCTCTCTTCACCGCGAGCTCCCTCTTTGCACGACGCCTCCCTCTTGGTCTCTCACTCCCCTCTGGTCACGACATGAACGGCGGTAGCAGGGAGGGTTCGACGGACCCGAGCAGCGTGGCGGCAACGAGCTAGGCGGCTCCTTCCTCCCTTGCGCGCGCGCGTCCTCTCCTCTCCCCTGAACGGCACCGACGAGCAGAGGTGACGGATCCACGAACCAAGTGCCACTGGCGGCGCGGCCCTCTCTCTCACTGGTCTGTTTCTTCCTTCTTCGTGGGTGTTGGGGAAGGCAATGTGTGCCATGTGATGAGAGGTGCGGCTGGGGGTGCATGAGGGGGAGGAACGGCGATGAGCTAGGAAATGGGGAGAAGGGTGTTATTGTTGGATTCAAGAGAAGCCGTGCATTGATTTGGTGAAAGGGAAGAGGAACCCAGCGGCTGATGGAGTTAGGTTAGGGAAGGGTTTCATTTTTCAAAAATTAGGGTTAAGGGCATTTTAGTAATTTCACTTAAAATAGGGATAATATAGTAATTGAAATCCAATTTAAATCCAACACTATTTGTATATAGAAAAATACTATTTACTCATCACTTTTACAAATTATTTTCAACAAAATGCCCAAATCAAATAATTAGAAATAATATACTTAATTTCTTCATTTTTCCAAAATAGCAATATCAATATATTAAAATATTGATTATTTAGTCCATATCATATAAAATTCTTATTATTTCATAACTATCAACTTTATAATTTAAATATAGAAAATAACCCAATAATTATAAAATTGGATAATAATCATAACTCGTCTCAAATCCAATAAATTAAAAATTGCCTTAATTATCTCTAATAAAATAATTTCTGAAATTAAGGCTATAAATAACTATATGATTTGAGACTTACTCATAAAAAGACTTTTCAAAGGTTCTGGGTCTTACATTTTTCTTTGTTTTTATTAGGATTTATGCACTTTCTTGCATTGTAAGTAAGTAATTTGGAGTAGAATTGCATGGTTTCTTTGAATCAATCAACCACCCTTTAATTGATACAAAATCATGAGGTTTAAGCTAAATTTAATTGATAATTAATTGATTTATAAACCTTGTGAATTTGGTGATACTTTGATTGGTTGTTTTGATTACTTGTAGGTGAAGAAAGAAGAAAATAAGAAAAGCGTGGCATAAGGAATGTGTCCAAGGGAAGCAAAAAGCGTGCCCAAGAGAAGAAAAAACGTGGCAATATTGAGGAAGAAGGAAAGCTAAGCTGGGAGGTGGACCTTGGACCAAAAATCCAATTTAATTCAATTTCTTCACCAAATTTTAAAGCCCACCCAAATTCTTAGATCTAAATTAGGAAGTGTATAAATAGGTGATAGTTTGATTTAGAGAGGACCTTTTGCTTCTTTGAGAATTTTCATTTTTGTAATTTTGAGCTTTTTACTTTGAATTTGGATCTTAGAGAATTTGGAAGGAGAATTGATCTCTCTTCTTCCTTGTTCTTGTTTGAGCACTCTTTACTTCTTGTTTTGGATCTTGGGTGAAGAATTGAAGAAATTCTGTTTCAATCACACCTTGAGATCTCTTGTTTTATCTTTCTGCATAATTCTAAGAAACTTTGATTTACAATTCAAATTTTGTTTACTGTTTTCACTTTTCTACCTCTTCTGCAATTTACTTTTCCATTTCCTTTTGCAATTGTTCTTGTTGGATCAAGGAAGGATTCAAGATCTAGACTTGTTTTCTAGTCTCTTCCACTCCTGAGATCTTTACTTTCTCTTTTAATTTCTATAATTGAGCTACATTTACTTTTTGTTTTAAATTCTTCAAGCATTTCTACTTTTCTGTTTAGATCTACTTTACTTCAATTCACCTTTTACTCTTCTGTTTATTGCAATTCTCTTATTCTTGTTTAAATTCTGCAATCCTAGTTCCCAATTCCCTTTATAATTCAAGCAATTTACATTTCTTGCACTTTAAGATTCAGTCATTTACATTTCTTGCAATCTAAGTTTCTGCAATTTATATTTCTTGCACTTTAATATTCAGCCTCTTTACTTTCTCTGCACTTTAATTTTTAGTCAATTACCCCTCCCCCTTTACGTTTCAAGCAATTTAGCTTCTGTCAATTACAAACAACTCAAACCAATACATGATTCGCTTGACTAAATCAACCACTAAACTAAAGTTGCTCAATCCTTTAATCCCTGTGGGATCGACCTCACTCATGTGAGTTATTATTACTTGATGCACCCGGTACACTTGCCGGTTAGTTCGGGTGTTGGAATTCGTTTTCCAAAAATAACCCATCATACTCTGCTTTATTTTCTCTTGGAATGAGTAAACAAAAATCAAATTGTAAGAAAGAAATAGTTAGACATAAAGGAGGCACATGTCTATATAATAGAAGACAGCAAAAATAGACAGTGCAACTTAAGAAAACCATAGCACCTGATGCACTTTAGTTAGCTTTTGTACAGTTGAACATGCTGATGGCTGCAACTAGTATGCAGTAACTAAATGTTTAATTAGAATATTAATTCATTACTTTATCCAATATTGTTGGTATCATACTCAAGTACTAGCATCACTAGATTACGCTTTAACCTGAGTAGCATGGGGGACATGGTATCCCATGTGAATGAGCGAGGACCACCTTGCGAGGCTAACCACTTTTAGTTGACTAATAGTGGAGTAGTATCGTGAGGGGAAAGTGAAAAGTGAAATATAACATGAGGCTGGTAACTACTAAGCAATTGGCCTAGGTCTTTTATTGTCTTCATATTGGTGCAACTTATTTGTTATTAGAATATTTGAAAGATATTTATTCAAATAAAGTATAGTTTACAACATTTAGGGTTTTGACCATATAGAAAAAATGATATTAGCTGAATAAAGATACTTTGTTGTTTATACTAATGCTTTATAAAAACAGCTGGGTTATATATTATATTTCCTTTCCATGATTTTATTAATGGAGTATCTAGTCTTGTATAAACATTCACAAGTTAATACATTTTTTGTGGCTTGTATTTTTCTATTTCTTTTATGTATTCAAAATTTTGTTACAGAACTATTCAAGCTGTTACCTTTCATCTTTTGGATGATTATGGTTAATCTAGGAATATGGTCATAAAAAATGATTAAATTTCAATTGTCTTGTTGGTATCCACTTTCTAATTCTAATAGATATCAAATGGAAGGATAAAATAAGAGGATATGAATATTATACACATAATGTGGTTGTAGAGGGAGAAGTGTTAATGTCACATTTTTTTTTCATTTACAATTTGAAGGATGTAATGTAAGAATTGAATTGGTATAAAAAATTGAGAGAAAAAAAAGATAGGGGGGATGGATGTTTCAAGCCTTTGTTCAGGAAGTTGAGCTACTTTCTGTTTCATAGTTTCATTAGCAGAACCTTTTGATTTTATCTAAATAATCTTTAAGCATCAAAGAGTTCAAATTTTTAAGTTTAATTAATCACTAATCAGATTCATTCCTTTTCTTGTAGCAAATGAAACATGTACTTTCTAATTGTATTCAATATTTTTTGATGTCCTGAGACATGATACTATTTGCATGATGCTGATTTCTCCCCCAAGTTTTCTAATATGCTTTAGTTTGTTTTGATGTACCCTCTCAAGTTTGTAATTGATTTGCGATGCTGTCCTTTTGGTCATGTTTAAGTAATATCCAGCTCTCATTTTACATGTAAAAAGAGACTATTTACTATGATAAATGATCTTTCAACAATATTTTAGGTTGTTACAGGAATGGGAAAGACAACCATTTCTAATCATAGCAGTAACAAATCTAGGCTAAAAACGAAAGCTAGGCTACTTTTAAATTCTTAATGTTGAGTTAAGTTTGATTTTGAATTTTATGTAAATGATGACAAACATTCTTTGGGTTAAAAGACCAAGTATGTTTAATGTGTGTGCTAGTGATGCAAGCCCAATGTTCACTTCTAAGGCCAAAGTTCATGCTGCTTTAGCTCACTTGTAGTGCACAAAGTCAAGCTTCAACCCAATACTCCTAACAAGCACTGTTCAGGATATATAAGCCAAGAGAGAGAGTTCCTAAACATTCATGGTTTGAAAAAAAGAAGAAAAAGGTAAAGGGACATTTGGCACAATTACGGGACAATTGTGGCTCTAGGAAAGCAACAAAGACACAAGGACAATACCACTAACAAAGAACATTAGTAAAGCAATATTCACATATTTGGGAAGAGCAAAATAAAATGCAAAGCTATGGACAGCAGATGGAATGACTCAAAAATAGAAATGCTATGCATGCCAAGGAAGACAGCAGATCCAAAGACAACAGAGTTGGTGGAGCAGCTCCTCATACAAGCAGGGTTAGTGGAGCAGAATGGAAAAAGCATTGCATACCAATGGAGTCAGCTTTAACGGGAAGAAGGTACAAAGAATTGGAAGAGGTAATGAAGAAGAATTGAAAGAGCAAGCTGCATCTATAAAGATGGTCTCACTTCAATATTAGAGGACTAGGAAAAGAGAGTGATACAAGAGCATCATCTCAACATACTTGAGCTAAATATTTTTCCTTCAATTTGTGCTTTGTTCATACATCGGTTCGAGCTATAAAGGGCCGGGTTGGCCGACCTCTTAGAAAGTTGGCCCATGACCGACCTCTTAGAAGGTTGGCCCATGACCGACCTCTTAGAAGGTTGGCCCATGACCGACCTCTTGGAAGGTTAGCCCATTACCGACCTCTTCACAAAGAGCTCGGCTAAATCGCCATAAGAGGCCCAAGCAAGCCCAAACGAAGGGACACAACCCAATCTAAAGTCAGCCAAAGCCTAGAAGGATAAAGGTAGTTCCTCTTAAAGATAAGATGACTTCACTCAAAGATAAGATAAGATAACTATCTTATCTCTAGAAAGGTCACTCCACACCATTATAAATACACTGGAGCACCCAGGTATAACTCATACTCTGATTCTACTAAAAACCTTCCTAAAGCACGTGCTAACTTAAGCATTGGAGTCTTTTGCAGGTGCCACCACCCTCCGGTGATCGAGGATCAGCAGCTCTACCAGATCCAACAAGTCGGACACGACAGCTCCGGCCACCAGATCTAACAAGTCAGACACGACAGCTCCGGCCACTAGCTCTAAACAGGTCAGACACAGCAGCACCGACCACCACAGCAGATCTCGTCCGAGATTGACCTACAGTTTCAGGTAACCCTCGAAACATTGGCACCTTTGCAGGGAAACCTAAAAGTCATCCCATCACCATGGCGGATGACCATGACAACGATCACAACTCTAGTTTGGTGGACAGAACGCCAAACAAAAACACGGATGCCACCTCCAAAGACACACCTCAAAACGGGGGAGATAAGCAACCCCAAACACAGAAATTTTTTGGAAGCTATCCACGAGGAACAGAATCACCTTAAACAGCTGGAACAAGAAGCTGAACATCAACGGGAAGCCGAAAGAGACCTTCGGAGAGAAACAAGATGACGTCGAAAGCTAGAGGACAAGCTCTTAAAGCTCGAAGCCGATCTCAAAACCAAGACTGCTCGATCCAGTCATGAAGATAGCCCCCACAAAGATCAAGACCCATTCACCAAAGAGATCATGAAGGCTAAAGTCTCAAGGGACATCAAAGCTCCCGACATGACCTCGTACGATGGCACATCGGATCTAAGCCATCACCTCAGCAATTTCAAAAGCAGAATGTATCTCACTAACGCCTCGGATGCCATTCGTTGAAAAGCCTTCCCAACTACCCTAACAAAGACAGCAATTAAGTGGTTCGACAGTCTGCCTCCCAGATCCATCACAAGTTTTGATGACTTAGCTAAAAAGTTTCTTGCTAGATTCTCCATCCAGAAGGACAAGGCCAAACACGCCCCAAGCCTATTAGGAATCAAGCAAGGAGATCGGGAAAGTCTTTGATCTTACATGGAAAGATTCAACAAAGCATGCCTGGACATACAAAGTCTATCAACAGAAGCAACCATCATAGGTCTCATCAATGGCCTACGGGAAGGACCCTTTAGTCACTCCATATCAAAGAAACATCCAACATCTCTGAATGAAGTACAAGAATGGGTAGAGAAATACATCAACATGGAGGAGAACTCTCGACTAGGAGAGACCTCAAAGCCTGGATTCTCCTACTCATCTCGGGACAAGGATAAAGAGTCCAAGAAAAAAGAAGATCAACCCAGAGAGAAGCCTAGAAAATACCACAATTACACCCCTCTTCGGGTGTCTCTTGTGGATGTTTACCGAGAAATATCCCGCACTAAAAAGATCCCACCACCTCGCCCAATCAAAAGCAAAAAGGAGGAGAAAATCGGACAGAATACTGTGAACACTACCGAATCTATGGACATCCTACCAACGAGTGCTTCGACTTAAAGAATGTCATAGAAAAATTGGTAAGAGAGGGGCGACTAGATTGGTACTTAGCCAACAAAACGGATGAACCCAAAAAAAGAAGAAGGGACGAAGACGTCGGATGAGTTGAACGTCCGCCTCACACCGAAGAGGTCGGGCGAGTTGAACGTTCGCCTCACACCGAAGAGGTCGGCGAGTTGAATGTCCACCTCACACCGAAGAGGTCGGCAAGTTGAACGTCCGCATCACACCGAAGAAGTCGGGGGAGTTGAACGTCTGCCTCACACTGAAGAGGTCGGACGAGTTGAACGTCCGCCTCACACCGAAGAGGTCGGGCGAGTTGAACATCCGCCTCACACCGAAGAGGTCGGATGAGTTGAACGTCCACCTCACACCGAAGAAGTCGGATGAGTTAAACATCCACCTCACACCCCTGAGAGACATGTTCATATGATAAATAGAGTATTCGCAGGAGGAGGAATCTCTAAATCATCTCGCAAAAGATACCTCAAAGAGGTATATTAAGGAAAGGAGAGAGGTTTGAATAGGACAACAGAGTGCGAACAAGCCTTCCGAGATTTCAAAAATTCTTGGGGCAACCACCCAATCTTACCCGACCACGGGAAGGTGAAAATCTCATATTATACCTCGCAGTGGGAAGTCGGGCAATAGCCTCAGCACTAGTCAGAGAAGACGAAAGTGGGCAACAACCCGTCTACTTCATCATTAAAGCTCTATAAGGGGCCGAACTAAACTATCAAAAGATAGAAAAAGTTCGCATACGCCCTCATACTTGATGACAAGTCATCTTAGCCTAGTTTCACTAGCCTTTTTCTTTTGTTTTCAATTGAATTATGCACTTTCTTGAGCCAAAAGCAAGCCAATTGGGTAGATTTTCATGTTTCCTTTGATTTAATCAACCATGTATGAATTCATGCTATTTCATGAGGTTTTATGCTATAATTGTCATATATTATGAAAGAATGAATATCTCATGATTTTGAGCATAGCTTTGATGTGTTTGGTTGATTAATGATAGGTGAAGAAAGCTTGGAGAAAGGTTGATGCAAGAAGGAATGGCTAGGAGGAATGACTTGAGTCTTGGATTAATTATGAACCAGGAAGCAAAAGCTGGAGCAAAAGTTAGCCCCTAACTTTTTGGCTAACTTTTGGGCAAAATCTGGAGCAAAAGTTAGCCCCTAACTTTTTGGCTAACTTTTGGCATGAAAAACACTCCCTGGATACACCAAAAGTTTGCGCCAACGTTAGTCCCTAACTTTTTGGCTAACGTTGGCGCCTGAAAAACTCTCCCTGGATGCACCAAAAGTTTGCGCCAACGTTAGCCCCTAACTTTCTGGCTAACGTTGGCGCCATGAATAACCAAGGGGAGGCCAACGTTGGAGCAAAAGTTAGACCCCTAACTTTTGCCCCAACGTTGGTATCAGCAAAACAAGGGTGCTGATGTGAAAAGTTGGAGCAAAAGTTAGACCCTAACTTTTACTCCAACTTTTACTCAAGCTTTCATGATTCCAACCCGGTTCAATTCGGTTCTTCTCCAAACTCCAAGAGCAATTAACCAAGGCCTCTATTAACCCAATTCCATCAAGAGCAAAGGCCCAAATTGAAGGCTTGAAGACCATTTGAAGAAAGTGTATAAATAGCATAGGATTTAAGTTTTTACAGAGCTTCCCTTTTAGTTTTTCAGAATAGCTTTCTTTTCAGTTTGCCTAGAGCTCACTTTTATTTTTCTTAGCATTGTTGTTTAATTCAAGAGAATTTGGGAGGAGAATTGATCTCTCTTCTTCCTTGTTCTTGCCCAGCACTCTTTACTTCTCTTGTCTTGGATTTTGGGTGGAGAATTGAAGAAATTCTGTTTCAATCTCACCTTGGGATCTTGTTTAATTTTCTGCTTAATTGAATTTCAGTTTTAGTTACTTGCTTCTTCATCTACTTTCTTTGCAATTTACAGTCTCCTTTGCAATTGTTCTTGTTGGATCTAGGAAGGCATTGAGATCTAGACTTGGTTTTCTAGTCTCTTGGGTCCTGAGATCTAAATTCCAATTTTACATCCTCTGTTTACTGCTTTCATGCTCATTTTACTTTTCTGTTTTAGATCCGATTCAATCCAAGTCTTCTTCTATTTCTCTGCTTGTTGCAATTTTACATTTCCTTGTTTAATTTCTGTAAATCCAACTCCCCATTCCCTTTACAATTCAAGCCATTTACATTTCTTGCACTTTAAGATTTTGCAATTTACATTTCTTGCGTTCTAAGTTTCTGCCATTTAATTTCTTGTTCTTTAAGATTCAGCACTTTAATTCCTGTTATCTTCAATTTCATGCCAATTACCCATTCCCTTTACTTTCTATGCAATTTAAATTCTGCAAATCACAAATCTCTCAACCAAATCTTGATTCGCTTGACTAAATCAACCACTAAACTAAAATTGCTCAATCCTTCAATCCCTGTGGGATCGACCTCACTCCCGTGAGTTATTATTACTTGATGCGACCCGGTGCACTTGCCGGTTAAGTTTGGGTGTTTTGGAGAGATTCGTTTCTTCCACGAAAATATCCCATCAAGTTTTTGGCGCCGTTGCCGGGGATTGGTTAGATTGACAATGATTAAGTGAGGTGGTGATTTAGATCTAGCATTTTTCTTTTCTGTTTCTTTAACTTTTGAGTAACATGCTAACTGTTTGAATTTTTCCCTAAGCTAACTAATATTTCACTTCAGCCATGGATTGAAGTATTATTGCTTTTCTGGTATTGTGTGATTCTTGTGTTTTGCTTGTATGTCAGATGCAAGAAGAGAGATCCCTACCTTTCATGAAACTGACAAAAGAATCCTCCGAAGGCTAAGAAGAGAAGCAAGAGAAAAAAATGTTGCTGGAGAGGAAGAATCAGATGAAGAATATCATGAATTGGAGGAACACTCAACAAATCTAACAAATCCACCAGTGAGAATGGCCAACAACAATGGTCAACCCCAGAGGAGAGTCTTGGCTTCATATACATTTGCTAATCCAAGGCATTGTGGGAGTAGCATCCTTACCCCAAATGTTGATGCAAATAACTTTGAATTGAAGCCCCAACTCATCACTTTAGTCCAGAACAATTGCTCTTTTGGAGGAGGACCACTTGAAGACCCCAACCAACACTTATCCACTTTCTTGAGAATTTGTAACACTGTCAAAACCAATGGTGTGCCTCCTGACAGCTACAAGCTATTGCTATTCTCATTTTCTCTTAGAGACAAGGCCACTCAATGGTTGGAATCCTTTCCAAGAGACAGCATCAACAATTGGGATGATTTGGTAACCAAGTTCCTTGCCAAATTTTACCCACCTCAAAGGATCATAAGGTTGAAGACTGAGGTACAAACATTTACACAAATGGAGGCTGAACCCATCCATGAGGCATGGGAGAGATACAAGGCTCTAATCAGGAAATGTCCTCCTGAAATGTTCACTGAGTGGGATAAGCTGCAGAATTTCTATGAGGGCTTAACATTGAAATCCCAGGAAGCTTTGGATCATTCAGCTGGAGGTTCTTTGCAACTCATGAAAACTGCAGAGGAAGCTCAAAATCTCATTGATATGGTGGCTAACAACCAATATTTCTTTGCTCATCAAAGAAACCGCCAACCATCACAAAGGAGAGGAGTAATGGAGCTAGAAGGAGTGGACATCATCCTAGCTCAAAACAAGATAATGCAGCAGCAGATTCAAGAACAATTTGAGCAGATGGCTAAAAAGATTGATAGTTTGCAAGTTACAGCAGTGAATACAAGCCAACCATCAACCACATGGGGACAAAATGAAGAAAACCAAGAAAATCAGCAGCAGGAACAACCTCAATATGTGCACAACCAAGGCTCAGGCCAAAATGAGGTTTATGGTGACACCTACAATCCATCCTGGAAGAACCATCCAAATCTCAGATGGGGAGATAACCACACCCACAGCCAGCAACCGTGGCAGAAAAACTCAAACCAAAACAACTCAAGAAACACAACTTACTCAAACCACGACCAGCAAAACACTAATAATAATCAATACAAGAAACCACAAAATACATATCAACCACCCCACCACAATCCACAAACTCATCAAAATAGCATTTCCGCACCAACATCTAACCCTCAAAACTACCACACTACCCCTACAAATAACTTCCAGCAACCACATTCTACCCCCATCATACCACCAATAAACCATCATGAAAGTAGAATTTCAAGTCTTGAGGCAGCCATACAAGCAATTGCTCAGTCCACTCAAAGCTTGGTCAAAGTACAAGAGAGAAATGAAGCTACCATGAAGAGCCTTGAACGACAAGAGGGACAATTAGCCAAACAAGCTGAACGGCCAACCAATGTTCTTCCAAGTGATACAATCTCCAATCCAAAGGACAAAGGGAAAGCTACAAAGTGGGAGGAGTGCAAAGCAATTATAGTGGGAAGTGAAGAGACTAGGGAGAAGGAAGCCATCAATCAAGAAGAACACAATAGAGAAGTTCCACAAGAAGAGACAGAAGAGAGAAGTGAAGAGGATCAGAAAATCAAGAATGCAAAAAGCTCAAAGAGAGATAAGGACATCCTTGAAACACAACTACAAGAGAAGAAGGAAAGGGTGAAGCCACATATCCCCAAACTTCCGTACCCTCAGAGGTTCAAAAAAGAGAATGAGGATAATCAATACTCAAAGTTCCTGGACATATTCAAGACCCTCAGCATCAATATTCCTTTCTTAGAAGCACTTGAACAGATGCCAGTGTATGCCAAATTTATGAAGGAAGTGCTGACAAAGAAAAGTCCCTAAAAGAAGGACAAATTGTTGAGATGACAATGGAATGTAGTGCTATTCTCCAAAGAGAGTTACCAAAGAAGAAAGATGATCCTGGGAGTTTTTATATACCTTGCACCATAGGAGACATAACAATTGAAAAGTCATTCTGTGACCTTGGTGCAAGCATAAACTTGATGCCTGTCTCTAATGAGGAAACTTCGAATTTGTGAGCTGAAATCCACACGAATACTCCTTCAAATGGCTGACAAATCCATCCAGCAAGCAGTTGGAGTTGTAGAGAATGTGCTGGTAAAAGTGGGAAAATTTCTTCTCCCAGCTGATTTTGTCATTCTGGATATGGAGGAGGACCCTAACACTCCCATCATCCTAGGGAGGCCTTTTCTTGCTACGGGCAGAGCATTGATAGATGTTGAAAAAGGGGAATTATTGCTGAGAGTACATGATGAGCACCTAGCATTCCATGTTTTTAAAACCCCACATGAGCCCACTCAAGAAGAAGAGTGTATGGAGGATAAGGCCAGAGATCAAAGTTTGAAGGAGGTAGTCAATGAGTTAGCTCCAAGACTTCCAAATCCATGCTTAAAAGAAGTAGAGATGGTGCAACAGACCAAAGAAATCAAGGAGGAACTAGATCCAAAACCTCCAGATGAGAAATTCAACATCTCAGATAAGGAACCACCAAGGCAGGGAGTATCTTTTGAGAAAGAAAAGAAAAAGAGGCCAAGAGGGTGGAGAAACAAGAAGATCCCTACTGAAGGCTTTTCACCAGGGGATAAAGTAGTGTTAAACACTCAACCAATGAAGGTGTCCCCACAATCATCCGAATACTACACTGTAAACCGGATCCTTTCACTTGAACACCTAGAGATCATCAAAAAGGAGACCGGAAGGAAGTTCACAGTAAGAGGAGAAAAGTTGAGGCACTATGATCTTCAACCCCCATGATCTAAGTGGATTGATGTCAAGCTAATGACAATAAAGAAGCGCTTGTTGGGAGGCAACCCAACCTGAGGTAGTTCACTTTTCATAGCTAATTCAATAAAAGGGTTAATTAGACTTATCTATATTGCAAGGAGCTAAGTTTGGTGTTGCACACCAAAATAAATTAAGAGAGAATGAAAGATTCTAAGTTTGGTGTTCCACCAAATTCTCATTTAAAAGCACATTCTCACCTTCTGCATACATGGATGCTAGCTCCGAGTAATCAGATAAACTAATTAACCAATTGTTTACTTTTTAGTTTTTCTAGTTTTTATTGTCTTTAACAAAGATAGGAGGATTTCACATATAGTTATTTTGATGCATGAGAAAGGTGGCAAGGAACTAAGTTTGGTGTTCACACACCAAAGTAAGTTCAAAATCCTACAAGAAAATCCTGCACACTAACAAGTTACCTAAGGGCTTGAGAAACAAGCAACTTCCATGAACTTTATAGGAATTCAATCACTCTCTTGGAAGGGTTACATACCATCAGCTGAGAGTAAGAAGAAGAAGCCACCAAGAGGTTGTATTGTCACTTAATTCTATCAGCATTGAACTGTTCTAATTTGGAAGTTCGAGTGTTACCATTGCAACAGTAACTGTTAGTTCAGTCATTTTGCATCTTGAGTGTTCTAGTTGAAATAAGTAAGTTAGTCTATGTGTGTGCTTGTGTATTTACTTTCACTTAACTCTAAGCATGCTTTGTCCCCTGCATTTTCAATTCAATAAAAGAAATGTTTGAATGTGAAGTGAGATAGTTCTCTGTTAGATAGAAGTAAAATAAAAGTAAGTGGTGGTATGTGTGTGATTGTATAATAGCTCACCTTTAATGAATAAGAACACTAGGATGTCTCCTCTTAAGTAGAAAGTAGCTACTGTCTATGAATCTCAACCAAATAAAAATCCTTGGTTAGAAAGAAAAACAAAAAGAAAGAAAAAAAGGGGAGAAAAAGAAATAGCCAAAAAGTGGCAGAACAAAAGAAAACAAAAAGAAACAAAGCTGGACACCAATAGCTTGAACCTTAGAATATATGCCTGTGGTGTCTTTGTATTAGGATCTGCTTGGATTATTAAGCTCTTTGGAGTGCATCAACACTTGATGACTTGGGTTAACTAACCCGGGATCATCAGCTGAAAGTCCACTATCAAGAGCAACCTAACTACAAGGCATTTAGTAGCCCAAAGAGGTGCTGGGCATCAATGTTCTAAGAAGGAATGAAAGCTAAGTGTCTATAGTGAATAATGTGTCAAGTATAAAGAAAAGGAAATGAACTTGCTACACATGACACTCAAATAAAGCTTATGAACAAAATAATAGCCAAGGATAAAGAAATAATGAGAGGTCATAGCAGTATGTTACTTGAAGCTTGAAGGAGACTTTCTAGGCTTAAGAGTCAATAAGAGGTGAGTGTTTACATATCCACATAAAACCCCATGAACTACCAATAACACTCTACTAGCATGAACATCCTCTTCCATTTCATTCTTTCTTCTCAATAAATCATTTCTTGCTTGGGGACAAGCAAGCTTTAAGTTTGGTGTTGTGATGACAAGTCATCTTAGCCTAGTTTCACTAGCCTTTTTCTTTTGTTTTCAATTGAATTATGCACTTTCTTGAGCCAAAAGCAAGCCAATTGGGTAGATTTTCATGTTTCCTTTGATTTAATCAACCATGTATGAATTCATGCTATTTCATGAGGTTTTATGCTATAATTGTCATATATTATGAAAGAATGAATATCTCATGATTTTGAGCATAGCTTTGATGTGTTTGGTTGATTAATGATAGGTGAAGAAAGCTTGGAGAAAGGTTGATGCAAGAAGGAATGGCTAGGAGGAATGACTTGAGTCTTGGATTAATTATGAACCAGGAAGCAAAAGCTGGAGCAAAAGTTAGCCCCTAACTTTTTGGCTAACTTTTGGCATGAAAAACACTCCCTGGATACACCAAAAGTTTGCGCCAACGTTAGCCCCTAACTTTTTGGCTAACGTTGGTGCCTGAAAAACTCTCCCTGGATGCACCAAAAGTTTGCGCCAACGTTAGCCCCTAACTTTCTGGCTAACGTTGGCGCCATGAATAACCAAGGGGAGGCCAACATTGGAGCAAAAGTTAGACCCCTAACTTTTACTCAAGCTTTCATGATTCCAACCCGGTTCAATTCGGTTCTTCTCCAAACTCCAAGAGCAATTAACCAAGGCCTCTATCAACCCAATTCCATCAAGAGCAAAGGCCCAAATTGAAGGCTTGAAGACCATTTAAAGAAAGTGTATAAATAGCATAGGATTTAAGTTTTTACAGAGCTTCCCTTTTAGTTTTTCAGAATAGCTTTCTTTTCGGTTTGCCTAGAGCTCACTTTTATTTTTCTTAGCATTGTTGTTTAATTCAAGAGAATTTGGGAGGAGAATTGATCTCTCTTCTTCCTTGTTCTTGCCCAGCACTCTTTACTTCTCTTGTCTTGGATTTTGGGTGGAGAATTGAAGAAATTCTGTTTCAATCTCACCTTGGGATCTTGTTTAATTTTCTGCTTAATTGAATTTCAGCTTCAGTTACTTGCTTCTTCATCTACTTTCTTTGCAATTTACAATCTCCTTTGCAATTGTTCTTGTTGGATCTAGGAAGGCATTGAGATCTAGACTTGGTTTTCTAGTCTCTTGGGTCCTGAGATCTAAATTCCAATTTTACATCCTCTGTTTACTGCTTTCATGCTCATTTTACTTTTCTGTTTTAGATCCGATTCAATCCAAGTCTTCTTCTATTTCTCTGCTTGTTGCAATTTTACATTTCCTTGTTTAATTTCTGCAAATCCAACTCCCCATTCCCTTTACAATTCAAGCCATTTACATTTCTTGCACTTTAAGATTTTGCAATTTACATTTCTTGCGTTCTAAGTTTCTGCCATTTAATTTCTTGTTCTTTAAGATTCAGCACTTTAATTCCTGTTATCTTCAATTTCATGCCAATTACCCATTCCCTTTACTTTCTATGCAATTTAAATTCTGCAAATCACAAATCTCTCAACCAAATCTTGATTCGCTTGACTAAATCAACCACTAAACTAAAATTGCTCAATCCTTCAATCCCCGTGGGATCGATCTCACTCCCGTGAGTTATTATTACTTGATGCGACCCGGTGCACTTGCCGGTTAAGTTTGGGTGTTTTGGAGAGATTCGTTTCTTCCACGAAAATATCCCATCAATACTCACTTTTCGACGCTCCACCTATACTTTTAAGCTCACACTATCAGAGTTTAGACCAACCAGCCCATAAAAGGCATCCTACAGAAAACAGACTTAGCTGGAAGAATCCTACAGTGGGTAGCCGAGTTATCCGAATTTGATCTTCGATATGAAGCTCGGACAGCCATCAAATCACAAGTATCTGGCCGACTTTATTATAAAGTACACTGACACCCCGGGAACTCCCACAAAATGGAATATCTACGTGGACAACTCTTCAAACAAAACCAGGAGTGGTGCAGGTATAATTATAGAAAGCGACCAGGGAACCCAAATCGAGCTAAATAACCAAGCTGAATACGAGGCACTACTGGCTGGTTTAAGGCTGGCTAAGGAGGTAGGAGTTCAAAAGCTTACCGTGTTCAGTAATTCACAAGTAGTCACCTCACAAATAGAAGGGAGCTACCAAGCTAAGGATCCCACCATGAAAAAATACCTGGACAAAACCAGAGAACAGCTCGGACAATTCAGGGGATATGAGGTCAAACATATACCTCGGGAATAGAATACCCAAGCTGATGCACTTTCAAAACTAGCCAGCACGAACAGCTCGGACAATTTGGGGGATATGAGGTCCGACATATACCTCGGGAACAGAATGCCCGAGCTGATGCACTTTCAAAATTAGCAAGCACCAAACTAGGGGGCAATAATAGAAGTCTCATCCAAGAAACACTGCAAAATCTATCAATCTTGGAGGAAGAAAAGGTCTTAACCATACCAGGTCAGGGTCGTTCCCCTGAAGTCAAGGAAGGAAAACAAACCCGCTCCTCAGGGTCCGGCGACACCAACTCATGATTCCTCTCCTCATCCCTATCCCTACAAATTCTATGGAACCTCCTAAGTCGCACACAGTACTCAGGAACACACATTAAAACTATTGAATCCAGCCAGTCAGACATGCCACCCGGGATCTTAGTAGACATCTCAGCAATGTTTTTGTAGGAAGACATAGGTCAAATATTCCTACAGTAAGAAAAAGAAAAATGGGGTTACTACCAAACAACTCGGGAAAATAAGGAAACAACTCGGACAATAACAGCAAAACATCAAGTGTCAGATACAGCAGTAAAAGGGAAACCCCAAGACTCACACGAAAATCCAGGGGCACCCTTTGGAGGCAACAACAGGGCAAAAACACAGAGAAGAGAAGTCAAAAATCTATACCCAAACAATCCGAACACCTCTCAAACAAAAGGTCAAAACAAAAGCTAGAACTTTTGTACAAAAGGAGTCAGGCAACGATGAAAAGAAATAGAAACAGCAACAAAACCCTAAGCAAAGCACACATTCTTCTCAAAGGCGAACGACAAAAGAAAAGTCACAACAAACGATCAAAGACGCAAACTTTTTGCAGAAAGAACCAAAGTTTTTCAGAGCAAAAATCCAAATACAAAGTCAAAGCTTTACATCAAAAGCATGCACAGTTGTCGAAAGTAAAAAAAAAGAGAGAAAAGAACGACTAACCTGCAGAAAAGAAGATCAGAAACGGCTCAAATCAAGAACAACGAAGATACCAACTCTCAAACTCAAAGGGAAGAGCTCGACCTACTTCCAGAAGTCCGAGAAAGAGCTCGGATTAGAGAGGAGACACTAAAGCGTTGAATGGACCTAAGGTCGGTCAGGAGAAAGGAAGCTAGCAGCCAACTGGAAAGGACCATACCAAGTTGTTCA
Organism: Arachis hypogaea; assembly: GCF_003086295.3. NCBI lineage: Eukaryota > Viridiplantae > Streptophyta > Magnoliopsida > Fabales > Fabaceae > Arachis > Arachis hypogaea. The sequence goes on from NC_092050.1 coordinate 29,223,408, forward strand.
GAAGTACTGGGTAAAGGTCACCACAAAGTGTCCGACCTCGAGGGGTGAGAGCTACCAAGGTCATGGCATGCCTACAATCTAAGAAGGGCACCAGGCCAAGATCTAAAAGATTGCCCGACCTAGAAGGGTAAGCACTAACATGTACACACTCTTATTCATATCTTTATTTTATTGTTTAAAAGTTTGCATATTCCCTAAAAAGTTCCCTACCAAGACGCATTAATCTGAGCACAAAAATTTACTGCCTGATCACGACAAGGTCGGCGAGGTGAAAACTAAATTCACCACCCGATCACGATAAGGTCGGCAAAGATGAAAATAGAATTCATTGCCCGATTTCGACAAGGTCGGCAAAAAAGTGAAAGCAGAATTCATCATCCGATTTCAACAAAGTCGGCTAAGATGAAAGCGATAAAAACAGATTAATGCAAGAAGTTATAAAAAAGTAATCCATAAAAAGTGGCCTGACGAGGTCTGACTAAAAATAGAATACTAAAAATAACTTAGCTACAGCTCCGTCCGACAAGAAGAAGTCGGACCAACAAAAGCTACAGCTCAGACCGAGAAGAAGAAATTGGACCAGCAAAAGCTACAGCTTGGACCGTGGTGCACGAAATTGTGATCATCAACAATGGCGCCAAAGACTTGGAGCTCTCAAACGTGAATCACACTTTGTCACAATTCCGCACAACTAACCAGCAAGTGCACTGGGTCGTCCAAGTAATAAACCTTACGTGAGTAAGGGTCGATCCCATGGAGATTGTCGGATTGAAGCAAGCTATGGTCATCTTGTAAATCTCAGTCAGGCGGATTCAAATGGTTATGGAGTTTCAGGTGATGAAAATAAACATAAAATAAAGATAGAGATACTTATGTAATTCATTGGTGGATTTCAGATAAGCGTATGAAGATGCTTTGTTCCCCTTGAACCTCTGCTTTCCTATTGCCTTCTTCCAATCATTCATACTCCTTTCCATGGCAAGCTTTATGTTGGGCATCACCGTTGTCAATGGCTACATCCCGTCCTCTCAGTGAAAATGGTCCTGATGCTCTGTCACAACATCGGCTAATCAGCTGTCGGTTCTCGATCATGTCGGAATAGGATCTATTGATCCTTTTGCGTCTGTCACACGCCCCACAATCGCGAGTTTGAAGCTCGTCACAGCCATCCCTTCCCAGATCCTACTCGGAATACCACAGATAAGGTTTAGACTTTCCGGATCTCAGGAATGGCCGCCAATAATTCTAGCCTATACCACGAAGGTTCCAATCTTAGATTAGAAACCCAAGAGATATGCATTCAAGCCATTGCTAGTAGAACAGAGGTGGTTGTCAGGCACATGTTCATAGGTGAGAATGATGATGAGTGTCACGGATCATCACATTCATCAAGTTGAAGAACGAATGAATATCTTGGAGAAGAAATAGACTTGAGTTGAATAGAAAAACAATAGTACTTTGTATTAATTCATGAAGAACAGCAGAGCTCCACACCTTAATCTATGGTGTGTAGAAACTCCACCGTTGAAAATACATAAGAACAAATAGTGTAAGCATGGCCGAATGGCCAGCCTCAAAGGTCTAAGGACTAAACGTCCCAAGATGAAAAATACAATAACAAAAGGTCCTATTTATAGAAAACTAGTAGCCTAGGGTTACAGAAATCAGTAATTAATGCAGAAATCTTCTTCCGGGCCCACTTGGTGTGTGCTTGGGCTGAGCATTGAAGCTTCCATGTGTAGAGACTTTTCTTGGAGTTAAACGCCAGCTTTTGTGCCAGTTTGGGCGTTTAACTCTAGCTTTTGTGCCAGTTTTGGAGTTAAACGCCAGAATTCTTGAGCTGACTTGGAACGCCTGTTTGGGCCATCAAATCTCGGGCAAAGTATGAACTATTATATATTGCTGGAAAGCCCAGGATGTCTACGTTCCAACGCAATTAAGAGCGCGCCAATTGGGCTTCTGTAGCTCCAGAAAATCCACTTTGAGTGCAGGGAGGTCAGAATCCAACAGCATCTACAGTCCTTTTTCAGCCTCTGAATTAGATTTTTGCTCAGGTCCCTCAATTTTAGCCAGAAAATACCTGAAATTACAGAAAAATATACAAACTCATAGTAAAGTCCAAAAAAGTGAATTTTGAATAAAAACTAATAAAAATATAATAAAAACTAATTAAAATATACTGAAAACATACTAAAAACAATGCCAAAAAGCGTATAAATTATCCGCTCATCAGACCGACAATAAGAAGTCAGACCAACGAAAGCTACAGCTTAGACCGACAAGAAGAAGTCGGACCAACGAAAGCTACAGCTTGGACCGACAAGAGAAGTCGGACCAACGAAAGCTACAGCTTGGACCGACAAGAAGAAGTCGAACCAACGAAAGCTACAGCTTGGACCGACAAGAAGAAGTTGGACAACAAAAGCTACAGCTTGGATCGACAGAAGAAGTCGGACCAACGAAAGCTACAGATTGGACTGACAAGAGAAGTCGGACCAACGAAAGCTACAGCTTGGACCGACAAGAAGAAGTCAGACCAACGAAAGGTACAGCTTGGACCGACAAGAAGAAGTCGGACCAACGAAAGCTACAGCTTGGACCGACAAGAGAAGTCGGACCAACGAAAGCTACAGCTTGAACCGACAAGAAGAAGTCGGACCAACGAAAGCTACAGCTTGGACCGACAAGAGAAGTCGGACCAACAAAAGCTAAATAAGGATCAACAAGAGAAGTCGGACCAACGAAAAACGTGCACTAAAAGGGACATAGCTTTGCCTAAAAAGCCACGGATCTACGACAAGGCTATCGAAATTGTTCAGACTAACTAAAAAGGGTTCCATGAGAACACTAAAAAGTTGTCGGACAAGTTAGCCCAGAGGCCATCTCGCCCAAATAGGAGACAGACAAAACAAGATCTGATAAAAAGAGGTCGGACAGCAAAGTGCCAACACTCTACAAAGATCCACAAAAGGGACAAAGACATCTCGCAACGACCAGAGGAAGGCCAGAAATGCTTTGCTGAAAGGTACGAAGTCTTGAAAAAAGACACTACTTAAAAGGCAAAAGCACAAATCAGAACGGCGCTAAAAAGTCATCCAAACAAACGATAGAAAGGTTCCTCATCGGAACACTACCTAAAAAGTTGTTGGAATGTGACTAAAAAGCCCGGGGAGCAAAGTCGTACAGGTCGACGTCAGCTAAGAAGAGGCGCAAGTACGATCTCAAAAAAGAACAAGCCAAAAGGTTGGGAAACAACTTAAGGCTCAAATGTGCTTAGCTAAAAGGGATACAACTCTGCTCAAAGAAGGTACAATCTCAAACAGGGCTACGAACGTCATCCGTGACTAAAAAAGATTCTATATAAAGAACACTAAAAAGTCATCGGATAAGTCACTAAAAGCCCGAATATCAAGCTGCAAGGATAACTTCGCCAAAGCAAATGGTTGTCAACACAAACTTAAAGTAAGGCGTGATCCAGAAGGCAAGGGTAGAAAACCCACACTACCACTCAAAAGAGGTCGGACTGGGAAGTACCAAACCTCTAAAAAATCTGCAAGGATTGCAAAGCAATGAAGAAACAAGCCAGACAGATGCTTGAGCACGACTCCCTCAAAGGGATCAAAGCTAAGAAGCATGACCTCATAGGGAAGATCGAAGCTCAAGTAGGGGGACTGTTCATACATCGGTTCAAGCTATAAAGGGCCGGGTTGGCCGACCTCTTAGAAAGTTAGCCCATGATCGACCTCTTAGAAGGTTGGCCCAAGACCGACCTCTTAGAAGGTTGGCCCATGACCGACCTCTTGGAAGGTTGGCCCATTAACGACCTCTTCACAAAGAGCCTGGCCAAATCGCCATAAGAGGCCCAAGCAGGCCCAAATGAAGGGACACAGCCCAATCTAAAGGTAGCCAAAGCCTAGAAGGATAAAGGCAGTTCCCCTTAAAGATAAGATGACTTCACTCAAAGATAAGATAAGATAACTATCTTATCTCTAGAAAGGTCACTCCACACCATTATAAATACACTGGAGCACCCAGGTATAATTCATACTCTGATTCTACTAAAAACCTACCTAAAGCACGTGCTAACTTAAGCATCGGAGTCTCTTGCAGGTACCACCACCCTCCGGTGATCAAGGATCAGCAGCTCCAGCAGATCCAACAAGTCGGACACGACAGCTCCGGCCACCCGCTCTAAACAGGTCAGACACAGCAGCACTGACCACCACAGCAAATCTCATCCGAGATCGACCTACAGTTTCAGGTAACCCTCGGAGCATGCTTCATTTCAGATTTTCTTTGTTATGGCTATCTAATATCATCTTTCTGTATTTGAGAAAAGAATTTATGAATGTGAGTTGAAAAAGTCATGAGAGAAGAGGCAAGAGAGATGCATGAAAAAGCCAAAGAAATATTTCTGTGTAGTTTAATTTTGTTGAATTAAAGTTTAGTTCCTCTTTCCAAGTTAGGATAGCACTTAGTGGTAGATTGAATCTGCGGGTTCCCCTTGCCAAGTTGGGATAGCACTTGGTGATGTTTCTGAATCTAGTTAGGTTCTCCTTCCAAGTTGGGACAACACTTGGGTAACTAGGCTTTAGGTAGAAAGCTTAGTGTAAGATACTAGATGAATTAGGTTGTAATTCATTGGTATTGGTGTTTGTAATCTAGTTGATTATAGTAGAAATTCCACCATGGTTGTGGTGGAGACTGTACGTAAGTTTCATGGCACTTGAAAACTGAACCAGGATATATGCTGGCCACATTCTCTTCTTTCTTTCTCTGTTTCTTACTGGTTTTAGAGACAAAATTGAAAAAATCTCCTGCATAATTAGCTTCTGTGAAAACAGATCAAAAGAAGTTCAATTCTGAGTTAACTTGATTCAACCCCCTTTTCAAATTCTAGCAATTCCATCAATTGGTATCAAGAGCAAGATCTCAAAGAATCAAACCTCACAATTTGGAGTAAAGATCTATGGCCGACAATATGGGTGCTAACATCATGGCGTACACACTCACCGAAGGTAGTCCAACAATAGACCTCCCTACTTCAACGGCAGCAACTACTCATACTAGAAAGAGAGAATGCAAATCTTCATTCAGTCAATCGACTACAACATATGGAAGATTATCATCAATGGACCAGACATTCCAACAAAGCAAAACGCTGATGGAGATGTGGTGCCAAAGGAAGACAATGAATGGACAGAGAAAGAAAAGTAGAAGGTTGAACTCAATGCCAAGGCAATCAACCTAATGCATTATGCTATCAGTTTTGAAGAATATAGAAAAGTTTCAAGTTGCAAAACGGCTAAAAAAGTTTTGGGACAAGCTCAAATTCACCCATGAAGAAACTAAATAAGTAAGAGAGACCAGGATTGATATGATAATGAAGGAGTATGAGATGTTCAACATGAAGGAGGATGAAAGCATCGATCAAATGTTTGAAAGATTCTCAATAATCATCAACAACCTGGATGCCATAGAGAAAATCTATTCTAAAGAAACTTTGGTAAGGAAGATCTTGAGGAGTGGAAGTGGGAAGTAAAAAGCACAGTCATCTCTGAAAGAAATAATTTGGTAAAAATCACTTACGATGAGCTAAGAGGCAAGTTGCTCGCCTATGAAACTACTCACATGTCTCAAGACAGATTTGACAAAAAGAAAAGTGTAGCATTAAAATCAAGAATAATAGCCAAAGAAGAGGAATCTGATGACAGTTTCTCAAATGAAGAAATGGTGCTCTTTGTAAGAAAAATGAGAGGATTACTAATATTCAAACAAAGACAAAGGAGGTTTTACATCCAAAGATTTCAAGAAAGATCAACCTAAGTTTACTTGTCACCACTGCAAAGAACCGGGTCACTTCAAGTCTGACTGTCCTCAATTGAAGAAAGGCGAAAAATCAAAGAAAGGACAAAAAAAAAGTGATGATGGCAACATGGGAAGACTTGAAAAATGACACTAACTCTGAAGATGAAGAAGATTCAGATCAAGAGGCTCAAGTATGCTTAATGGCTGATCATACTGATATGGATGAGGTAGATCTCTTTGACTTATCTATTGATGAATTGCACTACATTATCAAAGATTTCACTATGAACTCAAAGAAACTTTTTGATAAATATGTTAAGTGCAAGAAAGATAATGAGTCATTGAGAGCTGAAAATGAATCATTATTAGAAAAGGTAAAGGCAATCAAAGCTTGTGATAAAAAATCTTTGAAAGAAGAAAACAATGCCTTAAGAGCTGAATTAAATAAATTCAAACTCAAGCATTCAGTCTCAGCCTCTACTAATTTAATTGCTGAAAATAAAAGCCTAAATGAGATATTTAACAATCTAAATAAAGACTTAGCAAAGTTTGTTCAAGGTTCACAAAATCTTGACAAATTATTTGCTTGTCAAAGATCTAGTTTTGAAAAATTTGGACTTAGATTCAAAGAGGAAAGTAAATCTGTTTTCAAATAAACATTCAAAAAATCTGAAGCTTCCTCTTCTAAGATTGTTAAGCCAAAGATCTCAAACAAGCCTCAAAATTCAGCAAATGAGAAACATTATTTTAAATGCAATAGAAATGATCATGTTCCTCAACAATGCTTCATATTTCTAAAATCTTTTGGTGATGATAACAAGTTGTATAAAGTTGTTCATGATTATAATACTCTTGGACAACCAAGAAGATTTCACATAAGAGGATCCAAATGGATTTGGATACCTAAGGTTAGTTGAAGAACATGCAGGTTTGCCTTACATCCAAGAAGAAATCGGACATGTGATATCTTGATAGTGGATGTTCAAGGCATATGACCGGAAAGAATGCCTTCTTCATCAAACTCAACAAGTATGATGGAGGGCTTATCACTTTCGGAGATGATGGTAAAGGTAAAATAATTGTCATTGGTAAGGTTGGCAAAGATTTTTCTACTTGCATAGATAGTATCTTTCTAGTTGATGGGTAAAAGCATAATCTATTGAGCATAAGTCAATTGTGTGACATTAGATATGCAGTAACCTTTAGAAAATTAGATTTTAGAGTCATAAATGAAAAATCAGGGGTTGTTTTATTCATTGCAAAAAGATGTTACAATGTTTATGGTTTCACTCTAGATGATCTTAAGGTTCAAAATGTAACTTGTTTCTCTTCAATGGATTCTGAAAAATGGATGTGGCATAAGAGATTAGGACATGCTAGCATGTTCTAAATCTCTAAGCTTGTAAAAAGAGGCTTAGTGAGAGGTCTTCCTAACAATAAGTTTGATAAAAACATCACTTGTGATGCTTGTCAAATGGGTAAACAAATAAAAACTTTTTTTAAACCCAAGGAAGATGTTTCTATTAAGAAACCATTGGAGTTGTTGCATCTTGATCTGTTTGGACCAATTAGGACTCAAAGTCTTGGAGGAAAAAGTTATGGAATGGGTATTATGGATGACTACACTAGGTTTGGTTGGTGTTCCGAGGGTTACCTAAATTTGTAGGTCGATCTCGGTCGAGATCTTATGTGCTAGTCGGAACCCGAGGTGTCCGGTTCGTGAATGGCGACCGGAGCTGGTGCGTTCGACTTGTTGGACTGGTTGTGCTGCTGATCCTTTATCACCAAAGGGTGGGGGGGTACCTGCAAGAGACTCTGATGCTTAAGTTAGCATGGGTATTAAACAGGTTTTATGTAGAATCAGAGTCTGAGTTATACCTGGGTGCTCCAGTGTATTTTATAGTAGTTGTAGAGTGACCTTTCTAGATAAGATAAGTTAGTTATCTTATCTTATCTTTATCTTTGAGTTGAGGTCAGCTTATCTTCAAGGGAACCGCCCTTATCTCTTATAGGCTTGGACGGCCTTTGGACTTGGGTCATGTTCCTCTACTTGGGCCCTTTTATGGGCTTTCCTGTCAACTTGGCCGAGTTCTTTAAGAAGAAGTCGGTCCGCTTGACCTGAAGAGGTCGGTCGCTTTGTCGTCGATCATCCCAGGTCGGATAGCTCGACCCAGGGTATGAACAGTGCCCCTGCTTGAGCTCGGTCTTCTGCTTTGAAGTCGAGTTTCTTGACTTCGAACTTCTTTACAGCGAAGCCGAACTCGAGCACTTTTGTCGATTCCTTTCTACGTAGAGCTTTTGAATGTAGAACGTTTTCCTCTAAAAACGCGCGCTTTTATACCAGCGCTTTGTTCTTGGGAACGTGAGAGGGTTTAATGCCTTCATTAATTGGTTATTAATTGCCCTCGTTCTCTCTTGGCTTTTATTTTGAAATTCTTAATCAAAAAACGGTTTCTCTTCTTCGCTTCCCTTCGTAACTTCTCCCTTTACTATCTCATTTTCTGTTTCTTTCGCAATTTCTCCTGCAACGCCTGTTCTGTTACTGCTTTCTGTGGGAAAGGGGCGATTTCCAGATTTCTCCTTCTATCTTCGTAATTTCTGCTTCGAGGGGGGTGGTTTTGCTTCTGCTCTTCGGCTTTCTTTTACAGTCTTTCTTCTATTTCTCCAGGTTCGATTTTTCTTTCTATCTTTCTCTATGCCATTTTTTTTGTCTGTTTTGAGAAAGTTTGGGTTTTTCTGTCTTTTTTGCTGATCATTGTGTGTCTTGTAGTTTCTCTGCTTTTGATGGTTTTCTGTTTGGCATTGCTGACGTTAACAGTGCTTTCGCTGGTAGACTGTAGAAAGATAGTTGCTTTGATGACTTTGCGTTTCTTAACTTTGATGGATGAAATGCTTGCTGCTTTAGGTCTTCTTTCCTTGTTTTGAGAGATACTGGGGTGTAGGTTTTTCCTAGAAATCTTGCTTTGTTATTGCCTCCAAAGGATGCCCCAGGACTTTTTGGTTTTAGTCTTGGGGTTTTCCTTTTGTTTATCCGCCCGTCGAGATGTTTTGACCCGTGCCCGAGATGTTTTTTGAGTAATCCGCTCTTCTTTTCTTTTGTAGGATCTTAGTTGACCTCATGTCTTCCCGAAATAACATCGTAGCGACGCCTTCTCAGGTCCCTACGGGTATGGCCGATTGGGTGGATTCCATGGTCCTCATGTGTGTCTCGCTGGTTGATTCTGAGTTTTGTTCTCAGCTTAGGCAGTTTCACAGCGTCTGTAGTAACTCTGGTGATGAGAAGAATTATGAGTTTGTTCCTCCTTCCTCTGACGAGAGAGTCTGTTTCTCGACTCGAGTTGTTGACGATCGCCCTTTCTTTTATGCTTACGATTTTTTCTTTGGTCAACTCGGAGTTACTCTTCCCTTTACTCCATTTGAAATCGACCTGTTATGGTCTTGTAATGTTGCCCCTTCTCAACTTCACCCCAACTCCTGGGGTTTTATTAAAATCTTCCAATTGTTGTGTAATAGTTTTGGTATTCCTGCTTCCCAATCTCTCTTTTTCTATTTGTTTGTCTTGACTAAGCCTGGTGTGGTGAAAAAGAAGTCAGCTTGGGTCTCCTTCCGTTCTACCCAAGGAAAGAAAGTTTTTTCCATGTTTGACGAATCGTTTCGGGATTTTAAAAACTATTTCTTCAAGGTCCGAGCTGTTGAAGGACCTCGGCCATTTTTCTTGGATGAAAATGATGAGCCCGCCTTTCCCCTAGAGTGGCAGAAGGATGTTAGGGTCTCTAGGTACTCTTGGGACATGTTGGATGAGGCTGAGCGAGCCTTTGTGACTGTTTTAGAGGAGCGTTGGGGTCAGCCTCCCCATCTTGACACAAAAAAATTTATAACCAACCCTTCTCTTCTTCAATCTGAACTGGGTATCTTGTGTTTCCTTTGCTGTTTGTCTTATGATGCTTGTAGCTGTATTTTTAACTTGTTTGATTTGTAGCTTGACTTCTATTTTATTTGCAGAGGCAATGAAGAACAATAAGTCTATGAAAGCTTTTAAAAGGGCACAGAAGGTGACTGCTGCCAGGAATGTTACGGCTAAGGCTGCTGGGGAGGGGGTCTTATCAGCCTCGTGAGAAGCCGGCCGTGCCGAGCTCTCCCGGGGTGAAGAAGACGATCCCGATACCTCGGGTCCGTTTGGTGGATCCCCCTTCTTCTTCTGCTGTTCCACCCATTGTTCCTCCAAGTAAAAAGGAAAAGACTTCCAAGCCCTTGGATCTCAATGCTCCTAACTTCAACGTTATTGAATTTATAGATCAACAGATTGGGCCATATGGTACCATTCCCATGGATGATGTGTCCATTCTTCATCATTTGGAGTTTATGGCTCAGAATCATGTGAGGATGGCCTATATGGTGGTTGCGATTCATCGAACTGCTCAGAACCTTCCTCTTCATGCTACTAAGGCATTTATGGAGGAGGCGAAACGGGAGTTCGACCAGATGAAGGGGTTGAAGGAGGAGCTCGAGGTGAAGGTGGCCAAGTTGGAAAAGGACCTCGAGAATGAGAAGGCGAGCTCTGAGTCGCTGGCTGCTTCCTTGAGGTTGGCTGAGGATGCAGCCATGATGCACAAGGAAAGCTATGTGACATCCTATAGGGAGGGGAGGCGCTTGAGGGAAGAGCTGGACAACGCCCGGGAGGATTATGCCGACCTCCAGGGTCATCTTGTTGGTAGCGTAACTGCTGCTTACGAGAACTTGAAAGAACAAGTCCGGATCATTGCTCCTAAGGCTGATCTCACCCTTTTCAGTTTGGATAATGTTGTCCGAGACGGCAAAATTGTCCCTGATGATGAGGGTGATGATGATGAAGTTGTTCCTCCCCCCGTGTCTTCCACCAAGGTGCCGACTTCTTCCGCTCCTCCTGTTGTGCCTGACTTGGATTGCCAGATCCTGAATCAGGAGGATGGGACTGTTGATGCGGTGCCGATTCAAGCTCGCCCTCCTTCCCCTGGTCTTGATGCCGCGAAGAAAGCTCCTGATGGTGCCGAGAGAACTTCTGATGCCTGTTGATTTGTAGTTGGCCCGGCTTGTGGGCGTTTTGTGGGAACTTTTTATAACTTTTGTGTAGATGGCCCGATTTTTTGGCCTTTTGATCTCCTTATTTAGATGTTGACTCTTCTTAGTTGCTTTCCTAGCAACTTTTATTACTTTTAGAAACAGACAAGTAGCTTGCTATCCTTTGGGTAGTAAGTGTTGGTGATCCTTCGAGGCCTTTATAATTTTATATAAAACCTGCTGATGTTGAACTCTCCCAATTTGAACTTCTTGAGTTTTTGACTCTTTGTAGTCGTAGGGGTCCAATTTGGTTTTCTTGCTTTGCGTGTGTTTTTTAGTGCCTTGTGACCGACTTCTTTGCATTGGTCCCCTGATAGACTCCTTTTTGTAATCCTCTTTCTTGGACCTTCGTGAGGTCTCTTTCAGGGATTGCTGGATTTTTGTAGTGGATCGACTTCGTTGGGTCGATTTCTTCTAAGTTATTTCGTAATCCTCTTTCTTGGACCTTTGTTAGGTCTCTTTCAGGGATTACTTTTATAACTTGTCTTTTGTAGGAGGTTGACTTCGTTAGGTCGATCTCTTTTAAGTTATTTCGTAATCCTCTTTCTTGGACCCTTGTTAGGTCTCTTTCAGGGATTACTTTTATAACTTGTTTTTGTAGGAGGTCGACTTCGTTAGGTCGATCTCTTCTAAGTTATTTCGTAATCCTCTTTCTTGGACCCTTGTTAGGTCTCTTTCAGAGATTACTTTTATAACTTGTTTTTGTAGGAGGTCGACTTCGTTAGGTCGATCTCTTCTAAGTTATTTCGTAATCCTCTTTCTTGGACCCTTGTTAGGTCTCTTTCAGGGATTACTTTTATAACTTGTTTTTGTAGGAGGTCGACTTCGTTAGGTCGATCTCTTCTAAGTTATTTCGTAATCCTCTTTCTTGGACCATTGTTAGGTCTCTTTCAGGGATTACTTTTATAACTTGTTTTTGTAGGAGGTCGACTTCGTTAGGTCGATCTCTTCTAAGTTATTTCGTAATCCTCTTTCTTGGACCCTTGTTAGGTCTCTTTCAGGGATTACTTTTATAACTTGTTTTTGTAGGAGGTCGACTTCATTAGGTCGATCTCTTCTAAGTTATTTCGTAATCCTCTTTCTTGGACCCTTGTTGGGTCTCTTTCAGGGATTACTTTTATAACTTGTTTTTGTAGGAAACCGACTTCGTTAGGTCGATCTCTTCTAAGTTATAGCAATTCCTCTTTAATAGGGTTGATCAGACCTCTTTCCAGGGATTCGCTGATAACTTGGGTTGACTTGGTCCGACTTTTTGATGTCGGCCAGTCTTTTTAAGTTATTTATATTAGCTATCCGTAAGACCTCGTCAGGTTCTTTTTAGATTGCTTTCGATAACTTCTTACATTATTCTGTGTTCATTTTTGCCGATTTGTAGAAAGTGGTTGGCATATCGAGCTCGTCCTTTGGGTGAATCGCGCTTTCACCTTTATTGGACGATTTGTCTTTATCGTGGTCGTGCAGTGAAATTGTTTTTCACTTTTTGCCGACCTGTAGCTTTATAATCGGACGATGAATGCTTCAGAATAATGTGTCTTGAAATCTTTGTAGAATACCTAGGTAATATTTTATTCAAAGAAAAATGCAAATATATACATGTGGGATTTTTCTCCTCCTCTTAAGTTGGGTCTGGGTCTCGACCTGGTGCCTTATTAAAAAACCTTTTCAGGAAAAAGAGCGCATCCACTGGTGAGATCCTTTACCCTTTCTAACTGTAGTACCTTCTTAGGTTGCAGGCATGCCATGACCTTGGAAGCTCCCGTCCGTCGAGTTCGGATATTCTGTAGTAGCCCTTCCCGAGTACTTCTGTGACCTGGTATGGTCCTTTCCAATTGGCTACCAGTTTTCCTTCTCCGGGTCAAGTTGTTCCTATGTCGTTTCCGATTAAGATGAGATCGTTCTCAGCGAAACTCCTTGGTACTACCCTTTGGTTATATCTGGATGCCATTCGACGTTTTAGCACTTCTTCCCTGATCCGAGCTCTTTCCTGGATCTCAGGTAGTAGGTCGAGTTCTTCCCTCTGAAGTTGGGGGTTTGCTCCTTCATTATAATGGACTGCCCTGTGCGATTCTTCCTCAATTTCTACTAGAATCATTGCCTCCGGTCCGTATGTTAACCGAAATGGGGATTCCTTTGTGGTAGAATGTGGCGTCGTTCGATAGGCCCATAGGACTTGTGGAAGCTCCTCTGCCCAAGCTCCCTTTGCATCTTGTAGTCGTCATTTTAACCCTGCTAATATGACTTTATTGGCGGCTTCGGCCTGTCCGTTGGCTTGAGGGTGTTCGACAGAGGTAAACTGGTGCTTTATATTCAAGTCGGATACTAGTTTCCTGAAGCCGGCATCTGTGAATTGGGTGCCATTGTCTGTGGTTATTGAATATAGGACCCCAAATCTTGTGACAATGTTTCTGTATAAAAACTTCCGGCTTCTTTGGGCAGTGGCGTTGGCTAAGGGTTCTGCCTCGATCCACTTTGTGAAGTAATCTACCCCTACTATGAGGAATTTAACTTGCCCCGATCCCTGGGGAAAGGGGCCGAGAAGGTCGAGTCCCCACTTCGCAAAAGGCCAAGGTGCGGTTACACTGATGAGTTCTTCTGGTGGGGCAATGTGGAAGTTGGCATGCTTCTGACATGGTGGACATGTCTTTACGAACTCTGTAGATTCTTTCTGTAGGGTTGGCCAGTAAAACCCTGCCCGGATTATCTTTTTGGCAAGAGCCCTCGCTCCGAGATGACTGCCGTAAATGCCGCTGTGTACCTCTTCTAGCACTTCCCTGGTGTGGGAGGTCGGCACGCACTTTAGTAATGGCACCGATATCCCTCTTTTGTACAAGGTGTTATTTATAATGGTGTAGTATTGTGCTTCCCTTTTTAGCTTCTTTGCTTCTTTTTCTTCTGCGGGGAGCGTTCCTGACTTGAGGTAGTTGATTATGGGGATCATCCAGTCTTGGTCCTGGCCTGTTATGTTTAGGACTTTTTCTGTTTCCGAGATTGATGGGTTCTGTAGCATTTCCTGGATGATGCTTCTATTATTTCCTCCTGGTTTGGTGCTAGCCAGCTTTGAGAGTGCGTCAGCTCGAGTATTTTGCTCGCGGGGTATGTCGCAGATCTTGTATTCCCCGAATTGTTCGAGCTGTTGCTTGGTTTTATCCAGGTATCTTTTCATGATGGGATCTTTGGCTTGGTAGCTCCCTGCTATCTGTGATGTGACTACTTGCGAATCACTATAGATGTTGAGTTTTCGTGCTCCCACTTCTTCAGCCAGTTTCAAGCCAGCTAGCAACACTTCATATTCCGCCTGGTTATTTGAAGCCGGGAATCCGAACTTGAGGGAAAGCTCAACTTGGGCTCCCTGGTTGCTTTCTATTATCACTCCTGTGCCACTTCCTGTTTTGTTTGAAGATCCATCCATATACAAATTCCACTCTATAGGGGCCTCTAGGGCATCTGTGAACTCGGCGATAAAATCGGCTAGGTATTGTGATTTGATGGCGGTCCGAGCTTCATATTGGAGGTCAAATTCTGACAGCTCGACTGCCCATTGTAGAATTCTACCGGCTAAATCCGTTTTCTGTAGTATTCTTTTTAAGGGCTGATTAGTTCGAACTTTGATGGTGTGGGCCTGGAAGTAGGGGCGGAGTTGCCGAGATGTTAAGACGAGAGTGTAGGCAAATTTTTCTATTTTCTGATAGTTCAGCTCGGATCCCTGTAGTGCTTTGCTAATGAAGTAGATGGGTTGTTGCCCGTTTTTGCTTTCTTGGATCAATGCTGATGCTACTGCCTTTTCTCCTACTGCAAGATATAGTATGAGTGGTTCTCCTTCTTAAGGTCGGGATAGGATAGGTGGCTGTCCTAAGAACTTCTTAAAGTCTTGGAACGCTTGTTCGCATTCTGTCGTCCATTCGAACTGTTTTCCTTTTCTTAAAGTTGCATAGAAGGGGAGAAATCTTATTGCAACTCCTGCTAAGAATCGGGATAGGGCGGCCAGCCTCCCGTTGAGTTGCTGTACTTCTTTCATGCAGGTTGGGCTCTTCATGTTCATATGGCCTGGCATTTATCTGGGTTTGCTTCAATTCCCCGTTGTGTGAGCATGAAGCCTAAGAATTTTCCTGCTTCTACCGCGAAGGTGCATTTAGCTGGATTGAGTCGCATACCATGTTTCCTGATGGTGTCGAACACTTGGGCTAGGTCGGTCAAAAGTGTCTGTTCGCTTTTCGTTTTAATTAGCATGTCGTCCACATAAACTTCCATGATTTTCCCGATGTGCTCCGAGAAGACTTTATTCATCAATCTTTGATAAGTGGCTCCTGCGTTCTTAAGGCCGAAAGGCATTACAATGTAGCAGTAGTTTGCCTTTGGCGTTAAGAACGAAGTCTTTTCCTGGTCCGGTGGGTACATGGGGATTTGGTTGTATCCCGAATACGCATCCATAAACGAGAGATATTTATACCCAGAGGAAGCGTCTACCAGGGCGTCGATACTCGGGAGTGGGTATGGATCTTTTGGGCAAGCTTTGTTGAGATTTGTATAATCGGTGCACATTCGTCACTTCCCGTTTGATTTCTTCACCAAGACAACGTTGATTAGCCATAGTGGGTATTTGACTTCTCTTATAAATCCAGCTTCCAATAGTGCCTGCACTTGCTCTTCCACAGCCTAGGATCGCTTTGGCCCGAGCTTTCTTCGTCTCTGTTGTACTGGTCGAGATCCTGGATAGACTGCCAACTTGTGACACATTAGCTTAGGGTCTATACCTGGCATGTCTGCGGCTTTCCATGCAAACAGTTCGGCATTATCTCACAAAAATTGTATTAGCAGTTCTTTTAGATCTCCTTTGAGGATTGTGCCGATATTAGTTGTTTTTTCCGAGGTGTCTCCGATCTGAATTTTTTCTATCTCGCCCTCTGGTTGGGGACGGAACTCCTTTCATCGTTGAACTCCGCCCAGTTCAATTGTGTGAAACTCTTCTCCTTTGCCTCTGAGGTTGAGGCTCTCGTTGTAACAGCGACGCGCCATCCTCTGGTCTGCTTTTATTGTAGCTATTCCTTTTGGAGTTGGGAATTTCATGCACAGGTGTGGGGTCGAGACTATTGCACCGAGTTGGTTGAGCGTGGTCCGACCTATGAGAGCGTTGTAGGCTGAGCTTACGTTGACTACGATGTAGTCTATTTTGAGAGTTCTTGATTGGTCTCCTTTTCCAAAGGTTGTATGTAGTGGTATGTAT
Source organism: Arachis hypogaea (assembly GCF_003086295.3). Classification (NCBI taxonomy): domain Eukaryota; kingdom Viridiplantae; phylum Streptophyta; class Magnoliopsida; order Fabales; family Fabaceae; genus Arachis; species Arachis hypogaea. Next base: position 29,239,534 of record NC_092050.1, read on the forward strand.
CCTAGTGGTCGAACCGGAGTGTCTCCTAACCCGAACAAACTGTTTGGATATGCTTTAAGTTCTTTTTCTTCTAAGCCGAGCTTATCGAAGGCTGTTTTGAATAAGATGTCGGCAGAACTCCCTTGGTCTATTAATGTCCGGTGTAGGTTGGCGTTTGCCAAGATGACAGTGATAACCATGGGATCGTCGTGTCCGGTAATGATACCGGTTGCATCCTCTTTAGTAAATGTTATTGCTGGGATGCTGAGTGCTTCTTCCTCTCCTTCGACATGGTATATCTCTTTGAGGTATCTCTTACGAGAGGATTTGGAGATTCCTCCTGCTGCGAAACCGCCATGTATCATATGGACGTGTCTTTCTGGCGTCCGAGGTGATTGTTCTGTTCGTTCGGTATCATCATCCCTTCGTCTCTTTCTTTGCTCGTCATTTCGGGTGGCCAGGAATCGATCTAGTTTTCCTTCTCTTACCAATTTTTCTATTATGTTTTTTAAATCGAAGCATTCGTTAGTGGAGTGTCCCCGGACCCGATGATATTCACAATACTCTTTTCGATTTTTTCCTCCCTTTTTGCCTTTAAGTGGCCGAGCTGGGGGGATTTTTTCCGTGTGGCAGACTTCTTTATATATTTCGACCAGTGATGCCCTAAGAGGAGTGTAGTTATGGTACTTCTTAATTTTCTCTCCTTGTCTGTCGTCTTTTCTCTTGGATTCTTTGTCTCTGTCACGGTAGGAAGCTCCCGATTTTGAGGACTCTCCTAGACGAGCATTTTCTTCCATATTATTATATTTTTCTGCTCTCTCCTGAACTTCGTCGAGGGTAGTCGGGTATTTTTTTTATATAGATTGGCTGAAAGGTCCCTCTCGTAGGCCGTTGATGAGTCCCATGATTGTGGCTTCCGTGGGTAAACTTTATATGTCCATGCATGTTTTGTTGAATCTTTCCATGTAGTTGCGAAGGCTCTCCCGATCTCCTTGTTTGATTCCTAATAAACTGGGGGCGTGCTTAGCTTTATCCTTTTGAATGGAAAATCTGGCTAAGAATTTCTTAGCTAAGTCGTCGAAACTTGAGATGGATTTTGGTGGTAAGTTGTCGAACCACCGCATAGCTGTCTTTGTCAGAGATGTTGGGAAGGCTTTACAGCGAATGGCGTCTGGGGCGTCAGTAAGATACATTCTGCTTCTGAAGTTACTGAGATGGTGGTTAGGATCCGTGGTGCCGTCATATAGAGCCATATCCGGGAGTTTGAAGTCTTTTGGAATTTTGGTTTTTATGATTTCCCTAGTGAAGGGGTATTGTTCTTTGTGTGAATTCTCTTCGAGATTAGCGCGAGGGGCTTTTGATTTGAGATCGGCTTCCAATTGCTGCAGTTTTTCTTCCAACTCCCGACGTCGCCGCATCTCTCTTTGTAGATCTCTTCCGATTTCCCTTTGTTGGTGGGTTGCTTTTTCCAGTTGTTTTAGGCGCTCTAGGAGTGCTTCTATGGCCCCTGAATTTGGCGAGTCTTTGTCTTGGTTGATCTCCGGAGCGTCTTGTAGCGTGACGTTCGCGTTTTTGTGCGGTGTTCGATCCTCCAGACCTGAATCGTGATCGTTGTCATGGTTGTCCGCCATGGTGATGGGATGACTTCCAGGTTCCCCGGCAACGGCGCCAATGTTCCGAGGGTTACCTGAATTTATAGGTCAATCTCGGTCGAGATCTTATGTGCTAGTTGGAACCCGAGGTGTCCAGTTCGTGAATGGCGACCGGAGCTGGTGCGTCCGACTTGTTGGACTGGTTGTGCTGCTGATCCTTTATCACCGAAGGGTGGGGGGTACCTGTAAGAGACTCCGATGCTTAAGTTAGCATGGGTATTAAACATATTTTATGTAGAATCAGAGTCTGAGTTATACTTGGGTGCTCCAGTGTATTTATAGTAGTTGTAGAGTGACCTTTCTAGATAAGATAAGTTAGTTATCTTATCTTATCTTTATCTTTGAGTTGAGGTCAGCTTATCTTCAAGGGAACCGCCCTTATCTCTTATAGGCTTGGACGGCCTTTGGACTTGGGTCGTGTTCCTCTACTTGGGCCCTTTTATGGGCTTTCCTGTCAACTTGGCCGAGTTCTTTAAGAAGAAGTCGGTCCGCTTGACTTGAAGAGGTCGGTCGCTTTGTCGTCGATCATCCCAGGTCGGATAGCTCGACCCAGGGTATGAACAGTTGGGTGTTCTTTCTAGCTCATAAGCATGAAGCATTTTCAGTTTTTGAAAAATTCGTCAAGAAGATTCAAAATGAAAAAAGAATTAAAAAGTTGTTTCAATTAGAAGTGATCGTGGTAAGAATTTGAAAACCAACATTTTGAATCTTTTTGTGATGAACAAGGCATATCACACAACTTCTCATGTCCTAGAACACCACAACAAAATGGTGTTGTGGAAAGAAGAAATAGAAGTTTACAAGAAATGGCTAGAGCTATGTTATGTGAATATGAAGTTCTCAAATTCTTATGCGCTGAAGCTGTAAATACAGCTTGTTATGTTCTAAATCGATAACTCATAAGAAAATTTTTGAAAAAAACTCCATATGAACTTTAGAAAGGACATCCACCTAATCTCAACTACTTCCGTGTGTTTAGTTGCAAGTGTTATACTGAATATCAAAGAAAATTTGAAAAAATTTGATCTTAAAATACATGAAGGTATTTTTCTTGGTTATTCCACAAATAGCAAAGCTTATAGAGTCTATAACAAGAACTCTATGACAGTTGAGGAGACAATGCATGTCACATTCTGTGAATCTAACATTATTCCTAGTATTTGTATTAATGATAGTCCAGGTTTTGAAATTGAATTGACCAAGAATGCTGAGACAGATCAATAACTTTCAACTTCTCAAGAAACTGCACCTGCAAGCAACGAAAATCTCAATTCTGCAGGAGATAATTTGGAATTATCTCCTGTCCCAGCAGAAAATCCTGATACAGAGGCAATTGTGGATCAAAATGAACCTGAATCTTCAACCCAAACCAAAAGGCCAAGAAAATGAAAGTTTCTGAAAAATTATCTAGAGAAATTTATAATTGGTGATCCCTCCAAAGGAATGACAACTAGATCATCTTTGAAAAGAGCCAAATCCAACATTATAGCTCTTATTTTAAAGATTGAACCTCAAAATATCCAACACGCACTTGTTAATTCATCTTGGGTGTTAGTTATGAAAGAGGAATTATAACAGTTTGAAAAGAATCAAGTTTGGACACTAGTGCCTCATTCAAATGGAAAGAAAGTCACGGGCACAAAATGGATTTCAGAAATAAATCGGGGAAAAGATGGAACCATTGTCCGAAACAAGAAAAGATTAGTTGCTCAAGGTTATGATCAAGAGAAAGGAATTGATTTTGATGAATCATTCACACATGTAGCTCGAATGGAAGCAATCAGATTGCTCTTAGCCTATGCAGCTCATTGTGGCTTCAAGGTATTCTAAATGGACGTAAAGTGTGCATTCCTCAATTGTATAATAGATAGAGAGGTCTATGTGACTCAACCTCCTGGATTTGAAAGCAAAACATTTCCTAACTATGTTTTAAAACTAGCTAAAGCTTTATATGGTTTAAGATAAGCTCCTAGAGCTTTGTATAAGAGGCTTAGCTCATTTTTATTGAAAAAAAATTATAAAAAAAGAGCCACTGACACTACTCTATTTATTAAAAATTTCAATGATCATTTTATTCTTGTGCAAGTTTATGTTGATGATATCATTTTTGGTTCTGCTAATGAGGATTTGTGTGCAGATTTTGCTAAGCTTATGACAAGTAAATTTGATATGAGCATGATGGGAGAGCTCACTTTCTTTCTAGGCTTGCAAATCAAGCAAACTGCAAAAGGTATTTTTGTTCATCAAGAAAAATATGCCAAAGAACCTGTTAAGAAATTTGGGCTGGAATGTGCAAGCCAATGGGAACTCCCATGCATCCCAACATCATGTTAGACAAAGATGAACATACTAGAGATGTGGATGAGACAAGATATAGGAAAATGATTGGTTTCTTAATGTATCTTACTTTCTCAAGGCCTGATATGATTCAAAGTGTTGGTGTATGCTCAAGATTTCAATCAAATCCCAAGGAATTCCATTTATCTACTGTGAAAAGAATAATTCGTTAAGTGTTCGATACTCCTAATTATGGTTTATAGTATTCCAAAATTCATTCCTTTCAATTAGTGGGTTATTGTGATGTATATTTCGCTGGGGACAAAGTTGATAGAAGAAGTACTAGTGGCATGTGTTGCTTTCTTGGCAAATCATTCAATGTATGGTCAAGCAAGAAACAAGCAACAGTGGCACTGTCCACTGCCGAAGCTGAATATATTGCAGCCTCTTCTTGTTGTTCTCAATTATTATGGCTGAAAACTCAGTTAGCTTATTACAAACTGAATGCATCTAATATTTCTCTATTTTGTGACAATTTGAGTGCCATAAATATTTCAAAGAATCCTATTTTCACTCAAGAACTAAGCATCTTGAAGTTAGATTTTATTCCATAAGAGAACATGTGCAAAATAAAAATTTAGATATTCAGTTTGTGAAATTAGAAGATCAACTAGCTGATATTTTTACTAAAACCTTGATTGAAGAGAGGTTCTGCAAATTAAGAATAGCACCGGGAATTATTGATTCATCTAATGTTCCTCAATCTTGCTAACATTTTGGTTCAATATTTTTGTCTCACAGATCGAGATAAGACTATTTTGGACAAATGATGAATGACTTCATTAATTTTAAGTGTTGCTATATGGACTCGTTGGAGGTTTCTCAGATTTGATGGGCCTAGGATGTTTTCTTGTCTACTCTCTGATTGGGTCACTTGTGTCCAAAAGTTTTGGGCCTACTTTGGATTTGGGTTTTAAAACAATTGTTTTCATTTTAACTTGGTCTTCATCTTTCACAATTAACTTTTTCATCTTCTGAAAACTTGGCTCAATGGGTTACAGCTATAAAATTTAATTATTTTTCAAAAATTTTTCAAACATTTTCAAGTTCAGACCTTCACACTTCTCCAAGTCTATATTAGTGTTCCTCTTCATGCACCGTTTCACACTCACCGCTCTCCTTTCCAAAATTTTTATTTCGTTTGCTTATTTATTGTTGAGGTACATGCATGCATATGTTAGTTCAAAAAATGCTTTACCTTATGCCATGTTGCTCACCAAAATTTTTTAATATTATAATGTTGATTTTGGGGTTGAGTTTTCTAGAAAAATTAATTCTCACATTAAAGGGGGTGGTGCAATAAAGAGAGCAGCGAACAAGCGTAGAAGCACCGAGGATGACACTGAAGCTCCATCTCATGGTCATGATCCATTGATTCCTAAGGTCAACTCAACCAAAATTCGAACCATGACTAGTATCATGAAGGAGGTGCTCCAAGAATTTATCAATCTGACGAATCTTCTTATCAACTTTGGGGCCGAAAGGAAGAGAGCTGAAGGCATGGAGGAAACTGCGCTAAAAAAAACTAAGGGCCACATTCACATTCTCAGGAATTACGTGGAGGAAATTGAAGCTGGGTGTACCACCACTGATAATGAGGATGAAGACGAAGACTCCGATGACTCCAATTTTTATGCCTAGCTAACAAGCTTATCTCATCTCTGATATGCGCAATTTCAAAACAATCTCTATTTTCATTTTGAGACTTTTTAGTTTTATTTTGTTTATCTTGGATGATTGTAGACACTTTAACATTTTGGCTTGACTGCTACTTAAAACTGTTTGTGATTAGCTACTAACAATTTTTTGTAAGGTCTTTCATTTCCCTTCTTGATGACAAAAGGGGGAGAAAAGAAAAGACAAGTTAGATTTGGCTTTGGATATTAATGATGTCTAATGATACTTATTTGCTCTTTGTTACTACTGCTGTGTTGTATTATTTTAGTATTGGTTTTTAGTTGCTTTGAGTTTTTCTTTATTTCAAAAGCAAGCTTTGATAAAAGGGGAGAAATGTTGACATTAAGAGGGAGCACTACACATTCTATATGATCATCAAAGGAAAGTGTTCTTACTCCATCTTTAAATTAAATTTAAATTTTATTTATCCTCTTTTATCATGTTTGTCATCTAATGGGAGATTATTGAGTTAAGTTTAATTTTGAATTATATGTAAATGATAAAAAATATTCTTTGGGTTGAAAACCCAAGTATGTTTAATGTGTGTGTTAGTGATGCAGGCCCAATGTTCACTTCTAAGCCCAAAGTTCATGCTGCTTCAGCTCACTTATAGTGCACAAAGTCAAGCTTCAACCCAATACTCCTAACAAGCACCGTTCAGGATATACAAGCCAAGAGAGATGATTTCTAAACATTCATGGTTTGAACAAAAGAAGAAAAAGGTAAAGAGATATTTGGCACTATTACGAGACAACTGTGGCTCTAGAAAAGCAACAAAGACATAAGGACAATACCACTATACAAAGAACATGAGTAAAGTAATATTCACATATTTGGAAAGAGCAAAACAAAATGTAGAGCTATGGACAACAGATGGAATGACTCAAAAATGAAAATTCTATGCATGCAAAGGAAGACAGCAGATCCAAGGACAGCAGAGTTGGTGGAGTAGCTCCTCATGCAAGCAGAGTTAGTGGAGCAGAATGAAAAAAGCATTGCATACCAATGGAGTCAGCTTCAACAGGAAGAAGGTACAAGAAATTGAAAGAGGCAATGAAGAAGAATTGAAAGAGCAAGCTGCATCTATAAAGAGAGTGACTAGGAAAAGAGAGTGATACAAGAGTATCATCTCAACATACTTGAGCTGAATTCTTTTTCATTCAATTTGTGCTTCATTTCAGATTTTCTTTGTTATGGCTATCTAATGTCATCTTTCTATATTTGAGAAAAAGGCTTATGAATTTGAGTTGAAAAAGCCATGAGAGAAGAGGCAAGAGAGATACATGAAAAAGTCAAAGAAATATTTCTGTGTAATTTGGTTTTGTTGAACTCAAGTTTAGTTCCCCTTATCAAGTTGGGATAGCACTTAGTGGTAGATTTAATCTGCGGGTTCCCTTTACCAAGTTAGGATAGTACTTGGTGGTGTTTCAGAATCTGGTTAGGTTCTCCTTCCAAGTTGGGACAGCACTTGGGTAACTAGACTTTGGGTAAAAAGCTTAGTGGAAGATACTTGATAAATTAGGTTGTAATTCATTGGTATTGATGTTTGTAATCTGGTTGATTATAGTGAAAATTTCACCATGGTTGTGGTGGAGACTGGATGTAGGTTTCATGGCACTTGGAAACCAAACCAGGATATATGCTGGCCTCATTCTCTTCTTCCCTTCTCTATTTCCTACTGGTTTTAGAGACAAAACTAAAAAATCTCCTACATAATTAGCTTTCGCGAAAACAGAGTAAAAGAAGTTCAATTCTGAGTTAACTTGATTCAACCCCTCTTCTCATATTCTAGCATTTCCATCACTTAGATCAATTGCTAAAAACGAAAGCGAGGCTACTTTTTAAGGTATAACTTTAGATCATTGCTAACACTCGTGTTGCTACATTGATGTAACATAGTTATAGGCTTGTAACATTTTTTGTTGTTAAGATTTGTAATATGATTTATTATTTTTCAAGAGAAAGTTGTATATCAATATTTTAAGTTTAATGAAATATCACATTTTGTAGTAATTAATTTCAGTATATTTATATTATGCATAATAATAATAATTATTGGCAAAAATAATTGAGATTCTAGAAAAAAAGATAGATCGTTACTTCTAAGAAAATGAGTATAATATAACTAAAAAAGTCTTAAGATTTTAACAGCAATAGTAATGGCAACTAAAAGTGAATAACATTACAATTTTAGAATTATTTTTAGTGGCCATATAAATTGCCAGTAAAATGGATTTTGGTAGCAATAGTAATGGCCACTAAAAGTGAATAACATTGCAATTTTAGAATTACTTTTAGTGGCCATATAAATTGCCAAGAAAATGGCCGCTAAAATTTATATGCTTGTTGTGGCCATTAAAAAGATTTTTTTCGACAAGTGTTATAATTGCCGCTAAAACTTTTTAGCGACAAATCATAAGACGGTTAATATCTAATTGCCGGTAAATGTATTAGCAGTTATTTTTATTGCCGTTAAAAGCAAAATAAATAGCAGCTAAAAATGATTTTTCTTGTAGTGTTATGGAGTCATTAATATGGACGAAGAGGAAGAAAGACAACTAATTTTAAACTTTGGACAAGGTAATGAGAACATGATTGCTAATGAATTGTCCATAAGGTTAATCGCAACTCTTACTCTTAGATTCTTAGTATTTGATTCTATGAAGAATTTTTATGCAACTAAATTTGATTTTAGTTCTATATCTGTTGTTTGTGAGAATATTGATTTAAAGTGCCATAGTGGAATAAAAAGAATCTCAGATATGTTATTTATATATTTTGTTGGCCTCATAGACGTAGAAGTATGGATGGAATTTATTCTGATTTTTTTCATGTAAGAAAGTTGAATCTCAAGCTTTCTTGATTATGTTGTGCATTATTTTACTTATTTCTACTCATACATAGATTGATCTTTTTATGGATTTTCTACTTGGTTTGCCTAGGGTTAGAAAACATACATATATCATTAATTTTTCATTAGATAGATTTAATATGATGATATTTTTAATTGCAAGTCAAAATATTAAAGATTCCACACACATTGCTTAGTTATATCTCAAAGAGTTTGTTTATGTGCTAATTTATGCTAGTTGTTTGGATGAGCATATCTTGCATGTTAAGCCTTTTTTAGATAAAACTGTACAAAATATGGAACATCCTTATAATTCTGATATTTATAACTTCGTTGAGTGTTATCCTTTTGAATCTCTGAAAGTTTTTCAATCTTCACCTATTTTAAAATTATTTTTTTTTGTTCTTGAGTAATGATGTTACTTTAGATGGTGAAAATATTATTGAAAAAATTGAACCTGCACATATGAAGAATAATTCAGTGGATAGAGAAAAGCCATCAACCCATGGTATTTGAACCCAGAGATTAGGTTTGGATTTCTTAGAGGGAAGAAGAGCTTCTCATTCAAAAAAAAAAAAAAAAAACACTTGTTGCTAGAGAAGATGGTCCATTCCAAGTATTGGGATTATCAAGGACAATTCTAATAAGAATAATTTTCTTAGTAGGTATGATAGTCCAATTGTGTTTAGTATCTCTAATTTTTTTGAATAGGGAGAGGATGATATATGTTTAAGAGGGCATTTTTGTTATTTTAGAGACAAGGAGCAGAATGGTAATCTTGTCATGTTCAAGGATCTGAATACTAGAAAAATTATACTATGCCGGTCTTGGATATTAGGGAGACCAAGAGTTCATCTAAAAAATAATAGTGCTGAAATGGCGGCAACTCATAAGATTCATTGAGCTAAGCGAGAACAGCAAGAAGCCCAAGAATGCAAGTCTAGTTCAATGGGAAGACATAAATTCGAATTTAGTTTGTTAGAATTAAATTTGAATTGTTGTTAGGGTTATCAAAAGATTTGATTTGGTTTTGTTTGTTTAGTAGTATTTTTAGGTGTTTTCAATTTAAATCTAATCTAATCTAATCTAATAAGATCACATATGATTTTAATTGTTGATTATATCTTTAAGATCTTAAATTTAAATCAAATCTGATTTAATCCAATAATATCAAATTTGATTTAAATTAGTTATCTTATCTTTTAGGAGATTTAGATTAAATTATCTTATCTTATTTTTTAAACTAATCTTTTATGGGTCTATTTAAACACTTTCATTAGTCTTTCTAAATAACTTTTGATGAATAACATTTTTCAGTTGCTTTATGCACATTTTTGTGTGATTAAGTGAGGTGAGTGAATTGCTTCGCTTGTTGCATGAAGAAGATAGAAGGATCCCACACTAAGGTAATTCTATATGTTTCTCTTTCAATTTATATCCCTCTGATCTAGATTGTCAAGGATAGGTTCTTTGAAGGTCTAGTAGAAAAAATTCTTCCTATGACCTAGGTTGCTAAGAACAGGTTTCTTAGAGGTCTAGTAGAAAAACTCTTCCAGTGACCTAGATTGCTAAGAACAGATTTCTTAGAGGTCTAATAAAAAAACTCTTATCTATCTTTTTATATTTTTACTGTGTCTTTTTGTGTCATCTTTTTTTATCCATTTATCCTTCATTCTAATTTTCTTATCAAGCAACCATTTTCCACCTCACACTCTTGCAATGGCAGCCTTTTCAACATCTATTTCTGATATGTATAAAAACAGAGAAAAAAATTATCGGTTCAAAATAAAATATTGGCATTAATTCCTCCCCAAAGTTAACAAAGACAAATACACAAACATCTTATGAGCAAGTGGATTAATTAATCACATACAGTTATGAGATTGTTACACACATATATTGCTACCCGCTAAAAGAAAAAAAGAAAAATTTCAGCAATGACTTCATAATTCAAAATAAGCATAGAAAAGTAGTTGTCATCCTTGATATTTTATATATAAAACACGCACACGACGCAAAGATAAATAATATGCAAAACATATATAATTAAAAAAATAAAAAATTCACATTTTTAACACAGAAAAAAAGAGTCTTATTTCTCATAAGTAAGGTTGGCAATAGAATGAATAGCGGCGGGTTTTTGTCCTATCTGACTCCACCCCATCCTACAATAACCCGTATAGAACCCGCCCCACTCTTATCTACGGGTAGTAAAAAGTTGAACCTTAACCCACCCCACCCTATAATTATTAAAATCCAATAAATAAAATTAAATTTTAAAATTTATATAACCATCATCACATACATAACATAAATTATGGTAAAATTTAAATATGATACAATATTATTAATTATTTTACTAATTATTTTACATATATTATATATATATCGGGGTGGGTAGGAGTGGGTATTACTAAATCCGACCCCGTCCCGCCCCGCAGAAAACCCGTCTCACACCAGAGCGGATAATTACTTGCCTCGAGCAGGTAGAAGCGGAGTGAATACCCACAAATACGGATAGTGTTGTCACCCTTATTCATAAGAAAGAATATGTAAAAGATACACTTTTGTTACTATCCATCAAAATTGTTGAAAAACTTTTAGATTGTCAAAAAAATAACCACCTTAATATATAAGCAATATTGTAGAAAAAAATTATGTATTTACCTATTGGACAACACCAGAAAACATTTGTTTGAAGACATTAAAGACTTCTAGTAGTAGTGGAGTAGCTGCAATCATAATAGCCTAGAGCTTAAGCTTGCTATTTGCTAAGATCAAATTTCAAATTCAAGAAGTTTTAAATTTTATGGTTTAACAATTAACATGCTTTTTTAAGTTAACCCAGATGCAAAAAATGTCAAATACCATTTTTGGTTCTCATAAAATTCATATATAGTTCATGTAGTTTTTCATATTTATTTAGATTTTGATACAAAATCAATTAAAAAAAAATTATACTCACAGAAAAAAAATTATATTCAGAATTACTTATTTATGTTAATGAAAAATCATATTTACAGGACGAATGAAAAAAAAAACAAACTTTCAAAAAGGAAAAATAAATATATACCATAAAGGCATGATAAAAAAAAAGATTAATATGTTCATTTGCATATTCTAAATAGCATACTATATTCAATTTTGGAGAAACATAGAAAGAACATTTAATAAACATACAAATCTTAATTCTAAAAATGTTGAAAACTTTAATTGAAATTATAAAATTACTATGCATAATAGAAAATCTTAACCGTGTAAACTTTAACTCTAAAAAAAATTTTTAGAAAAAAAAAGTACAAATATTTTATTTAGATTTTTGAAAGAAATAATTGAAAGGCATGCACACATCCAAATAGAGAGATCCACATCTTGAACCGAACTAAAATACTAAGAAGATAAAATCAAAAGCAAAATCAGCATTGTTATTCACTAAAATATAGTTTTGAAGGCAAAACGTGAAGCAAAAACGAAATGTTGCACTTACCTAGTGTATGCTTTAGGTCAAGTGTTAGAGGATGCAACTGTGGTTCATTTAAGTGACCAAATAAAAAAATGAAAAAATTTACAAAAAAAAAAAAAAACAAAATGAGTTTGAACCCAAAGGGGCACGAAGAAAAAAAAGATTGCCGCTTGTTAAGAGTGGTGGGTTAATGATGTTGGGTAAGCACAGAGAAAAAGAAGATGATAGAGGGTAGAACAACAGATGATAAAAGGGGGCATATGAGGTGGGTAATGCTTCATTCCATCATCAAATGCGCACCCATTTGTCTCTACGAGAGAGCGCAACTGCGCGAGAAAAAGAAAAGAAAGAGAAAATCAATCTATATCTGAGTTTAAATTTGTAGACATTTTTAAATTGAAATTTAAAATTTTTTAAAAATCAATTTGAAAGCGTGCAAAATAATCTTGTATTGGAGATTTTAATTGAAACTTACCTTTAAAAAAACTCAAATGGCATCAACCAAAGAAGAGAGTTTTGTTTGATTAAAATTTTTAGATATAATGTAAAATACAATAATATTTGATTTTGTAAAAAAAATATATTATTTTAATTATAAAAAGTCACAACAACGTATAATATATAATTTAGCTCATCTTTAAAGACTTTAACACTTATAATCTAATATACAAAATTAAAAATTCGTTTTGTTTCATCATTTACTTAATTTCATGGTTTTGGGATTGCTGTGGGGAGAAATCTTCAACTTTTTTTGTATAACCCTTGGATATATTATCCAAACCTCTATCTCTTTCTTTTAACCCAGCATATAAACGGCTCTTCCTCCCTTTTTAGCACCAAATGAATTTTTCTTCGATGGATAAGTAAATTGTCTTTTTCTTTCTGTTGCCACGCGTCAAGTTCAGAGGAACCAATTTTGGACAGGTGTTAGAATTTTGAGATGTATTTTACTGTTTTATAGCTCATCTTATATATATATATATATATATATATATATATATATATATATATATATATATATATATATATATATATATACTAGTGTAAAACCCACGCTACGCGTGGGACATTTGTGAATCCATTATAAAATTATTTTGTTACATTTTGAATGTTATTAATATTTGTAATCTATGAATACCAAAAGCATTTGTTCTATAAAAATTCACTGTAAAATTTAAAGCCTATTCTATTGGTGGCCTATTATTATTATTTTTTTGGACTCACATTAATAAGTTTTTTTAGGCCCATTACAGAATTCATTACTTATATCCCATAATAGCACCCATTATTTATAAAAAAGGTTTAAATTTATCCACTACCCACAAATTGTACTAAAAGGGATACTTAATGGTAAAATTTGTCTCCCGTCGCCCCCCCGATACATATAAAAATATATATAAAAATAGAATGTAAAATTAGAAGACCGAATTTAAATGGTATATAAATTAAAATATAGATACGTTAAATGAAACACAGTATCCATTGTTCTTGGTAACGGATGTCTATGAACATAATAACTTCCTTTCCACCTACCAATATGCTGATTTCATTACAGCTAAGTTAACAAAAAAAAGGCATAAACAACAGTTCATCAAAACTTCTTCTTTTCTAATCCACAGCAGCGAAGGTTCAGGAGGAAATTCACTAATTATCAGCAAAGCCATTGTACTGGGATGTGATTTCAAATCTGCAACTCCCAGTGAGTACTCCTTTGATTGAGATTGTTTTGCAATTGTTCACTTCCATATTATCAGTAAAGGCCGCTTGTCTTCTCCAGCTATAGCCATCGAATGACTTTGGTCCAGGTAAATCTTGTTACAAATTTTGCAACTATCACCTGAGAAAAAAAAATATGTCACCTATTCATATCATGTATTAAAATCATGCCTTTGATTAGGATCTTCACGTATTTCTTAAACAGTATCTATATTGACTCTCCTCTAACCCACATACACTGGGTAACAGATAATGGAAAAAAATATGAAATGCTACACAACCTGTCTTCAATATAGCTGATGCCTGAATTTTCACAAAATAATTTTACTCATTATGCAAATTTACTGCTTCTTTGAAAATACATTCTTAAAAAATTCATTCGATACCCCCACCCTCTAATTGAAAATTTAGAAGAAAAAGGAGACAAATATTTGATAGAAATTTTTGTTTTCACTATGAATGTATCTCTTAACTTCATTTAATTTTGGTTCTTAAGCAATATTTTAATGCTTTATGTGAGTTTAAATCTTATAATTGCTAGTTTTTCATTATCTGATATAATTGGGAAAACTTATTTTTCTCTCTGTATCATATGTGGTGTGTATATCTCACTCTTCCTTTATTATTATTATTTTTTTGAACTGGTAGTGACCCTACAACATTGATAGTTTCTAAACTTTGTTAGTTTGTTTAATAATGTTATGAAAGTGTAAATATTCTAAATTTTGTTAATGAATCCTTGAATGAAACATTGAAACATGTATGAAATGTTTAGTATGGGAAAAAAGAGGGATTAAAAGACAGGGTAGGGGCAAATGCAACATGCATGTCTTTGAAAAAGGATATAGGTTATAAGTTTACTGTGCACTGCAATATAGAATTCACTTTTCATCTCTTGGTTGAAACTGGGCAGCATTGTTGTGCTGTTGATAGAGAACATTTTCTCTTTTTCCTTCTTTTCCTATTTTTGTATAGAGGATAGCTCCTCTTTTTCCTAGGATTATCGTATCTTTGGTTATTTTATACACGTGAAGCTAACAATACTTTTAGATCTCATCCAGTGTGAACATTTGGGACAATGGCTAATGGACAATGCTCTCCAAAGGTGATCCTCAAACATGGATCTTTTCATGTAATTAATGCATGATCATAATCTAATTAATACCCTTACAAATTCATTTTATTGTGGCTCAGTTAGCAAACCTATATCTTATATCTCAATCTACAACTAATCATCATATCAATTATCTTCAATTTTCAGTTCGCAAACTTAATTAATGTATGATTTATTGACAAAGTTAACAACCAATTTTTCCTCTTAATGGAGACTGAAACCAATCAAGTTGTCTGCTCTTGTTGCTGAAATCCAAGTAAGTTATTTATATTCTATGATCATAAGTAGCTTATATTATATGTGATTTGTTTAAGTGGCATATGACCTTTGATATACAGATGTACTTGATAATAATGGGTAAAGGATTTTACTTCTATTTTCATCTCAAAACAAAAACAAATATGTTTACACTTTTAAAATGTGAAAATCCTACTTAAAGTGACACTTCCTCTAGATGATGAATGGTAGTATAAACATAGTTAATAAAATAAATTTTTACTACATTTTGCATTAGTGAAGAGCTTAATATACTTTGGTTTTACTCAAAGCTTCATCTCAAAATTAAAACAGATTCATTTACACTTTTAAGATGTGAAAACTCTATTTAAAGTGACAGTTCCGCTTCAGAATAACTTATATTATACACATAGTTAATAAAATTAACTTTTACTATACTTTGCATAAGTGAAAAGATTAATGGACTTGGGTTTTACTCATAGTTCGAACTCAAAGTCAAAACAGATTCTTTTACACTTTTGAAGATGTGAAAACTCTGTTTAAGGTGACACTTCCTCTTGAGGATAAATGATAGTATATTATCACTACTTTAATCATTTAAATATACATTTAAGAAATATACTTTGAGTGTTGCTGCTGGAATAGAATCGTATCTCTGTCAAAGGCATTATGCATCTTGTGTTATCTGCATATTGCCCATGAGAAATATGAAACCCATTCATCTTATGTTCAAGTTTTGTTGGACTATCCATCTTAAACCTAAAAAATTATGATATGAAATTTATCTTCAACTAAATATGTACACTTTTCCTATATTGAGGTTCCAATTTATTTACTTAAATTGTATTGAGTCAATAAGAAAATTTTACACCCTGGTGGTTTGTAGTGGAATAAGCTCTTCTGTGTGTATGGTTGAATAATGAGCTCAATACAACTAATCATCATATCAATTATCTTCAACTTTTAGTTCTCGCACTTAAAATTAATGTATGATGTATTGACAGAGTTACAAACCGATTTTTTCTCTTAGTCTCCATTGAAACCAATCAAATTGTCCGCTCTTGTTCTCAAATCCAAGTAAGTTACTTATATTCTGTGATACTCGTAAGTAGCTTATATTGTATGTGATTTGTTTAAGTGGCATAAGACTCTTGATATACATATGCACTTGATAAACTTTGCTTCAATTGTTGTATGATCCTAAGATTATGTTATCATCTTAAAACTCAACTGATCTATAGCTATTATGATTAGTTAAAAATAGTTTGGTTACTGAGTTTTATTTATAAATATGTATATATTGAGAAGTAAATGAATCTAAGTATCTGATTCTTAAGCTATTTTGGATCTCTTTATGATAATAACAACTACTCCATTATTCTAACAAATTTATTGTTGATTATTTTATACACGTGTTGTGCAGCCAGCAATACTTTCAGGTCCCAGCTAGTGTTAACATTTTGGACATTGGACAATGCTCTCCAAAGGTGATCCTCAAGCATGGATCTTTTCATGTAGTTAACACATGATCATAATATAATTAATACCCTTAGAAATTCATTTAATTGTGGCTCAGTTAGCAAATCTATATCTTATATCTCGATCTAAAACTAATCATTATATCAATTATCTTCCAACTTTCAGTTATTGAAATTAATTAATGTATGATTTATTGACAAACTGAGTTCACAACCGATATTTCTCTTAGTGGAGACTGAAGCCAATCAAATTGTCCACTTTTGTTACTCAAATCCAAGTAAGTTACTTATATTCTATGATCCTCATTACTAACTTATATTCTATGTGATTTGTTTAAGTGGCATAAGACTTTCGGTATACAGATGTACTTGATAATAGTGTTTAATAATGTGATTTAAAAAATTTGCTTCAATTTCTTTGTGATCCTAAGGTTCTATTATCATCTAAAATCTTATATGATCTATAACTATTATGATTAGTTAGAAATAGTTTGGTTAATTCGCTTGTTTTAAAAAAAATTGGCTAATGAGAAAGTAAAGAAATCTAAGTACCTGATTCATAAGCTACTTTGGATCAAAGTATCCAAAACACATACTCCAACTGAGCCTACTATTGATGAAGCTGCAGCATTCAAATGACATTCCTGAATACTTCTTTGAATATCACATTGTCTGTCATTGTTCTGTTATCATCGTCATGACATAACAATATCTTAAGTCCCTCCTTATTTGTCACCTTAGATGCTGCCACATACAACTGACCGTGTGTAAATGTAATACCCGGTCTAACCGAAATTTAGTAAATAATAAGTTAAATAGGAGAGAATATGGTTGGAATATTTGGCAATTGGAATTTGATAATTTAAATACGATATTTGGATTCAGTGAATTTTTCCGAGTCGAAAAATATAGTTTTCTGCGTAAAAGTGCGCAGTGGAATTTTAACCGGCAGTACCGGCTGAGATCTGTCTGGTACTACAACTGAGAAAATTGATTATGGGTAAATAAGATTAAGAAATGAGGAATTATAATTAGGAAAGGTAGAAATATTTAAAGTGCGATTTAGAGCGCTAATCTTAAAGGTTTTGGCCCAAAATTGGGCCAATGGGCAAAAATAAGTGAACCGGGCCTAAGTGGGCCCAAGACCCAACATATATAAACATTAGTTGTGAGCATTTCAGCTCATTTTACCCTAAAAAGAAGGGTTGGGGCGCTGATTTGAGAAGAGAGAAGAGAAGAGAGAAAACCTAACTCTCTTTGATCTTCAAACCACCATAACTTGAGCTACGGAGCTTCGATTGACGAGCCGTTTGCGGCCACGTGTTGCTCTTCTCATCCTCTACAA
Source organism: Arachis hypogaea (assembly GCF_003086295.3). Classification (NCBI taxonomy): domain Eukaryota; kingdom Viridiplantae; phylum Streptophyta; class Magnoliopsida; order Fabales; family Fabaceae; genus Arachis; species Arachis hypogaea. Next base: position 29,257,383 of record NC_092050.1, read on the forward strand.
TTCTATCTAAGTTTGGTGGTGAGTATTTCATTCATCTCTGCCCAGTTTTCGAAATTCCCCACTGTTACACATTTTTGGGTAGTTAGTGTTAAAATCTTGTGATTTTGGGTGTTTAGGGATACTCCAACATGGATTCTAAGTGGGTTCTATCCCTACTTCATATGGGCTGAGGTAAGAAGTGCTCAAACCCTTGTGATTTGTCATTTTTATGAGCCCTAGGTTGATGTATGTATGTGACATTGGTTATGTTAGTGTATTTGGTGATGTTGGTGCACAATTGGGAGATTGGTATTGCTTGAGGAGTTTTGGTAAGGCTTGGAGCTAAGGTTGGTGAAGAATTCCAAAGAAGAGGCTCAATTGGTTTGGCTACAAGAGGTACGGTTTAAGTTTCATTTAAGTACCGTGTGTTGTGATGAGAATTCCTAGGCTAGATGCCCCTAGGATTAAGTTTGGATTGTGTAAATGGTTAGTGCTAATATGCATAGTTGATATGTAATGTGAATTAATGATTGGGTTGAGAATTGTGTGACCTTGTATGCTTGGTGTATTGAGAATTTGATGTACTGGGTAATGAGTATTGATTTGTGGTTTATGCATTTAAATTGTGAAAATTGGGCCGGAGGCCGTGAATTTTGGGCCGGAGGCCGGAAAGAGGTAAGAAAGGTAAGTCGATGTGTGCATTGTATGATGGCACAAGTGATTGGATGAATTTCAGATAATGAATATATGAATGATTAGGTTGGTTATTGAAGAATAAGTTTTGAGAAGTTGAAGTGTGGAATTTGGTAATTTTGGGTGAAATTATGTAGACGAGGTATGTTTGGTTCGGTTGAGATATATTATGTGATCATATATGTGATTATGATTATTGATGCCTTGATGATATGATGATGCATTAGAGATATGTATGTTGTGATATATGCTTGGGGAATGATTAAGGTTGATTTGTGGGTGAAATCACGTGATAGTGAGTATGATATTGATTACGTATAATGATGGTTGATTGGAAATGGTATTATTGGAAATTGGGATGAGGAAGGATGTATGACATGATATTGTGCTTGTCCTTTAGCCATTTGATTGAGAAGTGTTAAAATGGTTAGATGTGGTTTTGGGAATTTTTGGTAAAGTGTCAATGTGTGAGTTGAGGATGGCTTGATGTGGATTTTGGTACATTTTGATTGATTTCAAAAAGGGTTGAAATTGGCATGTTTCGGTTGATTTTGAAAAGAGTTGAAAATGGCTTGTTTTGAAAATGGCACCTAGTGGTTTTGTATGAAAATATGGTTTTTGGGCATACTTTGACGGGACATAACTTGGACTACGGATCTCTGTTTTATGCCAAATCTGTTTAGAAATGAAATTGGATCTGAGATGTCCATGCCGTTTGAAGAACGGGTGAAAAATGATTTAAAATGAGAAAGTTATGTCCGTCGGAAGATTGGGGGTTGAATTTGTAAATTCTGCAGCTTTTAACTTAGAAAATTTTTAGCAGAATGACCCTCCACGCATAGGCGCACTTGGCGCGTACGCGTCGTTCTTCAAGAAGGCACTATCCACACATGCGTGTGGTGTGCGTGGGCGCGTTGATGCGCTGCACCAAATGCCCAGCTATTTTCCCGAGAGTTGTGCCAGTTTTGTTCCTGGGACGCAAGAGCACCCACGCGTACGCGTGGCTGACACTTGCGCGTCGTTTGGCTATTTTTCAACCCGCGCGTCCGCGTGTATGACGCTTGCGCATCGATGAGTTTTGTGGCCATCCACGCGTGCGCGTGGAGTGCGCGTACGCGTGGCCCTGTTTTCATGCCAAAGTTGATTTTTGAGTTTTAAAAGCCAAATCTCATACTTCTAAGCCTCCGATCTCACCTCTTATGTATTAAATCATTCTGATATGCCTAGCAATGAGCTAGGGGATGTGGTAACTTGCGAGTGAAGCAAGGGGAAAAGTTATGATCAATGATGATCAAAGATGATTATATGAGATATGGAGGATGACGGTGGAAGTACCGTGTATGCCGTGAGCCGGAGGGCTATATTTATTGATAAATGACCCGTTCTTGATTGGACCATGATCCGGATGGCTGAGTTATTGCCGGGTTACGGCAAAGCCATTATTGTTTATGGCTGAGTATAAATGCATATATGATTAATGAATGAATATGTTAAATGGATAATAATGAAAAAATATTGAAATGTGATGTGCGACCCCGGGTAGTAGGCAGTGGCGTTGTCCACTTGCTCCGGGTATGAGACGGGAAAGGAGGATTATGATAAACGAGTTTAATCGTGGGGTTTTGAATAAATGTGTATTTGTGATACCTGGGTAGTAGCAAGGGTCGTGGTTCGTCCCGCTTGCTCCGGGTCATTGTCTGAGGATTGATAATAATGAAGGGTGATTATGAATAAATGTTTATTTGTGATACTTGGGTAGTAGCAAGGGTTGTGGTTCGTCCCACTTGCTCCAAGTTAATGTTTGAGATTTGATAACAATGAATGTTGATAATATGAATTGAGATTGAATGAATATATGTTTGAGATGCCTGGGCAGTAGCAAGGGTTGTGGTTCGTCCCACTTGCTCCGGGCCAATGCTTGAGATACCTGGGTAGTAACAAGGGTTGTGGTTCGTCCCACTTGCTCCAGGTCAGAGATTGCGACGCCTGGGTAGTAGCGGTAGTAGTGGTGAATCCACTCGCTCCAGGTTGAGCTTTTAGACACCCGCCTGGGTAGTAGCCGCAGTAGTGATTATTTCACTGGCTATGGGTTGAGCGGGCAGTAGCAAGGGGGTTGTAGCTCAAACCTACTTGCTCCACAAGGGGTGTTTCTGTCCAATGGTTAGCTACCAGGACATGTCGGGTTGGCTATATTACCGACAGATGATATCATCAGCCATAGGGCAGACATTCATCATTTGCATATGTTTGAATTGTTTGGGTTTGCCATTTGTCTTGGATTTCTACATCATATATGCCATGTTACCTGACTATATGCTACTTGTTCTACTTGTATCATGTTTGTGTATTACTTGCCTGTATTGCTTGTGTTTGTACAACTGAGAGGCCCCTCATGCTGGTGTTGGTGGGTGTGAGGGCTGTTCTTGATGGGATGAATTGATGATGCGATTGCATGATGATGTATTGATATAGAACTGCTGAGGCAGAACAACTGGTGATGGTTTTGCTTATGATTCTGAGTCTGATTCGTGGAAGAGTCAGCGAATTGGGAAACATGTGAAACATGAATTGAATTTAGCACTCCTTTATGACAGTTGCCTATTCATGGATTAGTGAGAACCTAGGATGAATAATTGGTGAAGAAGTTTAGGATGCTTAGTGAGTTTTTGTTGCAGTACATTGAATTTATTTGGCACTTTTACCGTACTGGGAACCCATGGGCCCGGGGTTCTCATTCCGTATATATCTCTTGTTTTTCAGATACAGGTCCAGGTGCTCAGAAGTGAGTTGTGGGTCGTCTGAGAGACGGCGAAGATCTTTATTTCCTCTACTTTGTGTTTTGATTAGAATCTCTCCACCTTTGTTTTGGAAAGTTTATATTATGTATTGAACTCTTTGAATTTGCCTATAGAGGCTCTCATGTTTCCTTCGGGAGAAATTAGGATATACTGTTGTCAACTAATTTCATAATGTACTCTAGCCGACCTAAACTTCGCGGGTCGCGACTAGTAGCTACTTACTTATGTTATATATATCTATCTGTTATCTATCTCTTAATCTCCTCTACGCCTTGTCCGTATATTGTTTTCGGCTCACGGTTTATCTTTTGTTGTCGAAACGTGAGAGATACGTCTTCGCGATTTTATTTCTACTCTTTTCAGGCTTCTCGGTTAATACTCCTTTCGAAATTACCTATATTTATTTATTAAAAATCCACCTGAGAGTCGTACCACCGTAATATCATTGACTTATGACTCGAGCATAAGGATTTGAATATTAGGGTGTTACATTATGGTATCAGAGCAGTTCGTCCTCGTGAGCCTGAGGGATGGAACTGCTTATGCTTCAATGCATACTCTGAGTCTGTGCCTGTGCTAGTTAGGGTATCTAATCGATACATCTAGCATGAAGTCCATGAGTGTACCTTTGGTACTTTGAAGCACTATACTTCAGATATTGAGACTGATCAACTTGATATCGATTATTTGGTGTGTATAGGAACCAGATGGCACCTCGTGGACCCGGTCGGGAACGTGAAAGAGATCGTACTAATACGCAGGAACCGGAAATCAACCCGAATAACCCGGTAAACCTTATGGCGGCGTTGGAGAATATGGCTGCTGCTATGCAGGCCACTACGGAGGCTCTTGGGCAACAGATGAACAATAATGGCAATGGCGGAAGGGAAGCTCAGGGCCCGATGACACTGGCAACCTTCTTAAAGGTTAATCCACCGAAGTTCAAGGGAACCACCAATCCGACTGAAGCTGATACTTGGTTTCAGGCCATGGAGCGAGCACTGCAAGCGCAGTTGGTGCCTGAAGAGCAGCGTGTTGAATTCGCTACCTATCTACTCACGGGGGAAGCATCGCATTGGTGGCAAAGGGCTCGACGTCTCCTGCAACAGGGGAATGATCATATCACTTGGGATGCTTTCCAGGTGGAATTCTATAAGAAGTACTTTCCGAATTCCGCCAGGACAGCCAAGGAATTGGAGTTACTGCAGCTAAAGCAAGGTGCTATGTCCATATCTGAGTATACAGACAAATTTGAGGAGCTATTCAGGTTTTCCCGCATGTGTCAAGGAGCTCCGGGAGACTTCGAGGAATGGAAATGCATTAAGTATGAAGGAGGGCTCCGGAGCGACATCTTAAGTTCAGTGGGACCAATGGAGATCCGAACTTTTTCAGAGTTAGTGAATAAGAGCAGAATTGCTGAAGAGTGTGTGAAAAGGAGGGTTGCAGAGAAGGGAAGTCATAGAGAGCACAACCAAGGATTCACACCAAGGGGTCGAGAGTTTAAGGAGAGAGGATACGTACAACACTTTCCCCAAGGACAGAATAACTTTGCGACGTGTAAGGAGTCCCAAAGGAATGGTAAGGGAAAACGGGCAGCGGCTGCTTCTGATGTTTCAAGCTGTCAGAGATGTGGAACTCATCACCCAAATAGGCCGTGCCGATTGGGGTTAGGTGTATGTTACAAGTGCGGGTTACCAGGGCATGTATCAAGAAATTGCCAACAAGGAGAGAGTCAGGATGCGGGCCGATTGCGACAGTAAGATTGAGGTAATTGCCTTAATACAAATGGATAAATGCCTGTGATGTAAATGACTTTCTTTTGAGAATGATGTGTTGTGTTTGTTATGTAGTTGGTTGATTTCTGGATTTTTGGTGAAATGGATTGAACTCGTGACTTTTAGTTCATTTGATTTAAATAGATAAGGGATGGTCCTAAATAATGGATTTGGAAACGTTAATTCGAATTGTCGGTCAAGTTAAGTGGTGGTTTAGTACTTGAGGAAATAAGTGATGGAACTAATACTTGACGAGAAATCAAGATGGCATAGCGGAAGCTTGCTAAAGCGTTAGCATAGTATGGTAATAATAAGGAAAAGTAGAGCATGATTGGAAATGCTTTATGCTTTGAGTACTTAAAAGTTTAGTGAGCTTATGCAGATAATGATTCTAGGTAATTGGAATTAATTGCGGCTGTGAGCCTTAATGGTTCTGAAACGGATGAGGAAATTATCATTGATGCATAATTGGATTTAGATGATGAGAGAGTGCGAGTTGTCGTGTTTGAGAGATGAGTACCATGATGTTTGGTCATAGTGACCTTGGAATTAGATTGAGATTTATAATGATTGGTTTTGAAAGACGAATGTGAAAGCCACTAAATTGAAATACAGATGCAGTACTGAGATTGGTTTGAGGGAGCCCGTGACGGGTGGTAAACTCCAATTTTTGGGGAGGTACTGTTGAAAATTTTTCTCCAAAAAATTTGAAAGAGTGCTGGTTATAGTTTTGAGGATAATTTTTTATATGAGTAACTTTAACGAAAGAGATGTGTCTCGAATGCTTTTATAGATTATTAAAGGAAGGCGGATTCTCATGATTTTTGTTAAATTGTTATTTCAAACTCATTTGCTTTCTAGAAATGAAAGGGGTTTTTGATTGATGAGTCAGAGACTTTATAACAGCAAGTCATGTAGAAATTCGAAGGTTTGAGAATAAGAAAGTAAGTTTGGAGGTTATGCTTGGAGTTGAGCTGTGATTAGTGGTAATTGGCTTGGTAGAGGGAGAGGATAGTGATGGATGGAATTTTCGAGGGCGAAAATTTCTGTTAGGGGGGTAGAATGTAATACCTGGTCTAACCGAAATTTAGTAAATAATAAGTTAAATAGGAGCGAATATGGTTGGAATATTTGGCAATTGGAATTTGATAATTTAAATACGATATTTGGATTCAGTGAATTTTTCCGAGTCGGAAAATATAGTTTTCTGCGTAAAAGTGCGCAGTGGAATTTTGACCGGCAGTACCGGCTGAGATCTGTCTGGTACTACAACTGAGAAAATTGATTATGGGTAAATAAGATTAAGAAATGGGGAATTATAATTAGGAAAGGTAGAAATATTTAAAGTGCGATTTAGAGCGCTAATCTTAAAGGTTTTGGCCCAAAATTGGGCCAATGGGCAAAAATAAGTGAACCGGGCCTAAGTGGGCCCAAGACCCAACATATATAAACATTAGTTGTGAGCATTTCAGCTCATTTTACCCTAAAAAGAAGGGTTGGGGCGCTGATTTGAGAAGAGAGAAGAGAAGAGAGAAAACCTAACTCTCTTTGATCTTCAAACCACCATAACTTGAGCTACGGAGCTCCGATTGACGAGCCGTTTGCGGCCACGTGTTGCTCTTCTCATCCTCTACAATTATATCTAAGTTTGGTGGTGAGTATTTCATTCATCTCTGCCCAGTTTTCGAAATTCCCCACTGTTACACGTTTTTGGGTAGTTAGTGTTGAAATCTTGTGATTTTGGGTGTTTAGGGATACTCCAACATGGATTCTAAGTGGGTTCTATCCCTACTTCATATGGGCTGAGGTAAGAAGTGCTCAAACCCTTGTGATTTGTCATTTTTATGAGCCCTAGGTTGATGTATGTATGTGACATTGGTTATGTTAGTGTATTTGGTGATGTTGGTGCACAATTGGGAGATTGGTATTGCTTGAGGAGTTTTGGTAAGGCTTGGAGCTAAGGTTGGTGAAGAATTCCAAAGAAGAGGCTCAATTGGTTTGGCTACAAGAGGTACGGTTTAAGTTTCATTTAAGTACCGTGTGTTGTGATGAGAATTCCTAGGCTAGATGCCCCTAGGATTAAGTTTGGATTGTGTAAATGGTTAGTGCTAATATGCATAGTTGATATGTAATGTGAATTAATGATTGGGTTGAGAATTGTGTGACCTTATATGCTTGGTGTATTGAGAATTTGATGTACTGGGTAATGAGTATTGATTTGTAGTTTATGCATTTAAATTGTGAAAATTGGGCCGGAGGCCGTGAATTTTGGGCCGGAGGCCGGAAAGAGGTAAGAAAGGTAAGTCGATGTGTGCATTGTATGATGGCACAAGTGATTGGATGAATTTCAGATAATGAATATATGAATGATTAGGTTGGTTATTGAAGAATAAGTTTTGAGAAGTTGAAGTGTGGAATTTGGTAATTTTGGGTGAAATTATGTAGACGAGGTATGTTTGGTTCGGTTGAGATATATTATGTGATCATATATGTGATTATGATTATTGATGCCTTGATGGTATGATGATGCATTAGAGATATGTATGTTGTGATATATGCTTGGGGAATGATTAAGGTTGATTTGTGGGTGAAATCACGTGATAGTGAGTATGATATTGATTACGTATAATGATGGTTGATTGGAAATGGTATTATTGGAAATTGGGATGAGGAAGGATGTATGACATGATATTGTGTTTGTCCTTTAGCCATTTGATTGAGAAGTGTTAAAATGGTTAGATGTGATTTTGGGAATTTTTGGTAAAGTGTCAATGTGTGAGTTGAGGATGGCTTGATGTGGATTTTGGTACATTTTGATTGATTTCAAAAAGGGTTGAAATTGGCATGTTTTGGTTGATTTTGAAAAGAGTTGAAAATGGCTTGTTTTGAAAATGGCACCTAGTGGTTTTGTATGAAAATATGGTTTTTGGGTATACTTTGACGGGACATAACTTGGACTACGGATCTCTGTTTTGTGCCAAATCTGTTTAGAAATGAAATTGGATCTGAGATGTCCATGCCGTTTGAAGAACGGGTGAAAAATGATTTAAAATGAGAAAGTTATGTCCGTCGGAAGATTGGGGGTTGAATTTGTAAATTCTGCAGCTTTTAACTTAGAAAATTTTTAGCAGAATGACCCTCCACGCATAGGCGCACTTGGCGCGTACGCGTCGTTCTTCAAGAAGGCACTATCCACACATGCGCGTGGTGTGCGTGGGCGCGTTGATGCGCTGCACCAAATGCCCAGCTATTTTCCCGAGAGTTGTGCCAGTTTTGTTCCTGGGACGCAAGAGCACCCACGCGTACGCGTGGCTGACACTTGCGCGTCGTTTGGCTATTTTTCAACCCGCGCGTCCGCGTGTATGACGCTTGCGCATCGATGAGTTTTGTGGCCATCCACGCGTGCGCGTGGAGTGCGCGTACGCGTGGCCCTGTTTTCATGCCAAAGTTGATTTTTGAGTTTTAAAAGCCAAATCTCATACTTCTAAGCCTCCGATCTCACCTCTTATGTATTAAATCATTCTGATATGCCTAGCAATGAGCTAGGGGATGTGGTAACTTGCGAGTGAAGCAAGGGGAAAAGTTATGATCAATGATGATCAAAGATGATTATATGAGATATGGAGGATGACGGTGGAAGTACCGTGTATGCCGTGAGCCGGAGGGCTATATTTATTGATAAATGACCCGTTCTTGATTGGACCATGATCCGGATGGCTGAGTTATTGCCGGGTTACGGCAAAGCCATTATTGTTTATGGCTGAGTATAAATGCATATATGATTAATGAATGAATATGTTAAATGGATAATAATGAAAAAATATTGAAATGTGATGTGCGACCCCGGGTAGTAGGCAGTGGCGTTGTCCACTTGCTCCGGGTATGAGACGGGAAAGGAGGATTATGATAAACGAGTTTAATCGTGGGGTTTTGAATAAATGTGTATTTGTGATACCTGGGTAGTAGCAAGGGTCGTGGTTCGTCCCGCTTGCTCCGGGTCATTGTCTGAGGATTGATAATAATGAAGGGTGATTATGAATAAATGTTTATTTGTGATACTTGGGTAGTAGCAAGGGTTGTGGTTCGTCCCACTTGCTCCAAGTTAATGTTTGAGATTTGATAACAATGAATGTTGATAATATGAATTGAGATTGAATGAATATATGTTTGAGATGCCTGGGCAGTAGCAAGGGTTGTGGTTCGTCCCACTTGCTCAGGGCCAATGCTTGAGATACCTGGGTAGTAGCAAGGGTTGTGGTTCGTCCCACTTGCTCCAGGTCAGAGATTGCGACGCCTGGGTAGTAGCGGCAGTAGTGGTGAATCCACTCGCTCCAGGTTGAGCTTTTAGACACCCGCCTGGGTAGTAGCCGCAGTAGTGATTATTTCACTGGCTCTGGGTTGAGCGGGCAGTAGCAAGGGGGTTGTAGCTCAAACCTACTTGCTCCACAAGGGGTGTTTCTGTCCAATGGTTAGCTACCAGGACATGTCGGGTTGGCTATATAACCGACAGATGATATCATCAGCCATAGGGCAGACATTCATCATTTGCATATGTTTGAATTGTTTGGGTTTGCCATTTGTCTTGGATTTCTACATCATATATGCCATGTTACCTGACTATATGCTACTTGTTCTACTTGTATCATGTTTGTGTATTACTTGCCTGTATTGCTTGTGTTTGTACAACTGAGAGGCCCCTCATGCTGGTGTCGGTGGGTGTGAGGGCTGTTCTTGATGGGATGAATTGATGATGCGATTGCATGATGATGTATTGATATAGAACTGTTGAGGCAGAACAACTGGTGATGGTTTTGCTTATGATTCTGAGTCTGATTCGTGGAAGAGTCAATGATTTGGGAAACATGTGAAACATGAATTGAATTTAGCACTCCCTTATGACAGTTGCCTATTCATGGATTAGTGAGAACCTAGGATGAATAATTGGTGAAGAAGTTTAGGATGCTTAGTGAGTTTTTGTTGCAGTACATTGAATTTATTTGGCACTTTTACCGTACTGGGAACCCATGGGCCCGGGGTTCTCATTCTGTATATATCTCTTGTTTTTCAGATACAGGTCCAGGTGCTCAGAAGTGAGTTGTGGGTCGTCTGAGAGACGGCGAAGATCTTTATTTCCTCTACTGTGTGTTTTGATTAGAATCTCTCCACCTTTGTTTTGGAAAGTTTATATTATGTATTGAACTCTTTGAATTTGCCTATAGAGGCTCTCATGTTTCCTTCGGGAGAGATTAGGATATACTGTTGTCAACTAATTTCATAATGTACTCTAGCCGACCTAAACTTCATGGGTCGCGACTAGTAGCCACTTACTTATGTTATATATATCTATCTGTTATCTATCTCTTAATCTCCTCTACGCCTTGTCCGTATATTGTTTTCGGCTCACGGTTTATCTTTTGTTGTCGAAACGTGAGAGATACGTCTTCGCGATTTTATTTCTACTCTTTTCAGGCTTCTCGGTTAATACTCCTTTCGAAATTACCTATATTTATTTATTAAAAATCCACCTGAGAGTCGTACCACCATAATATCATTGACTTATGACTCGAGCATAAGGATTTGAATATTAGGGTGTTACAGTAAACACTGGTTTTTTTAGTATCAACCCAACCTTGGACAATGATTGTCCTTGGCTCTTATTATAGTCATTGCATATGATACCATTATAGAAAATTGTCTGCGTTGAAATTTGAATGGTATTCGGTGATCGGATGGGATTAGAGTCATCCTAGGAATAAAGACCTTTTGGCCTTTGTTCTTTCCGGTGCTACTGCGTGCTTCTATGATGTGCTTACCAAGCTTGGTTAAAACCAATCTTGTGCCATTACACAATCCTGCCGAGTGGTTGATATTCCTTAACAACATTATAGGGTTTCCAATCTTTAATGTCAACTCATGATTAGGAACCCCAGAGCATTTGATCGTGTTTAGGAATTCAGGTGTATGTATGGATGCCAATAAATCATTGTTGGAATCTATTGGGCATGCTTTGTCTGAGCTATAATATGTTTGTGCTTTAGTAGGATTTAAGCTCATCATATAGTTGTTTAATTCATCAACAATCTGTAAGGTTGGAGCAAGTATTGCTCGGTCTTGAATTCGGTCATCAATATTTGAACCCACAAAAAGTTCTGGATAAGTAACTTTACAAATTTCCTCTATTGGGTCATCCCAATATTTAACCAAGATGTCGTTTGGGGTTTCAATTTTGTTAAATACATCACCTTGTGTGCCATGACTGCCATCACCAATACTAAGTATCCAGTTAGAAAAATCTTTTAAATTAGATGACATTGGGTTGGATTTAGTTGACTTCAATCTCATGTTTTTAGTTAGTGTAAGCAACTTGCAACTATTCCAAATATATGATGAGTTTATGGTTGCATTAACAATCTCTTGTCTAGATCCTTTAGGAATAACCGGGAGAATCTGTCGAAAATCCCCACAAAAAACAACTGTCTTCCCTCCAAATGGTTGGTCAAGACTGTTATGGTTCTTGAATCGCAAAATGTCATGCATAGTTCTGTCAAGAGCTTCAATACAAAATTTGTTCACCATAGGGGCCTCATCCCAAATGATTAGCTTCGTCTTGATTCACAACTCAGCTAATGCGCTGCCCTGCCTTATGTTGCAAGTTGAGAATTCATCTAAGTTTAGTGGGATTGCAAACCGTGAGTGTGCTATCCGACCACTTGGTAATAAAAGAGATGCAATGCCGCTTGAAGCAACCGTAAGTACAACTTGTGATCTTGATCTCAATGCAGATGCTAGTGTCTTCCAAACAAATATTTTTCCAGTACCCCAAAACCATACAGAAAGAATACGCCTCCGTTTTCACTCTAAACTGCCTCCATGACTTTTTGATAGACAATTGTTTGCTCATCAATTAGCTGTTGGATGTAAGCTGCATGCTCTGAAGCCAATTGTCTTCTGTCATAGTGGAGCTTGTCACAAATTAACCTGTTTAACCCATCGGTATACAAACCACTGTTAACTTGACTCATATCTGCAATTGGCATTGGTGGAAAATCTCTAAAACTCTTGTTGAAGTTGTTAAATAATTTCTCAATCTCAATTAACGTCAATTCCTTCAACTCAATATCAGTAAGGACTAAATCTGTATTAATGCATAAAAAATGTATAAAATGAATAAAGTGAAACACATCTAACATTAGAATTATAGGAAAGCAACAAATCTTTCGCATAACAAAGTTCACATATTAAAAGGAGATCAACGATGGAACATTTTACCCAATTATTCAATAGGTATAGAATATGTTAAGTTAAATATAGATGTAATAGTCATGCTTATGCAATTTAAGACTAAAAAACTATATATAGACACTAATTAAATATGATTTGTAATATTATAAATTATTTTTCATGCATTTTTTTGTTCGTGTGATTTATTTAATTTAATAAATTGCCAATATATAAAAACACCTAGTATATCCGAAAAAAAATAGTGATGGTCACAGATGAAATAATATAGAAGTAGTGTAAATTAGGTACCTTGAATGTCCATTACTGATTTCTAACGACCACTTATGAAAAATTTGCTAAACTTAGTTCAATCTCCAATTTAACAGATATTAGTTGTATCCAACGTTAATATTTTAAATTTTGAACTTTAACTCATACTTATTATTTTGAAAATTTAACTAAAACAATACTTTTCATTATTTATTTTCTTTCATGTCTTGAATATTAACTCATCCTTATTAGCAGAATAAATACAGCATGCATGTTACATGTTTTGAAAAAATTGGAAAATAATAGGAAAAACTTATTAGTTACCTGGATTGTCAAGTAGTCTTCTTTGCCTATGTGGTATGTCATCACATAAAATAGACCACGTCTGTTCCCAAACATGCTCTGGTGAATCCATTGAATTAGAAAATAGAAGTGTTGCAAAAAGTTTTCTCAAATATGTTCCTGATCCCAATGATTAGCTTCCTTTATAGCATCAACATATTCCTTATCATTATCTAGAAGGCCGCGGGCGTAACATGCATCTTTGAATGTAGCATACATGACACCATCTAAAGTCCTGATCTCCTCATATGATGTCGCTCCCTTGACGTAGTTGAGCAGAAGTCTTAAATAATAACTTTTACCAGATCTTGGAGGAACATAGAAAATCCTTCCAATAACAGAATGTGATTTTCGAGGCAACTGCATCCTTTCATTCGCCTTCCACACAAACTTTGTAGGTAGTTCTACATACGTTAGTGATCTCGCTTCTATGTAGTCCTTATTTGCCTGAAACCATCCTAGGAACATGGACTCCTTTACAGATGCTTTTTTTTATCACATAATCTAATTTTTCATGATCTTTAAATATTACATTCTGTTCATCCGATAAGTGGAAGCCTAATCTCATAACTGATTTATCCCTATACTGTATGTTAAATCCGAAAATTCTCCAAGCAGCTTCACATGGAGATATGTACCTACAGTCATAATACATACTGACCTCATCATATTCATCCAGTTCAGCACTCTCTATTGCACTCTTATAGAATGAAGCTATTATGCGATCATAACCTTTGTTGACATATTTGAACAAATACTTAATTAATCTTGATTGGTTATACCACTCCACATTTATGTGAGCATCGTATCTCATCAGCAGTAGCCTATTGTGCGGAACGACATAATGGTTATCAAGATCGACGCCTGACTTGTTAGTAGTACTTCCATCCTCCCTGCGTCTATATACTGGGTAGCCATCATCATCAACTGTTGTGCACTCCACGAATCTCTTAGGAAAGTGACGAATACATTTACCATTCTCCATACATGGTGAATTTTTCCTAACAAACCCACATGGTCCATGCATCATGTGCTTTTATACTGCTTAAAAGTATACAGGATCTATATTCTTATCAGGTATCTCAACTGATATAATTTTATCAATGTCCTCAGCTGTCGGAAACTTGTATTGTGTAAGAATAAAAGTATATGTGCGTGTGGTAATCCTCATTTTTGGAACTCAGTTGTGTACACAAGTGCAACATCAATAATTTTCACATATCAGTTTGACCTAATAAAAATCACAACCTTGGCAAATTGTTTCATGCAAAAATGGTATCTAATTCTTCATCTTAAAAGTCTTAATAGTTATTGATATCAGCTTTACCTGCAGAGACTCTACCAAAAATTTTGTTCACTCTGATGTCTTTAATTAATATATCCAGTTTAGCCTTGAATGCCCTACAAACTATGTCAGGTCTGTCCTCTGCATTTAATTCTCCATTCTTGATAATGTCTTTGACCTCAGGCCACTTGGAGTTGCATGTGAATCTAATGAAAAGATCTAGATAACCAACTACCTTATATATTGCTATTGCATCTTGGTAGTTCTGAATCATATACCTTGGACCTCCCGTGAACGAAGATGGCAATATAATACGTTTGCCGCGCGATGATGGAGTTGTTTCCCCACTAAGAACTGCTTCCTTTATTCCCTTATACATCTTGATAAACCCCATTTGTAGGGTTTATCTTGTGCTTGATTTAGGGGATTTTATAACCTTTTACCCACATTTATTCAATGAAATAGCATGCTTTCATGATTGTCTCCTAATTTGTACTTAAGAGTGAAAACATGCTTTTGAGGTCTTAAAATAGCTAAATTTAATTCACCTTGATTCTATTAGATGCCTTGATATGTTTGTTAAGTTATTTCAGGTTTAGGAGGCAAAGATTGGATCAAGGAAATGAAGGAAAAAGCATGTAAAAAAGGAGAACTCATGAAGAAATGAAGAAATCGCAAAAGTTGTCAAGCTGACCTCTTCGCACTTAATCGACCATAACTTGAGCTACAGAGGTCCAAATGATGTGGTTCCAGTTGCGTTGGAAAGCTAACATCTAGGGCTTCAAAATGATATAATATTTTCTATAGTTGCACTGCGCATAAGGGCGCGCACGCGCACGGTACGCGTACACACCGATGGTGGCACATGGTTCACTTAATGCAACTCGTGGCCAGCGATTTTAGAAGCCTTGTGGGCCCAATCCAACTCATTTCTGATGCTATTTAATCCAAGAATTGAAGAGGGATGACCCATCTTGTTAGTTAGTGAGTTTTATTTTAGTTTTATGATGCTTTAGTTAGTTTCTAGAGAGAGAAGCTCTCTCTTCTCTCTAGAATTAGGAGTAGGTTAGATCTAGATTAAAAATTCTTAGATCTAGGTTAATTTCATGCTTAGATTTACTTTTTCTTTATCAATTCTTCTTCTTCTACTTCTCCTCTCTCTAGTTTTGTATTTAATTCTTGTAATCCTTTACTTTTATGTTGATGCACTTTTGTTCTTTTATTTCTCTTTAATGCAATTAATGTTTTCATGTTCCTTTATTATTCATTTGATTTGTTATTGTTTAATTCCTTTCAATTGAGTAGTGTAGATTTACATTCCTTGCAATTTTACTATGCTTTCCTTTTATGCCTTCCAAGTATTTGATAAAATGCTTGGTTAGATTTTAGAGTAGAATTTTATGCTCTTGGCTTGGGAAGGTATCTTAGGAACTCTTGAGTTACTAATGTCCAAGTGATTAATGATTGGGAGCCATTAACTTTAGATCTCATTAATTGAATTGGTGGAGAACTAGGACTTATGGACTTGGATTGACATAGCTCATTTGACTTTCCTTTATTAGTTAGAGGATGACTTAATGGGGTTGATCCTTGCCAATTCTCATGTTGTGGTTAGGGCTGGTAAAACATACCCTACCCGGCTCAACCCGTTCGGGTAGGATAGGCTACCCGACCCGCTGCGGGTAGGGTAGAGTGCGGTCCGGGTAGGCCTGAGGGTAGGGTAAGGTACGGGTTTAGGGTGTACCCTACCCTACCCTACCCGCACCCTCCATATATAACATGTTTTTTAAAAATTATATGCATAGTGAAGAAGGTGAGAGTTGAACCCTCAACCTCCTTCATGTGTAGCAAGCAAGGTTCTAAGAACTAGACTGGTTATCGAACCGCTCTAGTTACTAGTTCACTGGTTTACTGGTTCAATCGGTCTAACCAGTGGTTCAATCGGAAAAATCATTTTAGAATAAAATAATATATAAATTATAATTAAACACCCTAAAATATAATTATAGTCTAATATAAATATTAAAAGATCCAAAGTACATCAGCAACCTTAAAACAGCAACATCAGTATATTATCGAACAGCAACAATGAAATAGCAACACATTATAAAACACTAAATCAGCAACACCAGTACATTATCAAAACACTACACCAGTACATTAGCAACATCATTCAGCAAGGCAGTGATGACACTAAACTAAACACTAAAAACAGCAAACTCAATACATTAAAGTACTACTAAACAGATACGGTAAGCAATAATAATAATAATAATAATAATAATAATAATAATAATAATAATAATAATAATAGAAAGAAATTGCTTAGGTTGTAAATACTAAATATACAAATCTAAAAGCTAAGCCTTATATCAAATGCATGGCTCTAGTTTTTCTCAAGTTGCCATGTAGGTTAAATAAATAGTCCAGACATATGCACAAGAACTATTCAGCTGCAGCAATTGTAAAAGCAGCAATGGTAAACCATTAGCAGATCAGCAAAAAAATAGTGACTGAATTGAAGCTATATAGCAATTAAAAATCCTAGAAAAGCAAAAGAAACATAGAAGTTATTAACAAATGCAACTTCATCTGTGTTTATGAACCTGTAAATGGACTGGAGCAAATTTAAAAGTAACAAAATCAAAATAGGAGGACTGGAGCAAGTTATTATTCACAAATGCATTGTTAGCAGCAACAACTAATCCCTAGTCACACTGAACCTGAAATTTCAACAGCAGCAAGTACAGCAATAAGTAATCCCTAATCACACTGAACCTGAAATTTCAACAGCAGCAAGTAATCCCTAATCACACATTCATACTGAACCTGAAATTTCAACAAACATTACAACACAGCAACAAGTAATCCCTAGTCACACTGAACTTGAAATTTCAACAGCAGCAAGTAATCCCTAATCACACTAAACCTGAAATTTCAACAAACATTACAAAACAGCAACAAGTAATCCCTAATCCCTAAACAAAAATGTCAACAATGATTTGATTTTCAATTTTAGCAGCAACAAGAAAATTTCAACAAAAATATCAGGAAGTAAAGAAAGAGCAGCAGCACAAAATCAGCAAAAATTAGCAATTTCACAGTTTCACATTAAAAATCAGCAAACAGAGGCTCTAGGGAGAGAAGACTGAGACACGAACAAGAACTGAAGAACTGAAGAACTGAAGAAGTGAAATCAACAAACAGAGGCTTTGGGGAGAGAAGACTGAGACACGAATAAGAACTGAAGAAGTGAAAGCTGTGACACTAACCTTCGACGGAGACACGGACAGCGACCGGGGAGACGACGGCGAGCGACGACACGCTGAGCTGCTTCAAGCCAACAAAACAGAGAAGCCACGGAGGACGGACGGAGGACAGGGGGAAGGAGGACGCTGAGCTACAAGAGAGGGCCTGGCCATAGACGACGCCGACAGCACGGACGGCGGCAGCAGTGCGGCAGAAATGTTGTAGGAGGACCTAGGGATTTGGTTTGGGGATTTAACTTTCCTTCAGTAGAGTGATTCATGAATTGGTAGGGGGTTGTTGGGGGAAGGGGTGAGGGTGTAAACTGTAGACGCATTAACGCAACGTTGGTTTTTTTTTCCTCAAAAAAATCAAAACAGCGTTGTTTATCAAGAACCGGCGGGTTACCGGTCCGGTCCAACCGACCGGTTCTCGGCCGGTTCGGTGGTTTGACAGCGGTTTTCCAAGAGACGGTTATTAGAGGTGGACCGGACCGTTTTTACTGTCGGTTCCTGGTTGGACCGGTTCAACCGGCTAGTCTGGTCCGGTTTTCAGAACATTGGTAACAAGTAAGTAACCACTAAACTAGCTACTTACTTTGATAATATATTGCATTTGTATATTTATGAAGTTACCATAAAATAAAAATTAAACAAAAATAAAAATCATATATAATTCATGATTCAGAAATCACTCAAATCAGAAACCCTAAGACTAAGTGGGAGGCTGGTAGCGCCGTTTCTTCCCAAGCCATAAGCCTCAATGCTTCACTGCAAGATCCAAATCTCCTTCTTCGTTCCTCCATTGCCGATTTGCCGCCACTCTTCTTCCTCCTCTGTGCTCTCCTCGCAATGCCGCTGATTCGTGACCTTCTCTCCTCTCTATGCTGTTGCTCTGTGCTCTTCTTGGTATGTACTTTGCGTTTGAATCTGTGAAAATTGGGGCTTTACTTTGCATTTGAATCTGTGACTTTTGCTCCTTCTCTGTATCTCTGCTATCTTCTTTCAATTCGTTTAAATATATATGTATCAATCTTAATAATTATACTGGTGGTGAATTTTGTATGCATATATTGCTTATTTTTTGGTCCATGCAATTAGATATCTATACTGGTAGTGAATCATAAGTCTTTCATGCTAGAGTTTGGTTAGATGATGTGATTGGTAGCTGTAGGAAAGTAGCTATACCAAAAACAAGAGAGAAAAAAAGAAAAGAAAAACCAAGTTCATGTAATTATTCGGTCCTACTATTACAGTTTATGCAATATGCATGTGTATATATATGCCTTTGCATTGCACCATAATTATCTGTATTATTTAGTTTTATTCAATGCTTGCTGTGCCCAACCAGCTCAGTTTTGTTTTCTTGGAATGTAAATGCTTGAATTAATCAAATTTGTTGCTTCAGATTTATAGTTGATGTGAATGTAATATATATTAGAAAATTGTATTCTTAAATATTATCCTCAGTTTAATCACATACGATTTTTCAATATGAAGTCAGGTCATAAAAGAAATTTCCAATTTTTATAAAAAGATATTGTTTTTTTTATCAATTGTATATTAGACAAAAGAAGAAGGAAAAAGGTTCATTTGTGAAGACGGAATTTGATCACTATGTAAAGGAAGATGTTCATCCTTTAACTCCTGATTTTGATATATTAGCTTGGTGGAAGATAAATGGAGTTAGGTTTCCAATTCTTCAGAAAATTGCAAGAGACATATTTGCCATTCCTGTGTCTACTGTTGCTTCTGAGTCTTCTTTTAGCACAAGTGGCCATATAATTGCTACTCATCATGGTAGTCTTCATGAAGATACGGTAGAAGCTCTTATGTGCAATTAAAATTAGTTGTGGGCAGAATATTATAAAAGAGGTTATTTATGTTTTCAAGTTTTTTAATTTGTTTAGAAATTATAACTGTGTTAAAATTATATATAATAAAATTGTTGTATTTGATTTTTAGGTGGAAAACCTAATTATCAAATTGCTAATGAAGATGATGATGCATTTTCTGAACTGACAGAAGAATAATGTTGCAAGAACTTGGAATTAAAAGAAATGTTTGAAGACATTTATCTTTGTTTATGTTATTTTAATTTTATTAAGTACTTGATAATTATGCTATTTGTAATTTTATGTTGGATTTGTTTAGGACTTTATTGTTTTTAAATTTAATTTAAACTTAGTTTTTTATTTTATTAATATAACAATATTATGTTTGTAATTTTATGTTGAATTTCTTTAAGATTTTATTGTCTTTTATTTTAATTTGAATTTAGTAGTTTATTTTTTTATTTTATTAATATGTATGAAATTTGGAATGATTAAGTTTTATATTTATTTTTAAAAAAATTAATATTTCTGCGGGTAGGGTAGGGTAGGGTAGGATTTTGTAATTTAAAGTGCGGGTAGGGTTCGGGTTGAGAGATTCTCAACCCGCGGGTAGGGTAGGGTAGGGTTTTATTGAGATTTTCTACCCATTGCCAGTCCTAGTTGTGGTTAGTGATAGGGATAGAGATCCTTGACCACTAACCCTTGCCAAGACCTTTTTAGCAATTAGTTTATTTCCTTTCTATTTTACATTCCATGTCTCTTATCTCAAAAAACCCCAAAACACACCTCATAACCAATAACAAGACACTTTATCGCAATTCCTAGGGAGAACGACCCGAGGTTTAAATACTTCGGTTTATAATTTTAGGGGTTTGTTTTAGTGACAAACAAATTTTTGTATGAAAGGATTAGTGTTGGTTTAGAAACTATATTACAACGAGAATCCATTTGTGAATTCTAAACCGTCAAGAAATCTTATCATCACATCTCACATCTAAATTTCTCTTGGTCTAACCGTATATAGTTTAGTCGAGATGATTCAATCATTGAATACCCATCGACAAAAAATTGTCGGAAGAGCCACCTGGAATATAGCAGAGGAGAGCCATCTGCTAACCTTTCTTGAATTCTGTATGCGAAAAATTCTCTCATTGAAACTTCCTAACGCCCTTTACTACTATTCTGATTACACTTATTAAGTGGTATATCTTCCTTGTAACCATCTTCTCCAAAGGAAAATAACAAAGGATACTGTAATCCTAGGTAAGCCGGATTAGTTGATTAATCCTTTGTAATTTTTCACTTTATGTCTCAACCACAATGTCCCTATCTATCTTATCAATATCAAAGTCACCAACAATCAGTGCCGCAACCTTATTAGTTGATGGCAAGTTGTATCTTCTACCATCTTTACCTCGTTTCCCGAATAGCCTAAGCTTCACTGTGCTATTTGTGTCATTGGCGACTGACCCTCTAACCATACAAAATGCCTTCACTAATACATTGTTCTCATCCAACATCTTCTTCAAGTCTCTACCAATGTCTTCATGTATTACTTTGTTCTCCTCACCCCTAGATAAAAAATTGATAATATCAAACATTGTAATTAATTTAAACAGTTCACTATAACATCTTTTAATGGTATTTAAATGATGCACACCAACACTATAAATTCATGGTTTTGTTACTTACCGAATAGCGGCCATGCGATTTTGAACCTCATTCTGGGTGTCAAAAACATAAAGTTGTGCAAATTTAAGGAAGTTTCCTGTTCGTGGTATCAGACTACCCATTAGGTGGTAGTTCTCCCCATAAAGGCAAAATGTTGGTGGACCTCTAGAAGTATTTATGCCACGATCAATCTTTGCACCAATTGATATGAACTGAAACATGCTATTGTAAGATCTTATGTTATCTCGAAAATGCTTGCTGTTTGTGCTATTATTGAATAACAATTCATATAACACTTTAGGAGCTTCTAGTAGGTGTGGTACTTGAATCTTTCCTCCATTACAACATAATGTGAATTTCAGTTCAGGTGTGATGTAGTTTTTGTTTGACCTTTCAGCATACCAAAACAAAGCATTGCTGTATTCACACTCATAAAATGCATCTCCCATGTGCACATACTCTACAAAATGCAAAGAAAAAAACTGATTCATAAATAATTGTGATATTCAGCTTAATAATTTCCGTGCAATTTAGCTATGTATTTAAGAGCTTTGCATTATGTCATACCCTTGTTTTGTTGTTCGGCACCATAGACATCTTTGTTCACCCTTTCTGATTTCTTTTTACTTGATTGAACAATTTATTTCTCAGTATTCTGTCGTGCATGTCCAGTACAAACATACAGTGATTTTTATCTTATCCAATAATATCATGCCTAGTAAGTGATTAAAAATCCATATTTGGGTGTAATATGAGTGTCCAAATATTCAAAATGAGGAAATACATTATCCAGCTGAAGAAAATCCTATCAATTACACGGTTACTACTCACTACTAGTTTTGGTGCAATCATTTCCTCCAGCTGGCAGAGTTCTCTTTGTTACTAAATCTTCTGCAAATATTTGTCAAAATTTTCAATTTTTAACTTATCTATTGAGGACATCATCTTTTTGTTAATAAAATATACTATTAATTAATCTAGTTTTGTATCTCAAACAATTAATACATTAGATCTAAATAAAGTAGTAAACACTCTATGTATATAGTGTACCTGTACATACCTTCGAAATTTGTCTTGAGTTACCACTTTTGATGTCCAACTGGTTATATCTTCCTATTTCAATTTCAATGAACAATTTTCCAGTTCCATGATCCATAGGTATTTTAAAGTATAGATAAATAATGTCATTAAATTCCTTAATTACTACGAATAATATTGTGAAATATTTCTAAAAAACAAGAACATTCACAGAACAACAACATAATAGCCTCAAAAGAATATAAGGATAACTATGCACACCTAGTCCATTTTGCTCATTTTCAGGTTGTCTTGTTCTTTTCATTTTTTGTCTTCTATCCTTTCTAGCAGCTTTCCATTGATCTGTTACGTGTGAGTTATATAAAAACAAATTCTGATCAAATCATGTTGGATAAGTTTTCAAATGGCTGATGCCTGAACACATAAAAATCAGTATTTTTTTAGATTATTCACCAGATATTTGCATGTTCAATTGCATATAATCAGGGGAGGTATTATTCACGTTAACTAACACTAAGTTATAAATGTGTATATAGGATATTGAGTTCCCTGGATGTAGACCATGTCCCTTAGCAATTCTTTTTTATATTGAAGATTTATGGTGAATAAACTTTGAATTAAGGATTTTAACTCACATTTCACTTATTGTGTGTTACCTTTCATGGAAGTCTAAACTGCAGTAGTCGTGGTGCATGTAATTGTAGAGATTATCCATGTGTTAAAAAAGAACAATAATATAAATCATAAAATACACTTATATAAAACCATGGTTATCTATTTGTGGTGGTGAAAATTAATTATTTGAACAATTAACATTTACTTATTTGTGTCTGAGATACTTTGGAATTTTTTTGGCTAATTTGATGGCTCTTTTATTCCTAGCATGTCTTGCTGCCTCTACTAAAAGTAATTAGTTATTGATAGTATTGCTGCCTTAACTGAAAAAATTTATTCATTTATAGCTTATATACAACATTATATCTTTCGAATTTTTCTGAGTCTAAGTATAAGAAACTTACCATTTGATGGAGAGAGTGTTTGTTGACTTCCAGCTAGCAAAGTTGTAGAATCATTGTCTTATAAATAGTTTTGCAAACTTCCATCGAAATATCATTAGTCCATAGCGGATCCAAATGCCACGCCCGCTATGTGATTTTTCTTGTCCTCTGAACTCAAAACTCTATAGTCATCTTCTATACTGATTATATTCCCTGTACAATTCGAAGTATTTTCATAATAATGTGTATAAATATACCCTAAAATGAATAGATTATTTCTGTGTATTAATTACCTGAAGTAACAGGAAAAATTTGTTTGCTCTTTCCCTCAATGATCTCACTTTTATTACCCATTGGAGATACTGCAGAAAATTTTATACATCTTATGGAAAAAAGTAAAAGTTTATGAATAATTTGAGAGGTTATTTCTATTTCCTAGGAGTTTTAGAATATTTATTGGTACAAATATATATGCATCATTTAGCCTCATCCATTGATGTAAGATCTCCGATAGAACTCAGATGCAACACTCTACCAATATTTTTTTCCGATTAGATCATGATAATCTCGTTTATTAAGGCCAGTTTTCTTGTAACTCTACCTTCCTAGCAAGCAATACCTAAGCACTTTCTTTTCTTTGCTAAATTTAATGCTCGTTCTATCCTAGCATGTCTTGTGTGACCTGATGATGCAGATGTGCTATGTAATTAGTTATTCACAATGAACAAATAGTTTCTAATAAAATCTGAATAATATGAACAATCACACTTTGTGTATTACCTTCTGAAATGGGATTGGTTTCCAAAACTTGGCACTCCTCCCTTGTATATATTCTATTATTCATATGAAAATATATAGACTCTGCAACCTTATTTCTTGTTCTGATAGCATTTCTTTTATTGTTATCTATATCTTTGCATGAATCATCCATTAACATCATATGTGAAAATACTTGCATATCTGCAAAAGACATTCATAAGACATAGTAACTCTTCTTACACTGATCTTATTTCACCACCATGGCATTTCACATGTTTGATTATTCTGAATGAAATTCCCTTTGTAAGTGGCATATCCAATGTGAGTAAAACTTTGTCATAATGAGTTAGAAATTTATTTCAATGCTTACCTGAATGTGGAGACTCCCTCTTTTCATAGGGGTGAATTGTTTCAGGTGTTACTAAACTATTAAGTTCTGTGTTTGTCAGGGTTGTCCATTTAGTATTCCAGTATTCATCCACCTTTCGCTTATTGTTTAATAAGCCACAACTCTCTTCAATTGAGAATATTACATATATAGTTAATAAATTGGATTTTCACTATATTTTGTGTAAGAGAAGAACTGAACGCACTTAGATTTTACTCCTAGTTTCATCTCAAAACAAAAACAGATTTGTTTACACCTTCAAGATATGAAAATCCTGGTTAAAGTGACTCTTCCTCTTGGTGATGAATAGTAGTATAAATATAGTTAATAAAATAAATTTTTACTACATAACCCATAGTGAAGAGCTTAATGCACTTCGGTTTTACTCCTAGTTTCAGCTCAAAATCAAAACAGATTTTTTTACACTTTCAAGATGTGAAAACTTTGTTTAAAGTGAAAACTCTACTTCAGAATAACTCATATTATAAACATAGTTAATAAAATTAACTTTGACTACATTCTGCATAAGTGAAAAGCTCCTCAGACTTGGGGTTTTACTCATAGTTTGAACTCAAAGTCAAAAAAGATTCATTTATATTTTTGAAGATGTGATAACTTTGTTTAAGGTGACACTTTCTCTTGAGGATAAATGATAGTATATAATCACTACTTTAATAATTTAAATATACAGTTAAGAAACATACCTTGAGTGTTGCTACTGGAATAAAATTGTAGCTCTGTCAAAGGCATTATGCATCCTGTGTTATCTGCATATTGCCCATGAGGAATATGAACCCCATTCATCTTGTGTACTGGTTTTGTTGGACTATCTATCCTAAACCTGGAAAATTATGATATAAAATTTATCTTCATCTATATAGGTGCACTTTTCATATATTGAGGTTCCATGTTATTTACTTAAGTTGTATTGAGACAATAAGAAAATTTTGTCCCCCGGTGGTTTGTAGTGGAATAAGCTCTTTTGTATGTATGCTTGAAAAATTATCTCAATACAACGTTTGTGTGTGTTGCCTATCAACTGTAGGCAATGTAGACCTAAGGTGATGCATTAGTTTAGACCGCACTTCTATATTTTTGCATTAAGTTAATGTTGTCTTCATCAAATACTTAAGTGGTTTGCTATGATTCATAGTATTAGAGCTGATCAAGTACATTTAATCCTATTATAATCTGAATTTATTTCTTTGAAATAATAAATAATTCCTTTACTGCACTGTTTATACCTGACCCTAAAATGGATATGATACTAATTTTGTATATGATAGAAAATAAGTTTCTTACAACTAAGTATATAGTTAAGTGTTTACAGTTAAGTGTTTAAGTCAATGATGAGTGTCTCATATCAATTAGATCAATGTAAGTTGGAGTCACCTTGAACTGATATTGTTTTCGAAAAACTATATTAGTGAGTTTTAAAGGTTTATTACTCACCATAATTCTGATTGTTTAACTTGAGCTGCATATTAAAACCCACCTCCACTCAAGTTAACTACCCTCCTTTTACTTGCTTTGGAACTTCTTTTTTTGTGTAGTCTGAACTAAGTCAATTTTTCCTTTGCACTATTAGAATATACCAAAGATTATGTCACTGTAATATCTATTCAGAACTCTTAATTTAATATCTTGTTTATATTATCTTTATAATACTAACTCTTATCACGCTAACCCAGACAATCATTTACAATACGGTATATGTACTAATATACACTAAATCTAGAATCATTTAACATTGAATATCATTAACATGTGGATAAATGGGTCTTACAGGCTTGTATATTATTTAGTATCAACGAAACTACTAAAAACACTATGCGAATACTCTTGCAAAACACCTTACTTGTTTTGTTCATCGCCCCAACAACTAATTGGGGTTACTCTATTACAAAAACATATTTTTCTTTTAAGAAAATAAAACATACATTTAAAAACCCAAATTTAGCTAATACACCTAGGAACGTAGTACATAATAAAAGCTTAAACAACAACTAATTAACTAAACACTATAGCTTCATAGTAGTGGGGTGCAAAAAGCATCCTAATTAGATATTAAACCATGAAGAGCCCTTCCGAATGCAATGTAATCATTTTAACATTAACATGATTATGCCAAGTTCGGTGGACTAAATTTTCCCTTCTACCCTCTATGTACCTAAGCCTTGAAAGTATAACATCAGTTGCTTCTGAGTCATTTGAAGAACCATGGCCGTTCCTAGCTTCCAGCACTGATAATATGTCTTTGTCAACAAACAGGGTTGGAGTATATGGAATTTCAAATCCAAAAACCCTGATCATCTTTTCCCAATCGAGATTGGTGTCCCAATCATTTTTTAATTGCCAAACCAAGACCTGTCTTGTGTAACCAACAGTATGATATGATACAAAGCCAACACCATCGTTGAAATGCGTCAATGAGTGGTAATCAGATTTTACCTGGGTGGGTGTTTCGGCCTCGTGAAACATTCTCTGACAAAGATTGAAAGTAACTATTGTTGTTGCCTCTAGAAAATTAGGCCCTCCCCACCCTATCCAGTATAAAATCCCTTTGTTTACAATATACTTAGGACTGAGCTTCTGCACGCTGGACTCAAAGGTCCCGACATGAGTCCAATCTCTTTCAAATGATGTATACAATGACAAAGAAAGAGTTATTTGAGTATAAAACTTCTTATAAGCATGGAGAATTCGATACTCAACTGTGTCATGTAAGAATCCAATTGCATAAAGCGAGACAGCGTGCCCGGAATGCTTGCTAGTTTCGTTAGTTGCATATCGCCTCTTACGGGTGAGACAGTTCCAAATAAGTAGCCTTGAGTTTAAGCCACCCATTGAAATCCTCAAGCAAACATTTCCTTGGTCAAAACCGATTAAAGCATAAAACCCATACTAGTTGATGTCAATGGGAACATTGAATTGTACTTAACGACCGAAGTCCACAAAAGCTCTTATGAACCATATAGAGTTTTCATCACTGAGGGGTAACCAATCCCAATGATAGCATTCCTGTTGCATTCCTTGTTTTATCTAAAGTTTTCCTTCACGAATATTAGTGTGCAAAGTCTGAAATTCCAGCCTTTACTCAAGGTCTTGCACCTACCAGCGGTCTTGGAATTTGCTTTCACAATGATCTTCCATATAAGATCCTCACTAAGATGTGGAAGATTAACACTCATAAGTGAAGAGTTGCTAAGTAGTCGAACACATCTTGTGAAGTTTTTGCAAAAATGTTTCAGTGAAATAGAACGGAGATTCGTATTAGCACTAACTGGTTTGAGTTTCATGTGATTTATACAAATGGTGAGTGATAATGACGGTTGCCAATAAAAATATTTTGTATATATGTATCAACTTTAAATACAAAATTATGCAACTTATTGAGAGTCAATTTATATAAATATATATTTCTATATCATGTGCCATTTGTCTTATTTTATATATAATATTACTTTAATCAAAATATAATTTTATATTATAAAACTATTTTTCAAAGTCTTAAGACCATGGAATATAATAAAAAAATTATAGGCCCTACTAAGAATAATTAGACCAAGATTAATATAATATACATCAGCACTCAGTCTCCTTAAATGACATATGTGACTGTTAGATCTACTGTGTAATGAGTGGTTTAATATATATATATATATAGTAGTAAAATTGGGAAATAAGTGACGTCATATGGGTTGTCGATTTGACAACTTGGATAATAATGCATATCACATCACAGCTTTTTACTTATTTATTATAATCTTTATACAGAGGTTATTAGTCAAAAGTATTTTAAATCCTTGTATATATGTATGAACTTTATATGCAAAATGTGTGACTTATTAAGAATCTATTTATCTTAATATCCATCTTTATCTCATGTACTATTTGTCTTAGTTTTTGTATAATATTATTTGGTTTAAAATATAATTTTATATTATAAAACTCCTTTTTCGGGTCTTACAGCCATGGAATAAATTGAAAAAAATACAGGCCCTACTAAGAATAATTAAACTAAGATTAATATAATATATCTTAGCACTCACCCCTTTAATTCACATGTGTGATTGTTAAATCTGTTGTGTAAAAAGTGGTTTAATTTTAAAAGCATATATATATATATATATATATATATATATATATATATATATAGGTCCTACAAAATTGTCATTTAAATATGTTGTGATAGATCATATAGCCATTTTGACTACTTGTATGATACTGCATATTACTTCATAGATTTTATTTTGTTTACAATCTTTATCCAGAGGTTATTAGTCAAAAGAATTTTAAATCTTTGCACGACTACCAAAATCGTATTGCTAAGATGTCCAATCCTTATCGTAATAAGAAATCTATCTTTATATACATCAATATGTATTAGAGACTATATATCTTTCTATTCATGTGCATTGGAGATTGTATAACTTTACCTAATAGACTATATACCGATCTATCCAATCCTTATCCTAATAAGTATAATCCTGGACACTACATATTCCTTTATATGCATCCATGTGCATTGGATACTATATATATTTCCATCAGTCATGCCAAGACTTAATCGTCAAAAGACTAATCAAAGGAACCATATTTTAAAATTTCTTGCCTCTAGCATGATAACTTTGTAAAGTTCAATATGCATATTAGATATACTATAGAGTGTGATTGCCTGAATAATGATCAGACCTACTTTTACTAAACTTTTTCTAAAATTTTTTAGGCATCTGATCAATGTGGTACACATCTTTTTACTGTCAATCTTGACTACACGTATATCAAGATTGTGAAGTTAGACAATTAGCAATTAAAAGTATATAGACTTCTGAGTATGCATTAAGGTGTTTGACATTTATTTTGATTGGGATATGAGTCAAAGTACTGCATATATCTTAAATGTTGAGACTAATAAAAGGCCACAAATTTGAAATGTGCTTATTGTTATACATATCGTCACATATGTTTGACAATTAACAAATTAGTAGTCATTCACTTTTGGGTATTCATTATTTTGTTTGGCGTATATTTATTTTAAACTACTGAGTCAAATGAAACCACCTATGTTAAATGTTGAGTCTAGAAAAAGTTACAAATTAGACTTGCCGTTCTTGTTTTTCCTAACTAATGCAAACACCTATTAACATGTAGAATTGACAATTAACAATTTTGTTTACAGTGACTTCTAGAAAGGCATTAGCGTTTGTGGAGTATTCTTGTTTTATGCTAGGATTCATAGTAATCCAATATATCTTAATTTACTAAAGTGAAAAGTGGCTTACTTCTCAGAAGTGACATTTTTGCTTGCTATTCAAATGTGTTTGGTTTTCTTGCTTTGTTAATAAGAGCATATATTATACTGAAAGGGGATGCCTATGTCTGATCCTCTCGTCCTATAGTTTCAATCCTGATGTTAGCTCAAACCACTAAATCTCTAAATCTAGCTATTCAGGGATCTTGTTTACAATATATGGGAAGTTACGAGCCTTTTTAATGACACAATAGATCCTTATATTTTAAAGCATTCACCCCATTCATAAAGTCCTCAAACTTTTTGGTATTCTGATATGGTTCAATTCTTTCAAGATATCTTGCTTGTTGGAATGGATAAAAGTTCAGAGTTTATAACTATCCTTTTTCTTTAATAGATTAGAGCTTACACCTATCTCAATGTATTATCTTGCACTCATTTAAAATGTGGTTAAACCTTTTTATAATTAATTTTTTTATATTAACATGTAATCCCTGGACATAAAATCCTAACTTTGATGTTATTTCATGCAAATGAATCTCTAATGCCATGCTTCAAGAGATTCTTTTTAGTAATTCTTAAAACCTATGATGACTTTGAACGACCAATCAAATGCCTGAATTTCAAAATACTAACCCCCTATATTCTTACTTGACAATTTATTTATTTCAAAATTGTTTATTTTTCTTGATTTTTTTAACTTTAATACTTTCTTCATCTAGGATTGACAATTAACAATTTTGTTCACAGTGACTTCAGGAAAGGCATTAGCGTGTGAGGAGTATTCCTCTTTTATGCTATGATTCAAAGTAATCCAATATATCTTAATTTATCAAAGTCAAAAGGGGCTTACTTATCAGAAGTGACATTTTTGCTTGCTATTCAGATGTGTTTATTTTTCTTGCTTTTTTAAAAAGAGCATGTATTATACTGAAAAGGGATGCCTATGTCTGACCCTATCTTCCTATAGTTTCAATCCTGATGTTGGCTGATACGTGAGCATCTTCTCTATCTTTTTCTTGTGAATTTGCACTTGAATTGCTAAGTTTAATGAAAATTTAATATATTTTAGCCACTATGAATGCTACTTTGAGTTTTGTACAATTCTGTTTATTTTCAGGTAGCATTTTGGACAAATTTCACGGAGTTTAAGTCAAGGCTAGAAGATGGAGAGAGGGAAGAATGTATGATGCCTCCTCCACGCTGAACTTGAAGTTATTCAAGTTCAGCGCCAACATCAACACCTCCCAGGGAATACACGCGTGATCTCCATGCTAAACTTGACAATGGTCAAGTTCAGCACTAACATGAAAAGTTCCAAAGAAATTCGCTCTACCTTCTCCACGCTGAACTTGGCTCCTTCCAAGTTCAGCGCCAGCTTGAAGACTCCAAAGGAAGAATCATGTATCACTCCACACTGAACTTAGGTTAATTCAAGTTCAGCATGGACTCAAGAAAAACACAAAGGAAACACACTGCCTCATCCACGCTGAACTTGCGAATTTTCAAGTTCAGCGTGGACCTTAATGAATCAAGTGGTCCCCAATTCGTTCAAAGGCTGCACGGATCAATCTAAAATAATTTTGATTTACACTTTTATTTTATTTATAATTAGAAAAAGATATTATTTAGTTTAGGAATTATATTTTACATTAATTAGGATTAGATATAAAAGGGAAAAGAATAAGCCCTTCGGACTTCTTCTCTTCTCTTCTACCTTATTCTGCACTTTACATTTTTTCAGAATCCTAATTTTCTCTCTAAACCATGAGCAGCTAAATCTCCAATGTTCTATTGTATGGATTGATACTATTATTTTTCTATTTTAGTTCATGTACTGATTTCTAATTCAAGAATTGTTTTCGTTCTTTATCTTATGAATTTGGGTGGAACGGAAGTATGACCCTTGTTCTAATTGAGTTCTTGTATAACTTGGAAAAGCTTTTTACTTGAACAACTTGAAAACATATTCTCCTAAATTTCTAATTATCTGGACTTAACGGGATACGTGACATATAATCCTCTTATATTTGGGTAATTGGGGTTTTTGTGGCATATAAACTAGAATTGAACTTCACCCTCTAATTGGAGTTAAGTGACCAAGGAATTGGCGGTTGATGAAGGTTAGAGGAGACTAAAAAGGTCTAAAGAATTAGGGTTTAGTCACATATAGTTTGCCATGAATTGAATCTTGCATGATTAAAATAGTTAGTAAAAAAGTCAATCCGGAAAATAGATAACTCTGAAGCCTTAACTGTTTTCTCCATATATTCTCATCAATTTACTGCTTGCTGTCTTAATCTCTGAATTACTGTTTAATACTTTTGAACACCAAAACACTCTTTTCTGTTTGTATAACTAAGTAAATCACTTAACCATTGTTGCTTAGTCCATCAATCCTCGTGGGATCGACCCCCACTCACCTGAGGTATTAATTGGTATGACCCGGTGCACTTGCCGATTAGTTTGTGGGTTATAAATTCCGCACCAAGTTTTTGGTGCCGTTGCCATGGATTGATTGTAATTGACAACTATTAGTTGTTTGATTGCTTATATTAGGCGTTTTAGCTTTAAATTTATTTAATTTTTGCATCTTAACTTTCGAATTCCTCTAGCTTTATTTTTCCTTTATTTCTGAAATTAAGTTTAGTGTTACCTAGTTAATTTTATTTTAGTTTTTCTGTTTAATTTGTCCTTAAAATTTCAAAATTTTTAGCTTGCTTTTTAATCATTATTTTCAAAAAATTTTAGCATTAAGTAGTAAGTATTTTTATTTTATTATTTTACACAGGTTACCTCACTAGGAACTCTCTGCACTCTGACGTAGAGAGTCCCATCTTTTCTTGTCTTCTGTCTGTTTATGAGCAGGAACAGGGATAAAGAACTTCTGTTAGACTTTGATTCTGAACTTGAAATGACTTTCAGGTGGCATTTGCAACAAGCAAGACTTCACAAGGCTGCAAAGTCCACCATGGATCATCATAATGCTGCTAATGCCAATATGGCAAATCCGAATGGGAATGAGAAACCTAGAAGAGTGCTTGGCTCTTACACTACTCCTAATGCAGATCTTTATGGCAACAGTATTGTGGTGCCTCTTATAGCTGTAAACAATTTTGAACTTAAGCCTCAGCTTGTCACTCTTGTGCAACAAAATTGCCAGTATCATAGACTCCCTCAGGAAGATCCAAATCAATTTATTTCTGATTTCCTGCAGATTTATAACATTGTGAAGAACAATGGAGTGAATCCTGAGGTATACAGACTCATGCTCTTCCCATTTGCTGTGAAAGATAGAGCAAAGCTGTGGTTAGATTCTCAACTCAAGGAAAGTCTGGATACCTGGGATAAGGTTGTCACTGGATTTCTGACTAAATTTTTCCCTCCTCAAAAGCTGACTAAGCTAAGGGTGGAGCTTCAGACTTTCAGACAGAAAGATGGTGAGGCCCTTTATGAAGCTTGGGAGAGATTCAAGCTACTGACTAGGCAATGCCCTCCGAACATGTTCTCTAGATGGACTTAGCTGGATATCTTTTATGAGGGCTTATGTGAAATGTCCAAGATGCGCCTAGATAATTCTGCAGGTGGTTCTTTGCACATGAAGAAGACACCAGAGGAGACCACTAAGCTTATTGAGTTAGTTTCTAACAACCAATACTTATATTCCTCCAATAGGAATCCTATGAACTCTGAGACCCCTCAAAAGAGAGGCGTTTTGGAAGTGGAAGCTGTTGATGCTCTTCTTGCTCAGAACAAGCTTTTGTCTCAGCAAGTAAATCTAATTACTCAACGGTTGAGTGGAATACAAGTTTCAGCTGTCAACACCCAGAATACACCTCAAGAGGTCCCTTATGACATGACAGGTAATTTTATGCAAAATAAGAATTATGATTATGCTCCATCTTCTTCTGAACAGGTCAACTACATGGGGAGTGCTCCTAGAAACCCCAATAATGATCCATATGCGAAGACTTATAATCAGGGGTGGAAAAATCACCCAAATTTAGGGTGGAGAGAGCAACCTCAGAGGCCACAAAATTTTAATAATAATTCTCAAGGCGGTTTCCATCAAAACAATTTTAATAACCACCAGTTTTAGTCATCTCAGCAAGTAACTCCTCAGTCTAAAAAGAACAATGATTTGGAAGCACTAATGGCAAGCTTTATACATGAAACCAGAACATCAATCAAGAACTTGGAGATCAGATGGGTCAATTAGCCACAAAAGTTAATGAAATTGATCAGAGGACCACTAATAGCCTTCCTAGTAACACAATTCCAAATCCAAGAGAGGAATGTAAGGCTATCACCTTGATAAGTGGACAAATGGCAAGTACTGAAGCACAAATTAATGAGGAGCCAATTGAAAAAGAAGCTCCAGAGGAGAAGAAGGAAGAAGTAGAGCACGTCCCTCCAAAGCATGCAGATAATCCATTCCCAGTCTCTCTTGACACTCATCCTACATTGCCTAAGGCGCCTGAAGCCTAAAATGCCATATCCTCAAAGACTTCAAAAGGAGACCAAGGACAAGCAGTTTTCAAAGTTCTTGGAAGTCTTCAGGAAGTTGCAAATCAATATTCCTTTTGCTGAGGTTTTGGAGCAAATGCCTCTCTATGTCAAATTCATGAAGGAGCTGTTGTCAAAGAAGAAGCCTTTGAAGGGAGATGAGACAGTGGTCCTAACTAAGGAATGTAGTGCCATAATTCAGAATAACTTGCCAAGGAAGATGCCAGATCCAGGAAGCTTTCAAATTCCATGTACCATTGGGAGCACCACCTTTGAGAAAGCCCTATGTGATTTGGGGGCAAGCATAAATTTAATGCCCTTGTTTGTGATGAAGAAGTTGCAAATCCGAGAGGCACAACCCACAAGGATAGCATTACAGATGACAGACAAATCTATAAAGCCTGCATATGGATTAGTGAAGAATATTTTGGTCAAAGTGCGTAAGTTCTTCCTCCCAGCAGATTTTGTGATTCTTGACACGGGAGAGGATGAGAATGCCTCTATAATTCTAGGAAGACCATTTCTAGCCACTGGAAGAGCTCTAATTGATTTAGAAGTGGGTGAAATACTGCTTAGAGTGCATAATGAGCAACTAGTATTTCATGTCTTCAAGGATATGCATTCAGCAGGTAAAGAAGATAGGTGCATGTAGACTGAGCTTATTGATCCAAACCTTCAAGAACTCCCTGATGATGCACAACAGAATCTGCAGCTCAAACCTCCTTTGGTGACAATCAATAAAATTTCTCCTGACATCAAACCTAAGTTTGGTCTTGGGAAGGCATCATCCACCAAGGAGGAGGTTCCCAAAAAGAAGAAAGTACCCAAGAGATGGAGAAACAAAAAGATTTCCACTGAAAACTTCTCCCCAGTAATGAAAGTGGTATTCACTATATGCCCAATCCTGCCTCATACAGTGAACAGGATCCTATCTCTTGAGCATATAGAGTTGATGAATGGGAGCACAGGAAAGAAGTTCACAGTGAGGGGTGAAGAGCTGAGCTCCTATGATCCTCCTCCTTAGAGGAGCTGACCGTCAACCTAGTGACGGTAAAGAAGCGCTTGTCGGGAGGCAACCTGATAGTTTCATATCCTTAGTCTATTTTCCGTTGTGTTAGTTTTATTATTTATTTGATTTTTATTGAGTTTTTACTATTTTTTCTTTGTTTTACGTGTGCTTTAATCATGCAGATATTTTTAGAACAGGAACCAGACACTTAGAAAATTTTTGCCCACCCTAGAGACGGTTGACTCGGTCAAGTTGATGCCGAACTTGGGATTTCCAAATTCGGCGCCGTGCATGCATATAAAAAGAAATTTTGATTCTAGAAGGTCCATGCTAAACTTGGAATTTCCCAAATTTAGCGTGAAAAGCGGCGTAATAACATGCAAAGTGAGAAGCATATGGCGCCGAACTTGATCCTTTGCAAGTTCAGCGTAGAAGTGTACGTACAAATTGGGTGCGAGGCTCTGAAAGGCCCACGCTGAACTTGAAAAATTCCAAATTCAGCGTGGAGAACGACATAAAAAAAAGGAGAACACATACGCCAAGCAGTGGCGCCGAACTTGGTCCCTTCAAGTTCAGCGTGCCTTTACCCCCTCCCCCTCTCCCCCGACCAAATCTCACCCACCTTTCCTGATCCTTCCCCCCATCCGTGACCTCCCCACCCTTACATATATGTAACCCCCCTCATCCCCTACCATATATATATATATAATACGAACCCTCCCCCCTTATATTTATACATAATACGTTCCCCTCCCCTCTTATATCCTCTTTTATATATATATATATAAAATTTTATTCTCTCTTGTCTTTTTATCATTTTATTCTTCTTTTGCAATAATATTTATTTTTACTCCCCCGTACATCTTTTCATGTCTCTTCCTGCTTTCAGTTTTTCTTTGCTTGAGGACAAGCAAACTTTTAAGTTTGGTGTTGTCACTTTGCTTATGGCTTTTCTGTTTATTTTTATGGCACCAAAGGGAGGCGAATCATCTTCACGGAGGAGCACAACTTTAAGAATGAGACGGCCACTAGGATGATTGAGGTGGCTCAGTTCCTCTTCATTTTCCTTATTATTTTGCTATTTTTTATGATTAGGTTCCTTTTTTCTGCTTGTTTTGTTATTGCATGATCAGTTGTTATTAAAATTCCTAGATTTTAGTTTAATTTACTGCTTATTTTGTTATTTGATTTTTATTCTGAAAGAATGTCTCTTGTATTGCTCACTGAACTTGAAATCAAAAGAAAAGAAGGAAGAAAAAGATGTAATGCATGAGAAATTGAGTTTATATTTAAGATTAGTCTGGTTTACTTAAATGTGGTAGTATTGTTGTGATTTTGAATGCATGACATGAACAGTGCATAGTTGAATTTGAATAAAGGGATTTTAATGTATGAGGAATAGGAATTTAGAGAACTATTATAAATTCTCTGAAATAAACAAAAATTTAATCCTTAAAGCAAAAGAAACAGCAAAAAGAAGAATAAGAGCAAGGTCCAAGGCTCTGAGCATCAATGACTAGGGAGGTCAGACATGATTAAAAGCTCAAAGAGCTGTTTCCCTAGTTATATGCTTGTGGTATTCTTGTGTCAAGTAATCATTGAGACAGAATATTTAGAGTCATGACCAAATACATTTAGCAGAGTATGCCAAAGGCTTTGAGCACCACTGTTTGGGAGAAGCTGAAAGAATAATCAGGACTTAAAGAGAGTTCCCCAGTTAAGTGCTTATGGTGTTCTTGTGTCAACAAACCATTGAAATGGAACATTTAAAGTCACGGCTAGACTCAGGGTATAAAGCACCAACTCATTGAGAAGTAAAGGATATATGTTGTGTTCAAGGATTAAAATAGAGTATGAAGATCAGAGAATTCATAATATAATCTAAATTCTAATCCCGAATGACAGTGACATTCCTCTTACTCAAAGGAGAGTGAGATGCCAAAACTGTTCAGAATTATAATAAATAAACCCCACTTTAAGAATAGACATGAGCATAACTGAACTCTCACTTCTCATGAAAATTCACATCTTAATCATGTACTAATTTTGGTTGCTTGAGGACAAGCAACAATTCAAGTTTGGTGTTGTGATGCGTGAGCATCTTCTCTATCTTTTCTTTGTAAATTTGCACTTGAATTTCTAAGTTTAATCAAAATTTAATATATTTTAGCCACTATGAATGCTACTTTGAGTTGTGTGCAATTCTGTTTATTTCAGGTAGCATTTTGGACGGATTTTACGGAATTTAAGTCAAGGCTAGAGGATGGAGAGAGTGAAGAATGTATGCTGCCTCCTCCACGCTGAACTTGAAGTTATTCAAGTTCAGCGGCAACAACAACACCTCCCAGGGAATAAACGTATGATCTCCACGCTGAACTTGACAATAGTTAAGTTCAACGCCAACATGCAAAGTTCCAAAGGAATTCACTCTACCTTCTCCACGCTGAACTTGGCTCCTTCCAAGTTCAGCGCCAGCTTGAAGACTCCAAAGGAAGAATCACGTATCACCCCACGCTGAACTTAGGTTAATCCAAGTTCAGCATGGACTCAAGAAAAGCACAAAGGAAACACACTCCCTCATCCACGCTGAACTTGAGAATTTCCAAGTTCAGCGTGGACCTTAATGAATCAAGTGGTCCCCAATTCATCCAAAGGCTGCACGGATCAATCTAAAATAATTTTGATTTAGACTTTTATTTTATTTATAATTAGGAAAAGATATTATTTAGTTTAGGAATTATATTTTATATTAATTAGGATTAGATATAAAAGAAAAAAGAATTAGCCCTTCGAGCTTCTTCTCTTCTCTTCTACCTCATTCCGCACTTTACAATTTTGCAGAATCCTAATTTTCTCTCTGAATCATGAGCAGCTAAACCTCCACTGTTATGGTTAGGAGCTCTGTCTATTGTATGGATTGATACTATTATTTTTATATTTTAATTCATGTACTAATTTCTAATTCAAGAATTGTTTTCGTTCTTTATCTTATGAATTTGGGTGGAATGGAAGTATGACCCTTGTTCTAATTGAGTTCTTGTATAACTTGAAAAAGCTCTTTACTTGAATAACAGCTTGAAAATATATTTTCCTAAATTTCTAATTATCTAGACTTAACAAGATACGTGACATATAATCCTCTTATATTTGGGTAATTAGGGTTTTTGTGGCATATAAACTAGAATTGAACTTCACCCTCTAATTGGAGTTAAGTGACCAAGGAATTGGCGGTTGATGAAGGTTAGAGGAGACTAAAAAGGTCTAAGGAATTAGAGTTTAGTCACATATAGTTTGCCATGAATTGAATCTTGCATGATTAAAATAGTTAGTAAGCAAAGTCAATCCGGAAAATAGATAACTCTAAAGCCTTAACTGTTTTCTCGATATATTCTCATCAATTTACTGCTTGCTGTCTTAATCTCTGAATTACTATTTAATGCTTTTGAACACCAAAACACTCTTTTCTATTTATCTAACTAAGTAAATCACTTAACTATTTTTGCTAAGTCTATCAATCCTCGTGAGATCGACCCTCACTCACCTGAGGTATTACTTGGTACAACCCGGTGCACTTGCCGGTTAGTTTGTGGGTTATAAATTCTGCACCATTGGCTCAATCCACTAAATCTCTACACCCAGCTATTCAGGGATCTTGTTTACAATATATGGACAATTATGAGCCTTTTTAATGACATAATGAATTCTTATATTTCAAAGCATTCACCCCCATTCATAAAGTCCTCAAACTTTTTATTCTGATATGGTTCAAATTATTTCAAGATATCTTGCTTATTGGAATGGATAAAAGTTCAGAGTTCATAATTGTCCTTTTTCTTTAATAGATTAGAGTTTACACCTATCTCAATGTATTATCTTGCACTCATTTAAAAATTGGTTAAACCTTTTTATGGGGATAAGTACTTTTTTCGTCCCCAAGGTCTGGGGTCGAAATCAAAATCGTCCCCGACCTTTTTTTTTATTAAAATCATCCTCAACGTTCAAAAACGCTTTAAAATCATCCTTTCTCAAATTTTTGGACCAAAATACCCTCATCATCATCATTCTCCTCTTCACCTTCCTCACCACCACCACCACCACCAACACAAATACAAACACCACCACCAACACCAACACCAATACCAACACCACCAAACAGCAACAACACCCTTACCCCACTCCCTCACCGTAACCCCCCACCCTCACCCCCTCACCCCCTCCCTCACCGTAACCCTCCCCACCCCTCACCCCCTCACCCCCCCATCGTAACCCCCAACCCCCTCACCCCACTCCCTCACCGTAACCCCCAACCCCCTTTCTCATGCCCCTCTCTTCATGGTCATCATCATCATCATCAACAGATTTCATCAACAACAATAAATTTCATCAAAAATCCAGAAATTCAAATTTTAGCAACAACAAATTTCATCAACAACAACAAATTTCATTAAAAATCCAGTTCACAGAAGAAGAAGAAGAAAAAGAAGAAGAAGAAGCAGAAGGCAGAAAGCAAAAGCAGAAAAGCAGAAGCGGCGGACTGGACGCAGGGCAGCGGCAGACTAGACGCGGGACGGCGGCGGGATGGACGCAGGGGCGGCGGGGGTGAGGGGGTGATGGAGTGATGGAGTGAGGGTTTGGGGGTGGGTGTAGGAGGAAGGGAAATTGGGGGGGGGAGGAGAGGAGAGAGACAAAGAAATGCTGATGGGTGTGGGTGGGTGGGGTTTTATTTTTTAATATTATTTTTAATTTTTATTAATAGTTAAGGATAATTTGGTCCAAAAAAACAGAAAAGGACGATTTTATAACGTTTTATAACGTTGAGGATGATTTTAATAAAAAAAAAAGGTCGGGGACGATTTTGATTTTGACCCCAGACCATAGGGACGAAAAAAGTACTTATCCCCTTTTTATATATAATTTATTTTTATTATATTAACATGCAATTCCTAGACATAAAATCCTAACTTTGACGTTATTTCATGCAAATTAATCTCTAATGCCATGCTTCAAGAGATTATTTTTAATAATTCTTAAAACCTATGATGAATTTGAATGACCAATCCGGTTCCTAAATTTCAAAACACTAACCCCCTATATTCTTACCTGATAATTTACTTATTTTGAAATTATTTATTTTCCTTGATTTTTTAAACTTTCTGCATCTTTCACTTCTACCAAGTCCTACTTCTCTATTAATCTTGTTTGATATTGAAAATATACTCTTATTTAGTCCTATTATTCTATGATTATTTGTTAGTAGAATATACTGTGTGTGGTTATAGATATCTTACTAACTTTGTTTTCTTTATTTAAGTTTTGATAAAACTAACATTCT
This sequence comes from Arachis hypogaea, assembly GCF_003086295.3. Taxonomy (NCBI): domain Eukaryota; kingdom Viridiplantae; phylum Streptophyta; class Magnoliopsida; order Fabales; family Fabaceae; genus Arachis; species Arachis hypogaea. The sequence continues at coordinate 29,297,781 of NC_092050.1, forward strand.
TTTATTTATATAACTTTTGATACAATCCTCATGCTAATACATTCTGTTATGAGTCAATATATTTCAAGATATCTTGTTGAAAAGTATAAAAATTCAGAGTTTAGAATTTTCTAGTCAGTTATAGAGATTGGTGTCGATATCTATCACCATGTATTATTCTACACACAAAATTTAAGAAATGGTTAATTTCCTAAAAAGGTTTATATTTTTTCGTTGACTAAATCATGTAAAGGAACTAATTATATTTCCTTTGAATAAGCTTTGATTAAGTCTTCATAAGTAACACCTAATTTTTTTTATTTGCAGGGAACTCCATTGATTCACCATACCAATCCAACAATCAAGTATGCTCCGTCTAGTACACCTTAAAGTAATTTCACAATATACTTTATAGCTGATTCCATACTCCTGCAATATATTGCAGATGAAAAATACATATAAAAGCTTAGATAGGAAAATAAATGTCAAGCAAAGATACACTGATCATATGAAAATAACATAAAATTTATTCTCAAATCCATTAGCCAACTAATTCCACACCCAAAACATTCACCGTAATACAAAATAAATGTCAAACCCATCTCTGATTTGAGGGCTAAACTGATACATTGCTCCCAATGCAAATAACAAAATACTGCCCATTTCAATATATAGAGACCCCTAACTTTAACATCTTGAAACCATAACTAATTTTTACTCCTAATGTGAAAACAAATAAACATCCTGATATCCAACCATGTTATGAATCATGTATTATGATCAATTGTTACTCCCACTAATTTGTATCTTCTGTCTTTTTTCACCTTTTCAATTGAATTTGTTGGTTGAAAATTTCACTATGTCTTCATTGTCAACATTTATAGTCAAAGTATGTTTTACCCCATGAGAGCTCTTTTAGCTGAGATTTCCTCTTTGAGGCTGGTGACACACTCTTCCAAACCATCCTGAGAAAATAAATTTAGCTTGAAACTTTAATATAGAAAACCGAAATTTAAAAAAAAATGTTTCCTAAAATTAATTCTTTAAAATTACCAAAGTAAGAATAGAATCAGTGTCATTATACATATTGGCCACAACTGCTGACACATCAAATGAGTCACTGCACACATTCTCCTACAAATAGACACCCGAAAATGCTACTTAAAAGTTATGTGATAGTTCATATTTGAATGAATATTTTCATAGTCAAATAGAAATTACTAAAATATATACAGTTACAGCAGCAAAGTTAGAGTTTTGAATTTTCTTTGGGTGATTCATCTTTACAATCTCCTCATAATCACAAATTTTCATGACTGTATAAATATGATTATATTGTCTAATGTTTGAAGATTTAACATTAACCTTGAAAAATAACTTTCTATCTATCATTATTTCCAAAGTTGGGGGTATCCATCTCTACCCAAAACCTGATGAGTTAATTGATATAAGTCCCTATATTTTTTGTGATATGAATAAGAGATAATGGAGATTAAAATAATTCTGCAAAAATTAACATACAACATCATCCTTGATCTGATTAGCCTGCCTCCCACAGAGGTGGATCGTCTCCCTATCCCACATTAGCAATGCTATGCTCCCAGTTTCATTACATGCCATTACCTTAACTTTGTACCTATTTCAAATCTGAAAATGAAATTTAAAAAAAAAATCAACTAAATAAAAAAACATGCTTTTTTTTATTTAACCTAGAGAACACACCTAACTGATGCAGCTCCATGAGTATGTCCGTATTTTTCACACTCATATTTGTTTTCAATAGGAGTTTCTACTTTCTTCGGGTATTTTCAACACGATTTGTAAAATCAATCATCCTTGCCAGAGTTTATTGAAATTATTGTACCAACAATCCATACAGGCCCTTCCTGTCCACAATAACATTCAAAAATTAATATCTGATGATAAAAATCTCAAAAATAGCTTCTTGTACAAATTTAACAATGGCATCTCCCTTCCTTAGTTCCTCAGCACCAGAACGCAGACCATGGGATGACACTTGACTAATTCTAGCTGAGTTCGCAGGTTTCCCAGAATGCCTCCTAAAAAATTATTCAATAAATAATTCACAGGCCAGTAAATAAAATATTCACTTCTAATAACATAATGACTCAATGTGGGTGTTAGTCTAACCTGTCACGGAAAACTCTAACCTCTTCTAGATCAGCATTAAGAGAAGAGACATTATTATGAGTCACATATTTTTTATGGATTTATGCTTCTAACATTAACTGAGTGCAAGGATTAAAGACATACCATTCCACCTGCTTGGTTTAAAGCACTGCGCTATAACTATTAAAGGCTCGACCCTTTCTTCTTTAAGATAGGGTAGAATTTGGTCTACCATGTCTCCAAACAACATACAACCAATATTTTTATTTCTTCAAAATAAACACAGAAGAATATTCATTTAGTTAAAAACTAATTGCATATCTAATTAAAATAGATAAAAATGTTATCGGAACTCTTACTCAATGTCCTCTATCAAAACATCCAAACGTTTTGTCTCCTTGCCTTTGCTAGTAATGAATTCTCTTGGATCCTCTTTTCCAACAACTTCACCTATAACATCTAAACCACAAAGACATGTCCAAACAAAATTAAATTACTCACGAGAATGTAGGTTATTCCTATGTTTATATAGAAATTTTTGAGTTTATGCATTACCTATAAGTAATGAATCGTCGAGCTTCTCAGCTGCCAGCAGCTCAGGGATTGGCTTAAAGGAAAATGCCTCTAGAGGGAAACTTGGATGAGATACCGAAATAACAGTGGTTCTATGTGAAAAGTTTATAGTCAATCTATTTGTAGTTGTCCTGATTTTTTCTTTCTTATCCACTACAATGAAGTTAGACATGACGTACATGTTAAACTCCAATATGTTGCCTCTTCACTTCTTCACTAGTGGCTTTGGGATTGAAGATTGGATTCTACCACCCTAAAAATTAAAAAAATTACATGTCAGTTACAAACACACACACAAAAAAAAGCAAGAAAATCAAGATCCAAAAAAGGTTTCACAAACTTGCCTTCATATCTTGAAGAAGCATCTCCATACCATTGATTTCGTTTTCGTTGAACTTGTTCGGAACTTTCCATAAGTATACAACATAAACTTTGAAGGTCCATTGGAGTTTTCTTGAATTAACATCCATTAACATATCACATATTTCTGCCATGTTTTTGCAGATATGGACCAAAAGTCACTCACTTTTTTTGGGATATATACTATCAAAAAGCTTTAGTGAAGAAAATTGTTCATGGACATGAACTAAACTCCCCTTTTATAGGCCTCTTTAAAATTTGAAGATCAAAGGGACATTTTTTTGCGCGCAAATTCATCCTAATTTTTTTTTCATATAGCTTTACTTTTCAGCTTACACGTGACATGCAATGGAAGATAACACTTGTCGAATATTGACCACTACTCCACTTGTCAAGCAAAGAACCATTTACTACATTTTTATTATATATTAATAGATAGTATAAGTGTACAACTTCAATTAAAGATATATAAAAGCAGTTTTATCAACACAAATAAGAATTCAATTATGTTAGTTCTTCTGTTTATTTGTTTTATTTTAGGTACGTACATGTACATTTCAATAATTATATGAGTTAACAACACCGATGAGCAACCAGCCTTAGCTTCTTTATTTTATCATATACTAATGTTCAATGCAATATGCTGTTTCCGTTTGAAGTGCAATTTGAAACAGATCTTTTCCTTTTTAATCAAGTGGAATGGCTATTATTATATTTTTTATTTCTTCGTAACAATAATGATGACTTTTTCCTTAAAAGCGTGAAGCTTATAGTATAGAGTATAGACTATAGAGGCGGCTTATCTTCATATTGAATCAATACAAGAACAAATTTAAAGATATTTATCACATATAATTTTGAAATTGTTTAATCATTAGCAACTATTTATTTATCAAGTGGCCAAAAAAAAAAAAAAAACTATGTATTTATCATATCATTAGCAACGTTTGTCTGTACTTAATTAAACTACAACTATGAAACAAAGTTTTTTTTTAAGTGGAATGATTCTTAATATTGTTATCTTTTTAATGCTTCACAATGAATTTCTTTTTATGAAAAAAAAATTAAAACCTAAAGTGTATAATTAAATAAGATTATCTTAATTTATTAGCAATTACTTTTTATTTTACAACCTATATATTGAATGTTGCTCGAGGTTGAATATCTTAATATTCAGTCAAGATAATATTTTTTAGTCGTACACTACAAGAAATTATCGGAATAACGATCGATTTAGTGACCAATTTGGGTGGTCGTTAAAATTTTGGTCGCTAATCAGAAAATAGCGACCGAAGTCGTTAGCGACCGATTTCTGAACAAAGTCACCCAACCCTCACCAAAGAGTATCGGTCACTAAATTGATCGGTAATTAGGGACCAAAATTTTCGTCGCTAAATCGGTCTCTGAGTAAATCGGTCACTAAATGGCGACCAACTTTTTGGTCGCTAAATTGGTCGCGAATTTGCGACCATTACTTCGGTCACTAAATCGGTCGCTAAGTGGGGACCTGTATTTTAGTAACCAATATTTCGGTCGCTAATTAGCAACTAAGCATTTTACTAACCAAATTTCCATAGCTGATCCTAATTTTTTAATTATCAATTTTTTACTAAATTTTTACATCTAGGCCATCAAATATTGAAAAACCATCAACACAAAACCTACACCTTAACACATAAAGCCAACCCATAACAAATATATCTCAAATAACATAACATACTTAAATAATCACCAAAATAACTCATCAATTCAATATCATAGACAATAACAATAATAAGTAAACAACACTTTCATATTACTAATTACATCATTTAAAGTCAATTAACTAACTAGCATCACAACTACTAATGACTCTTCAGACATACGTTCACCATCTTCATCCTCTCCTATATTTGTTTCTCCATCCTCTAGTTGAGGAATCAGAATTTGAAAATTAAGCTTTTTCATCATTTGTTGAAGCAAACAGTTATTGAGTTCAAGTCTTTTTTCTGTCTTTTCCAACCTAGTTTTCAAGTCATCGTTCTCTTGCATTTTCTTCATTATTTCTTTAGGTTCTGACCTTCACAACCAATCAGATGACTGAGAACTGGAACCACGATAACTAGGTCTTTTGTCAATTGCAGTGAATTCTATTCCAAGTCCATAATTCTTCCCTTTTTAACTCCGGCTATTTCACACCACACATCCATCTTATTTAGTGCATTACTTCCTTCTTTAGACGCTTTTTGCATAGCCTGTTCTAAAGTATTCTTAAATTCATCCTGTCAATACCAAAATTAGATCAATTATCAATCATCACATATTCACATGCCTCAGCCACAAGTTGGTTTACTTTTTAATGATGTTTATTTGAAGCAATCAAGCAACTGTTAGAGTCAATTTGGATAAACACCAAATTGGGCTATCATCCACCCTTCCATGCCAAACCCAAAGAGAACTATTAACTCAAATCTGAATAAAGCAAGTGAGACAAGTTTCTTTCATATCTATAACTTCAAGTAGAAATCACAATTCAGAAAGCTGAACTAACAAACTGAATAAACTAATTAGTAGAATCAATAAAAGCAAGTTATAGAATCAAACGAGACAGCCTTAGCATTAATTTTTAACCCTTATACCAACATCTAACATCACCTTATAAATAAACAAATCTAAGATGTAAATCTTGGTGACTCCTATGATTCTATCAGAATGCCACTTTCAGAATTAACTTAACTTAAAAACACAGAACAGATCCAAAGAAAAAAGCAATCTAAGTTTCTGAAGAAAGATCCTGATCTGTATTTAATATCTTCGAATATACTCTCTCAACTATATTATTAGTGTAAGAAATTAAGAGTGACAATTATCAATTACATGCATCTCATGAGAGAAATTTCATAACACTTCTGAAACAAACTAGGAGATTCCTCATGGCAAATTAAACAGTACTGAAAAAGGACTCAATTACTCAAAAGTAGATCACTCAAATCTAGAGTTCCGATAACCCCAAGCACATAGCCATATAAACAGAACATGCCTATCAGGTGGAACACTAGCCCTAATGTAATATTGTTTAATACATACAGAGGAAGTGATATATATTTTGATTAAGATAGACTCACCTCAACATATTTTGATTTCTTATCCACCCATGTCTCATCCTTGTGTGTTGTGAGTCTTTGCAAACAATTCTAACTGTGTTGGAGTCCTCTTTAATGATTTTTTCTACCAAAAATATAAATTAAAAAAATCTATGAGTATCAACTACCAATTGAAGTGTATAAAATTATAACATAAATAACTAAATTTTTCTATAACATCACCATATTAGCTTTGTGTTGGGTAACGGAAATTGAGCCAGTAGTATGAAGAGCTGTTCCAAACCCGCTACAATCATATGCTCGATTTAACTTACCTTGTGCACTCTTTTGTAGAAACCCAACACCAGTATTTCAATAAGCGCACAGAGCATCCCACACAACTTCTCTTATCCATTGAGGTTTGACACGACTTGCACGAGCTTTTCCCAACAAATTTTTTAGTAAATCAGCACCTCGCTTCCCAAAGTTTTTTTGAGCCCAATGAAGATCTGGAAGAACAAATTGATATTTGCTCTGAATAATCAATGCAAATAAGAATAGTTGTAAGTTGATATATATTATATTTTTCAAACTAAGGACGAATTCTTAATCTACCAAAGATTAAATGTTTCTCTAAAATCTATGATAAACCACTATTTTATGGTTTATATTGTGTTTAATTGAGTGGTTTCATCAAGTCTTTCCACACTTATTCATACGAATTGCATGGTTTTATAATTCCTTCCTAGTTTTGTTCTATGATTGAAAAACTTGCTTCCTAAGCCTTTAATTTGTATATTTTAATTTTCCTTTTTATAATTCGATGTCGTGATATGTGTGTTCAGTGTTCTCAGGCTTTATAGGGCAAGAATGGTTTAGAGGATGGAGAGGAAGCTTGCAGAAATGGAAGGAGCACAAGAAATAAAGGAGACAACCAGCGAGCATTGACGCGCACGCATGGCTCACGCATGCGCGTGATCTAGAGATTTTCACAGTGACGCGTGCGCATGCTTGACGCGTATGCGTGACATGCGTGATCTGCAGAAATCACAGAAAATGCTGGGGGCAATTTTGGGCCAAGTTTGGACCCAGTTTCCGGCCTATAAACACATACTAGAGCCAGGGAACGAGCTGAGACTCGGAACAGATTCTCATTAGCGTAGTTTTAGTTTTAGTTTTGAATCTTAGAGAGAAATTACTCTTCCTCTAGGTTTTCCTTTACATTCGCATATTTTTTAGTTTTATGCTTTTGCTTTGGATATTGAGAAGGTCATTACCTCCGTTGAATTTATTATTCTAGTTTGTTTTCTTATTCCCTTACTCTTCCATATCCTTAATCTTTGTTTAGAGTCATAATTGGATTATTTTTAGAATTTATTAAAGCAAAGAATTATTTTTACTTTTAATTAATTCTCAGTTATTGTTTATCATGTCTTCCTTTTATTCCCTTTTTAATTCTGTGCAAGTAATTTTCATGTCAATGGAGTAGACTCCCAACTTGACTTGGGGGTTGATTAAATGGAGACCCTAGAGTTGAAATGCTCAAGTGATTAGTTAAATTGGAAGTTGTTGGCTAATTCTCTATTTACTAACGGTAGACCTTCCCAAGGGAGAGGACTATGATTTGTGAATAAGAGTTAGCTCAATCACTTGACTTTCCTTTATTTAGTAAGGGTTAACTAAGTGAAAATAACAACCTTTTTATACTACACTTGAGAGAATTCCAACAAGGACAGAACTTCCAATTAATCATTCCCTCAGTCAAGGCTTTTTATTCTGAATATATAAATTTCTTTTAAATTTCATTGCGTTAATTTACAATTATTTATTTCTTGTTATTCAACTCTCAAAATTTCTCAGAAAACTCCTGATTAATAAGATAGCACCATTTTTTCAACTCATTGGGAGACGACCTGGGATTCATACTCCTAGTATTTTTATTCTGATTTTGTGACAACCTTTCTAAATTGATAAGCGGATTTTTGCTGGTTAAGAACTATACTCGCAACGTATTGCTTATATTAATTTCTTAATTGGCTGATTTCCGCCCCCATCAACCTACTTTGAACATTTTCCACTAAAAATTTCTAGTAGCATCTGGTATTTTTTTTTCACGAAGGCCATGGCTGAGAGTAATGCCCTTTAATAATGTCCGAAATCACATGAGCCGCGGTAGGTGAAGGTAAAAATCTGTAGATGTTACTTAATATCAATCGAAATGCAATATAAAAACTTCAAAAAATAAAATTACTGTAGTCTTGTATAGTGTTAAGGAAGTAAACTTAGAATGATAAGACCTTGTTCTCAACTATGCAAATAATAGTTTGTGAATAATTTCAATTAGTTGAGATATTAAAATCATTTTAAAGGCTATAATATATATTTCAAATAAAAAGGGACAGCAGGTATTTCAAAGACTATAACATATACTTCAATTCAATTCTTCTCTAAACATACTTAACACAAATGTGACACATAATCATCAAGCTCAAGAACAACAAAATCAAAATCTATCCCCACAAAACACAAAACAAAATCTGTTAGTGCCAAGTAATAATCCCAAGTGTATCCTAAATCCAATTCCAAAATCTGATATCACCTCTTTTCACAAATTTCTGGCCAGTATTAAATCTTTAATTTCACCATTTTGTCTAATGCCCTAGTAAAATAGCTATTATAATTACATCAAAATAAGATGCATGAATTTTCAGCCTCAAACTCATCCTAATCAGAGATGCCAACAATTCTTGAAGCTCATGTTTTGCCACATGAGACACATCAATTATAGCAAACCTATGAAAACTATTAATAAATAATTTTTTTTCGGTTATTACTATGTTCATGCCAAACTCAACCAAGCTTACTACTATACTAGCTAGCACCCTCAACGCTACAATCTTTTAACACATTTAAGTTGACAATTAAAATGAAAATATTAAAACATACTCATCCCCTGCCAAGTCCAATTTTATCTTTCTTTGACTTGTCTCAACATTTGAAGATGTGTGAGTAGATAACACTCCAATTTAATTGCCTTCGTTTTCAACTTAATTGTTAGGTACTTGCTCTCTTTTATCTGACATTGGTTGAGCATTTTCAAAGGTACTTGGATTGGAAGTTAATGACAGAAGTGTATTGGCTGTAATAGATGGAGTAGTAGTAGAATTGGATGTCATTGATTCTTCTAAACTTTCAGCAAATCGTGTCAGGTTCACTTTTTTTATTTTACTGTTGGATGTCATCTTTTGTTTTCCTTTTCTTTTGTCATTGTCAGACATCTGAAATTAAATTCAAAACTAGATTGTATATATGTAAAGGAAAGATCCAAATAAGACAATAATCAAGTACCAATCACATAGCCTAATAATAAGCAACTATTATCTTTTTACAAATGTTAAAGAAAAAATCACTTGAATGAGATAGACTAATAATCATCACTATTACAATCATTGTAATCAACATTGTTTGGATTCTCATCATTGTTATCTTCTTCATTATCATCAAGCAATGTATCCATCTGATTTTCACTGTCATATTCAGAATCATTGTCAAACTCAAACTTCCCCATTATCTATGTGAACTACATTTACCTCATTCACTTGAACTTCTTCGTATGCATCATCCTCGGATCTAAAACTTCCAAATGGTTCATCATTTTCTATAGGTTCTTTAGGTGTTGTTTCATCTTGATATACATGTTCTAGTGTATATCAATCATCAACTGTGCGTCTTGATTTGGTTCTGATAACAACCCACCAATTGGCCTTTTCTATTATCTTTTTAGGATATGAGACATAATATACTTGAATTGCATTTTAAGAAAATATGAAAGGATTGTATCTTGAATATTCTCTAGTATGACACATCTCCACAATGCCAAGTTGTTTATTAATCTTGACTCCACAATTAAGAGTACAATCAAACCATTTACACTTAAACAATACTAATCTATTCAATTCATATCCAGGGTATTCAATCTCAATGATTTCTTTAATTACTCCATAATAATAGCTCTCCTCATTGCAATTATCATCTCCCTTAATACAAATTCCAACATTGAAAGTATTTTTACCAACACTTCAATTTTCTGTGTGAAACTTAAAACCATTTACTATATACCAAAAATAACTGTGCATTTTTTTACTAGGATCCCATGCCAGGTGGTGTAGACTTTGATTCATTACTGAATTTCTGATATCATGAATCTAGAAAAGATCCAAAGTGTTAATAACTAACTTACTTACAAAAATGAAAATATTTAACAAAAAATGCTAGGAAACTTACATAGTTCTCAAACCAATTTAGTGACCACAACATTAGCGATCGAATTAGTAACCAACCACGTTATTCTATTTACCTATAGATTGATTGCAAAATCGGTCGCTAAATCAAAAAATATCAACCAATTTTGTGATCAAGAGTCCCAAGGACATTCCTTCCTTTGTTTTGGTTGCTAATTCGATCGCTAAATTAAAAAATAGCGACTGATTTTAGCGACCATTTATATTCTAGCTGTATAAAACTAATCAGTCGCTAATTCGGTGGCTATTAGTGACTGATTATGTTGGTCACCAAAATTAGTCGCTAAATTAACAATTAGCAACCAATTTAGCGACCAGTAATTTAGCGACTGAATTAGCAACCAAATAGTTGTTCACCCTATTTCACCATCAGTTGCAAAATCGGTCGTTAAAATAAAAAGTAGTGACTGCTTTTGTGACCAACAGTTCCAAAGACATTATTTCCGTTTTGGTTGCTAAATCGGTCACTAAATAAAAAAATAGCGACCGATTTTAGTGACCGATTTTACTTTGGTTGTATTTAAAACTTATCGGTCGCTAATTCGGTGGCTATTAGCGACCGAATTTGTTGGTCGCTAAAATCAGCCGCTGAATGTAATTTAGCGACCGATTTAGCAACCAATATTGATTTGGTCCAAGAAATTTTATATCAGTCGCTATTAGCAACCAATTTTTTCGGTCGCTAAAATCGGTTACTATTCCAGTATATTCTTGTAGTGGTATGTGTTAGATATAATTATTTATATGTCTTTATCTATAGTTTAAATTTTTTATTTTGTTGTACATTTAAGTATTTTTGTCAACCACGTCCAACCAAGTTGGTCTAAATCTAACAAAAATCACTCGCATAACGTACGCGTGAATCATATACTTTTTATTCTTCGTACTCTTTCTTCTTCTTCGCACATTTTTTCCTCATCGTCGCTCTTTTATTGTTACTGCTATTATATGGTCTTTTTTCTTCTCCTCCTCTTCTTCTTGGTGATTATTGTAGTATTTTTTATTTCTTTTTTTTATTTGAGTTTTTCTTCTCTTTTTTCTTGTTTATACTCTTGTTAATTAAGAGGGTAAAACAAGAAGAATTATGAGAAAGTGAAACAAGAAGGAAAAGATGAAAAAAAATTTCCTTAATTTTGATTGAAAAATTTTTTAACCGTGACATAGGTTCTTGCTAAGAGGATAAAAGAAGAAGAAGAAGAAAAAGGTGGTGGTGGTGCTGGTGGTGGTAATGGAAGAGGAGAAAAAAGTATAAATAAAAAATCAAACAAAAAATGAGGAGAAAAAAGAGAAAGAGGAGATGATGATAATAATAATGAAGGTGTAGGAAGAAGAAGAGGAGGATCGGAGAAAGAGAAAGGAGAATACAAAAAATATATGTGCATACATAAATTTAGCTTGATTGAATTTGATTGTTTAACATTTATATTAAATTTTTGGAATAAGTAATTTCATCTATGTAATAAAAAATTTAGAGTTTGATCTTATTACTCTAAAAAAAATAATTTAAAAATAGAAGACAACTAGAAAAAGTATATATATATATATATATATATATATATATATATATATAATCAAACTTAAAGTATCTAAACAAAACTATTATGTGAGAAAACTTATTAAATATGACTATTCATGTAGCTTCAATATTTTTTAAAGTTTTTCATTCAATTAGTTTCATGGGATTTACTATATACTCTTAATATTGAGCAGTATTATTTTGAATATTAAATAAATAAATATATATATTACGAGATTATGTAAGTATTATTAAAATTATTAAAGTTATATTTTTATATTTTAATAATATTTTTTTTAAAATTTTGTTAAACAATAATTTTTTTAATTTTAATAATTTTTTTTAAAATATTATAAACACTACTATGAAAAACATACTAAAATGCAATATATATATATATATATATATATATATATATATATATATATATATGAAGAGTATTCCGTTTAATCCATCTAGTTAAATTATTTATTTATTTATTTATTTTCTTTGTTTTTCCATCAGTTATCCCAAAAAAAAAAACAAAAACAAAAAAATAGAGAGAACAAAAAATCAAGGGCAGCCAACAAATTGTTTTTTCACCCTGTAACCTTTTCGTTTTTGATGTATCTTCAACTACCCACTATATTCTAATATTGTTAGAAAGAACAAAAGCTATTGACTTTATATAGTTTTCTCCCCCAATCTCCAAGATCTTAATTTTAAAATTATTGTACTCTTTCAGCACTCATAAAACTAATAAATATTAATAAATAATAAAGCCATTTAAAGCATGTGCCCGGCGGCTGGTTAATTAAGAAAGGAGAGCTCTATTTTGTCTTCTACTTAATATTTGACAATGAATAATCAAACAAACCGATGAGTGTGATATTTATATGTAAATTTATAATTAAATTAATTTATAGATAGGAGTTTAGGAGAGCGTAATGCAGGCTTATTAAATTAATGTTATACTCTAATTAATGTTAGGTTTGTTCTGTTACAAACATGAATGCTGCCAAAATTTCATTGAGGCAAATAATCAAATAATAAAATTCGACGGTAAAAGCTTAGCTTAGATACAAGTATATATAGAAATGTAGTGGTTTCTTGTTAGAGTGGCACATGGAACCTCAAAACATGGCATCATGTTGATTTGATCCAGCATGCAACCAATCAGACTTTTAAAACAATTTTACTATTCTAAAAATTTAAGTTATTAAATAAAAGAATATAAACAATTATATATTAAAAAAAGAGTAAATTTAAATATAAGACGAGATAAAAAAAAAAGATAATTATATGAATTTAATTTGTTTATCTTAAAAATATTGTATACATATATTTAATTATATATATTATGACATTTTAATTGATTCTTGTTTTTATTATTTATTATTTGAATAGTTATTAGTGCATCAAATTTTTAGTGATTGACCAAACCTTGTTTTGATCCATAAAGTCTCAAAATAAAGCGTTATTTCTCCTAGCTAGAATATCAAAATTAGACTACAATTTAATAATGCAAAAAAAGGATAAATTAAAAACTGATAATGTACAACGTATAATGAATGGAAGAAAGGATAATGCATTAAATTAAAATATTATCACAAAAAAGGGAAGATATCGTAGTCGTAGATAGGCTAAAAAGAGAATGCACTATATAGATGAGGATAAGCACTATGACAAAAAAGAAATGATTATCTAAGCGCCAATCAGATAATGAAGTCAAATTAACAGTAAAACGAACGAGGATAAGTATTTTAATTTCATAAATTCAAGTTAATAGATGTTGCAAAGGTATTGGTTCAATGATCATCAGTTGAGCATATAAGGACGTTAACCTCATAACAAGGTATATCTTCAATAAGATTCCAAACCTATACATCAGTGTAAAGCACATAGCTAGCTACGTGATGATGATCACATTTATTAATCACATGTCTCTCTTAAATTAATGGGGAGAGTGAAATTTTGCTGGGGCGTAATATAATAGATACAAATTAATCATATTTATTCTTTTAAATAATAAAATACAATTACTTTTACTTATAAAATAATATATATTATTATGGCCCAAATTTTACAGTTGGATGTAAAGTATCCACACTCCTTTTAGAAGTATAATGAGGCTATAGGATATTCAATCCAAATTGTATTCCTTTAAATTTGGCAAGAATTTGGTACAAACGGTAATGTTACAAATATAAGTATTTTTGTAATAAAGTCTAATAATTAAATTTATAAGTTTAATAAAGAAAAAGCATATGTATACGCCATTGCTTTTTTTTATACTTTCATAATACATGAATTTTTGTTAAAGAATACAAAAATTAATTAATATAATATAAAAGTTTTTATATATAATATAAAAATTTGCACATAACATAATTTTATTGATATAGTATAAAAATTTATAGATATAACTCATAAATATTTATATATAATATATAAAATTTTATTCTAAAGGTATTTTGTTAGTTGAATGAGTTTATATTTGGATATGTGATATTCTAAAAATTTATGTGTTGCACACTAACATTCTTATGATATTTACTTAGATTTATATATTGTATACTAAAATTTATATGTTGTGTATATTTTGTTAGTTTAGTGTCAATATTTAAATATATAATCTTTTAAAAAAAAATTTATTAGACATCAATTTTTTTATATCGTACATCAAAATTTCAATGATGTATATCAAAATTTTTTGTGTTCTAATTTTTCAAACATATATATATATATATATATATATAAAAAGAAAAACATGAAGAAGACCATGACGATCACAATGATAATAATAATAAAAAAATGAGAAAAAAATCAAATAAATAAAATATTAAAAAAGTACATATGTATACTAAGATAACTTAATTAGACTTAATTTAAAAATACTTGATCGCCTAACTTTATTATTGGTACAAATTCCTCTCGTATCCAAATATATAAGGTGAACGTCCAAAAAGGAGTATGTTATTTTCTAATTTTTATACCTGTCAAACGACTAATAACTTAATTTGTCAAAAATTCACTATCATTCTCGTCTAACTCGAGAATTATGACTGATCAAAAGTCTACATCTCCTCAAATATCAACTCATATAATTATTACTAAATAATTAGTGTTTTTGTTCCTAATGACGTTACGAAAACATAAATTTTTTAAAATTATGTTAATTTTATTTTGATAGATTATAGTATAAAAAATTTATAAAATTAAACTACTTTTATAAAAAAAATCGTAAAAATAAAAATTTTTATTGACTAAAAAAAATAGGATCTCTATCTGTAGATAAAGAATTAAATGATAAATTTTTTAGTTATTATTTTGATATGAAAGAGTTTAATTTTATATTAAAATAAATTTGAAAAAATTTAATGTGTATATTTTTATATTTGGTTAAGTGTTAAATCTGTTGAGAAATAAAAATAATTAATTGTAGCAATTTATGATACTATGTAATTTGTACGTCCGGACAGTATGTATAGGATTAGCTGCTTCCAGTAACAGACCCAAAAAAATTTAAAAATGGGGCAAAAATATATATCTTAAAATAAATTTTGTCGATTAATTATATTAAAAATATAATAGAGATATAAAATTTAAAAAGAGTTAATGAATACTTTCATTCTTAAAATACTATTTATTATATATAATTTATATAAAAAATATGTTTTTATTTCTAAAATTTAAACTTAAAATATTTTAATTAAATTATAAATAATTTATCATCATAACTAATTTTATTTTTATGTATTTTTATATACATTTAATAATAAAAGACTGAATCAATTAGCACGTTAGCGCCTATTAATATATTAACATTTATAATTTGAAACTATAGTTGTGTATAAATATCATAAAAAATAAACCTATATATGAAAAATATTTTTATATCAAATAATAAAAACTTAATTTACAATTATTTTTCTCTTTCTTTTTGAAATAATTAATTTTTTATATATTTTTTAATTTAATTTTAATATACTGTTAGATTAAAAAATTTATACATCTATTTAATTATGTATTATAATTTAAAAATATCTTTTAAATTCATCACGTAAATAATTATCTAAAAGAATAAATATAATCAAATAATTATGTAAAAAAATATACATATTTTAATATATCAAAATTAACTTTCATACTTTTACATAATTATTCTACTACTCATTATAATTTTCAAATATTAATTACCTCACATTAAATTAGAAAGTTTATTTTTTATAATCTTTATGACATAAGATACTTTTTAGTCTAAAATAGTTATTACAAGTAAAATTATTTAAAAGATAAAATTAAAAATATTATATTATTTTAAAATAAAAAATATTAATTAATAAATAAATACTATTTTTTATCTCAACTAATTTTTTAAGACAAGAAAATACTGATAATTTTACTTATATTTAAAAAATAGAGATTTAGTTTGGTAATTAACAAGTTGATTGGATTTAAAAAATTATATTATCACTATTTATTAATTTTTTTTATTGAGTTGATTTATTTACTCCTTCTTAATTTTGATATTAAATCAAATTTAATAAAATAAATATTGTTATACGTTAAATTTAATAAAAAAATTATTTTTAACATGGATCTCAAAATAAATTTTTATAAATTTTTGTGGGGCAAAAAAAATTACATTAAAACAAATATATTAATTTATATAGAATTATTATTATTATTATTTTAAACTTAGTGGGAGCAAGTGCCCCCTCCTCGAATGCCTAATCCATTCCCCCTTCAATGGAATTTTTTCGTTTCGTAGGAGGAGAAATTACCAAATGTCTAGCATTCCCTCACGCTTGGAGCTAATGAATCCTTTAAAAAAAAAAAAAAAGAAGATTATGCATGTCTTTGTTAAATAAATATTAAGTAATAATAACATGGCGCTTCGAGTTTGATATTAATTTTTTTTTTCAAAAATCATTCGTGTCTGTATCGAAAGAGTAGTATGAAAAAACCCATAATTATCATTTTATATGATCTATCGAAAGCCTATTTCAGTGTCACAAACTATTTAGCTTTCAGTTTTTACATCGGAAAGATTTAAACAATATTTATGTTATGCAAGAATATATATATATATATATATATATATTCTAACTATTTAAAAAAAAGACACTTTGGGATTACTGAATAACAGACGAAATAATAAAACAATGGAACCATCATAGTATTTGAAAAATATTTGTTACTTAAATATAATATTTTTTCTACATATATAAAAATATAATTAAAAATTAATATAAAAGAATTTATATTGATAATTATAAAATTAATTCAAAATTTTTTTTTTGAAATAATTAAATCTTAATTCTAATTATTAATAATAACATTAGGATTCTCTCCAAATAAAAAGTAATAAATATTCGTAGGAAGAAAAGTAAAAATATAAATTAAAAAGATAAGCAGCAACAATTTAAAACTAAATAAAAAAAACAAAAAAGTATGCATATAACGATATGTTTTTTTTATGTGAATAATATTATAGAATTATTTTTAATTATATTTAATTATAAATTTAATGTATTTTTTATAATTTTATAAATTTATTTAAATTATATTATTTTAATAATTTTATTTTTTATAGAATAAAAAAGTAAATAGAGAAAGAAGTAGAAGGGAGTTTATTAATTTTGGAGGAAAAGATTTAATTTTAATTGTAATAAAAGAATATTTCGTGACATATTTTGATTTGTCAAATTAGTAATATAAAATATAAAATATAAATTATAAGTTATATATAGAGTAGAAAGGGTAGAGAGAAATAGAAAAGGGGAGAGAGATAGATAAGAAGATGGAGGAGGGAAGTTTATTAATTTTGAAGAAAAATATTTATCTCAATTTTAATGAGAGAGTGTCATGTGACATATTTTGGTTGTTAAATTAGTAATATATAATATAACTATATTTTAATTTCAATTTTAATATTAAAGTTTTAATTTTAATTTAATTTAATTTTAATTATAATTAGAGAATATTATGTTACGTATTTTAATTGTCAAATTTATAATTAGTCATTAATAATAATATATAAGAGAGATAAAATCAATAAATTAAAAAATAAGAAATATAAAAAAAGAGATAGAGAAGAGAGAAATCTTAATTTTAGAAAAAAAATTTTATTTTAATTATAATAAAAAAATGAGACGTAATAGATTTTTGTTGAATTAATAATATATAATAAATATGAATAGAAAATATAAAATAATTTTATGTATAAACCCTTGTCTTTAATTTATTATCTTCTCACACGATATATCGAAGCAATCATGAAATTACATGGGTAATCCATATTTTTTCCTTGTAAATTATATACCATGTTATAGCTTGAAATTTAATTTATTTTCATTCAGATTATATATTAGCATGCAACTAACTAGGCCTTTCCAAAAGGTTAATTATTTGCATTTAATATTTTAATTAACACCCTTTACATGCAACTAAGCGTTCTGATATTAAGTGCATGCTCCTTCATATATCTTATAATAATATGCATAATTAAACGAGATAGTAAAGGAAAATAAAATAAAATAAAATAAAGCTTCTATGTTATATATGTACAGCAAATCATATACAATTTCCAATGGTTAAATTATATTCTTAAAAAGAAAATATTACCACAAGAGCTGTATTATAATATTTTCCTAAAAATCATCACTATAATGAACTGTGAATTTTGTTCTTTTTCCAGATATATGTTTGAGATTCATACATTTGAACAATTCATCAAGAAACCAAAAACATAGAAACTATAAATAAATTATATATATCCTGTATGCCCTAATCAATAATAATAATACTACTAATAAATTAGGCCCTTTTTGTATTTGACTCCAAATTGAGACCTAATTGAAGATCCAAAGCTTTGTTATTACTACTATGGCTTTGTATTTGATGATTTGAAGAATCAAGAAAGTTGCAAGGCTTGAAGATGTTGTAGGCCCTATTATTATTATTATTATTATCTATACTAGTATTAGAGAAATTGAACATGCAAGAATCTTGTTGTGAAGAAGAAGCAGCTTGATATGATGATGGCAGAGATGAATACCAATTACTATTTGATGCTTTCTCAACCAAAAAGTTTGAATCTTGATCATTGGGGTTGAAGCTAATTTGAGATTCTTCACAAACTGTGAAGTCAGAATAGTAGTTGTAGGAAGAAGGATCATAGAACCAAGGTGTGTTATTGTTATTATGATTCTGATTATGGTAAGAAAAACCATGATAATTGTTGTTTTGGAAATTGGGTTGTTGAAGATAGTAGTTTATGGTGGCTTTCCTTGCTTGAAGCTGCAGCCTTTTCTTCTTCATCCTCTCTTTCTTGTGAGCATTTTGGTGCCCACCAAGTGCTTGTGAATTTGCAAATTCCTTCAAACAGTATTGGCACTCAAACTTCTTCTCATTATTATTATTGGTTGTGGTTCTTTGATCTTGTGCTGTGGTTTTGTCCCCTCCTGAAGAAACTGAGTTAGATGATGAATTCACACTTTCATCTGATCCTTCTGTAGTGTTAGGATCTTTCATATTGTTTGAAGGTGGATTCAGCTCAAATCCAAATAGCCTTAGCCTCTTCTCCACAGAATTATTGCCATTTTCACAATCCCATGTGGGAGAAAGATCACACACATCCCTTTCCATTTTTTTTCCCTCTCTCTTAATTATTAGGTTTGGGGTGATATTTTGAAGTAGAAATGTACTATGATTAGTTGTTTGGCATGTGTTCCTTTTATAGAAAGTTAGAAACCTCTTAGGTTATATCATGCATTGCATCTATTAAAATAACTTTAATTTAGTATTTTTTTAATAAAAATATTCTATGTATATACAAAAAATCAATTATCCAATCAGTTATCGTATATTTGTATATAAATATAAATATTGTTTAACTTATTTTTAAAATATATTGTATACTACAGATAATAAATTTTTTATGTACACTTAACATAGTTATTTTTTTAAACAAAATTTTTGTCTATTTTTATTATTAATAATTTGATTAATTTAATTTTAATTTATAAGTCTTATTAAAGAGTAATATTTTTTTATTTTTTATTTTTATTTTTAAGTAAATTAAAACTCAAAACTTCATTTCTCATTAATAGATTAAAATATCTATTCGACGATCAGTAATCTGATAAGTTGATATATCCATTAAAATAATTAGTTTTTTAATACATGGGCAGCATAAGGGGACTACCCAACGGATCAATAGAATAAAATAGGAGACTTAGAAAAATGAAAAAAAGAAAAAGTCAGATAAGAAAAATTAAAAGCCGTCTCTCATGCAATGCTTTGTTATATATTAAAACAAAAATATTATTCGTTGATTAAAATCAGTTATTAAAATTAGTTATTAATATATTTATATATAAATATATATATATATATATATAATTTATTTTTAATATATATTTTTATTTTAATATATATTTTATATTAATAGCTAATTTTAATAGTTTATTTTAGTATATACATATCATAGTTGAATATTAAAAATACTTTCATATTGTATTAGATACACCTCAAACTTCTCAATCAGAGAGGATTCAGTGTGATTAAATTAGTATAGAATTAGATGGTTCATAAGCACTTAATAATAATTATAGTTCCACTTGGGGAGAAATCCTTAATTTAAAAAAGAGATATATTCCATGCCTAAGACATGATTAAAGTTATTAAACTAACTGTAGCTGCAAAAGTCAAAGAAAGGAAGGGTGCACTAACTTTATAACATATCTACTACTGTACTAAAATGCATATCTAATAAGATTATTTTAGTAACCAGCCAATGACTTAATGGCTTCATGTATTGTCCGCTAACTAAGCTTATAATAAATTAATATATTATTTTAGAGAATGGCACAAATAAATATTATTATTGTTAATATGGATTCCTAGCTATATATATATATCTAGGCTAGTCTATCTAGTCCCATTAAATACAGTTAATCCAATTTAAGTAATTAATAAAAAGCTAATTAACTGTAGAAATGTGATTAATCAGCACTAAATGAAGCTTCTTTTGTAATTATCCATCCCCACCACCACCCACAACCACATTAAAAAGAAGATTATTAGTCTGTTTTTCTTGACCATGTTTTATGAATGTGATATATATAAAAAAAGAAATATTATTATTTTTTTTCCTAAATGAAGGAATAAAAGAAGTGGTTGATGATGTAAGCATATATTATATACTACTAATTAAGAGTCTTCCATAAGATCTGGGCATATCTTCTTAGAGCAGGCAAAGCCTATATTTTATACAACAAATGTTTTCAGGTGAATGCAAGTCATCAACTATAATGTTATTCAAATAATAAACTTAGCATTTGCGTTAGACAGTTGTTCTAGCATGGACCCTACACTATGTTGCTTTTGGGACAATTTAGAAAAAAGATTAGATTGTGTTTTTATTCCATTGTCTATAACTAGATCTTCCATTGGTTGACTTCTTCCACCAATAAATCTCTCATGCCAATCAATTCCCACTCCTTTCTCCCTCTATCTTTCATGTTATTCAATTCATTAACATGATTTAAACATTTAAAAAGAAATATTGATAAAATTTTAAAATAAAAATATTCTATTTAATTATAGTTTTATACCATTAGTGGTTCTTGGATTTTTTTTTTCAGTGGATATCTTTAAGATTAATTGTGACGCTAACTATCTTAACAATGGTGATTGGGTTGATTTTACTTGTGTTAGCAGAGATTGGAAGGAAAAGTGGCAACGAGGCTGTCTGAAAACAATTGAGAGTAGTAGTATTTTGCAAGGAGAGTTGCTTGCTATTTGAAGAGGCTTTTTTTTTAGCATGGAACTCGGAGCAAGAAGACATTATATGTGAGACAAACTATGTGGAGGTCTTTACTATTGTCAATAATTTACAAAATTACTATGGTTTTATTGATCCTTTTGTGTTATAAATCCGAGATATTATATATTGAAAATGGCGTGCTGATCTCCGATTGATCTTGAGAGATGCAAATACAGTAGCAGACATCATGGCAAAGACTGCAATGAGGACCATTTCTCTTCAAGTGGAGCTTTTGTTACCTTAAAAAAGAGTTTGAGAGTAGTATTCAACCAGGCTGCCTTTTTTAAGCAGTTTCTTATTTTTTTTTTTTTTATTTCTTTCTTTGTTATTGGTTGTTTTCTTTCGAGTCACCAAAATAAAATACCTCTAAATCAGAATTCAAGCTATAAGTGATGAATGCTCTCACCACCATTTGTTTGTCGACTAATAGTAGAGAGTCTGTACTAGGGGTGCACAGACCCGACCCGACCCGGTCCCGAACACTTTAGGGGTTAATTTGGTGTGATTTCATCGGGTTTAGGGCCGGGTAAGGGTCTCAAAAATAGACCCGGTCATTATTTCGGGTCGGGTCCGGGCCATAGCTCGGGTCACCCGAAGTCGGCCCGGTGGCCCGGTTATCATACATAATTAATATTTTGTGTTATTAGTGATGGATCATGACTATTCTTATGTGGAATTTAAGTATTGTAAACCTTAATATTTTTTGTTATTAGTCATTATAAGACTATAAGTTAATGTTTTATTTTTAGAATGCATAAGACTTTAGACTAATGCATAATATTGTGTTATTTGTATTGATTTAAATATTTGGTATTATTAGACAATATTAGTATTGATTGTGGTTTTGCTTTAGTATTGATTGTGGTTATGCTTTAATTTTAAAGAAGGGTTGGTTCTTGTTATATTTTTCTAAGTGAATTTTACCATGTTAAATAATGGTTGGAGTCTTAGAAATTTGGATATTTTTACATGCTAGCTTACAAGAAGGTATCAACGTAATGTAATGTTAACGGCCCGGTTTTCACCCGATTTTCACCCGGTATAATTGTGGCCCGAAAGTGTATTGGTTTCATCGGGTTTAGGGTCGGGTTCGGGTCTAATAAATAGACCCAGTGTATATTTCAGGTCGGGTTTGGGTCACATCAAACCCGACTTCACCCGGCCCATATGCACCCCTAGTCTGTACCCCAAAAACACATGTCGTAGCAACATTTTCAGGGAGGATAAGTTCTGTGGAACGTTTTAAAATACTATTTAAAGAGTACCTAAAATTATCAGAAGAAAACAGATGATAATCAACGAAACACTTCAGTCAAATATAACAAGTTAATAATTTCAACCTTAAAATGAGAATTTGTCTAAATCTAAAAATGATAAAAATGAATATTAGCGATGATAATAATTTTAATGTTAAATAAATAAATAAAACATTTTCTTAATTGTTCCTTTTCTTGCATTGCTTTAGGAGGAGAATTCCAACTAGGCATGCTGTCATGTAGCATTTCACTATCCTAACATGTGGAATAAAAAGAGAACATATGGGTTGTGGAGTCTAAGTGGGTGGGTTTAATAATTTTCAATCTAATTCCATTTTCATTACACGTTAGTTTGAGAATCAAACCATGGTCCCTACTCTATCAAGCTAAACCCAAAATAAAAATAAGCTTTGCTCTCCCACCACTGGGTATATATTGGTTTCACTTTTGGACAAATCCAAAGTGGTTTATAATTCTAATATTTTATTTATCTGGGGGGCCTCATAGGATACCAAAACTGACTTGGGGAGAAATTAAATGTACTGGAATATATGATAATTCAATCATGTCATGTAAGATAATGTTACTTCGGAGAAACAACACATTGTTAGTTTGGAATGATGTCTACTACTTATTAAGCTGAACAGTGATTAGTGATGCTGCATCAAACGCACTTAGACAATACAAGTTATGTTAATTAATGTTATCAATTAAATCATAGGAAAATTCAACCGTCACTATTTTGTTGGCTAGTAGAGTTGTAAATTGTAACTACCTCGTCAAGACTCAAGACTGTGGCTGCTGTATATGAAATTAGGAACAGGGACTTCAGGGTTCATAGTGTTTGGACCTACTTATTATAGCCGAATTGTTCATAGCATGACATCAGATACAGTACGGAATATGAGAGTCTTCTTGGTTCTTAATTAAGGCTTTGGGAATTTTTTATTTTTTATTTTTTACCGTCAGATTTCTATTAATAAATATCATTACTAATTTTCTTGTTAGTTTATAAATATCTCAATAAGTGGGTGATGTGGGTATAAATTAGCTATCAATATATTTGTATATAAATACACGTGTTTGTTTAATTTATTTTCAATATATATTTGTATTTCAATATATATGTTATAATACGTTCTTTGTCTTTTTTTTTTTTTTAACTTGTAAAAATCATTAATAAGGTTTAGATTATTTTAACAATATTTTTTTATTTCCAAAGTTGGACAACTCTTATAGCTCTAACTAATCATTTAGCCCCATGTCAATAAAATAACTAAGGTTTTTAAAAGCGGGGCATGAGAGTTGATAATTAATTATCATTTCCTGTCAATCCTTACAAGTTACAAGTCGCCAAAAAAAACCTAGTTAAGGCTGAAAAGTAGTACCAAAGCAATGTGAACCATTGTCAGAAACTGTTGAACCTAGTTGATGTTGAAATGAGACATCATTGTTGGTAGGTATGGAAAAGATATACGAAGCAGTATCTACATACTATATTAAAGGACATGGTAATAGAGCTAACACACGATCAACCTACTACGCTGCTTTTTTTTTTTTTTTAAATGCCTATATATGCGACTATATTTGACAAGGTTAGAATTCTAACCCACAATGCTATATGAAATCTCACTTTTAACTATTGAATCTTATTGAACGACTAGACACTCCGTGCATATAAAATTAAATTCAAATACGGATGAATTTATGAATACCTCAATGCTATTTCTCATAGGTCCTCAGTTTATGCTAACATATAACACCTCCTTTTCTGGGCATAATAATGCAATTGCTCAAGGCATACACCTACCTCAAAACCCATTTGGTGTAGTCGTGTTTAATTTGATACAAGGAATTAAAAATAAAAAAAAGAAAAAAATAAAAAAAAAAAGAAAAAAAGAAAGAGAAGGCACATGAAGACCAAAAAATTTTAAGTCATTGTAGGACAAGAGGGGCAAATTATACACCACAGCAACAGCCTTTGAAATTTTGTTTTACGAAAGCCCCAGTTGGAATTATCAACGCAAATTAAAGTGGTAGACTGTCTAGAAATTGCTACCGCAATTAGCTGATTTAAAAGAAAATCACTTTGAATATATTTTATATAGTGGCAAAACATGTAAATGATGGGAAAAAAAAAAACAGCACAATTAAGAACGTGTCACTAAAGTTGCATTTGAAAGAAGAGGTAAATACCAAATCGGTACCTGCACTGGCAAAATGGTACCTAATTTTTGTTATTGACAAAATAATCCTTGAAAGATTTTAAAATTTGACAAGCGTACCCACGAGTTTGTCGGAACATATCTCCAACAAGCACAATGCTGACATAGCCACTACGTTTTGATGACATGGCAAAAATACTCCCCCACCCTAATCCTTCCCCTCCAACGCACTCCTTCCTTCCCCTTCTTGAATGCACTCTCCCCCCTCCCCAATTCTACTCCTTCCCTCCCCCTCCTTAACCCTAATCCCCCCTCCCCAACGCACTTCTCCCCTCTTCAATCCAAAATCCCCCCTTCTGAACCCTAATCCTTTTCTCTTACCCCTTTGAACCCTAATCCCCTTCCCAACACGTTGTCTCACACTCTCAACTCACTCTCCCCCAAAACGGCAGTGGAGTTCAATTTTTCCAGTCTTACAGTGTTACCGACACCGCACTGTCGCCATCTCGTCGTCGGGTCTTTTGTGTCCGCCAGCGTCGTCTGTCTCCTTCATTGACATTTCCTCGTCTGTGCACCTTCATTGCTGTCGCCTTCACTGCTTGTATCTGCTTACTGCTCGTCCCCAGTCGCTGCCCTGCCTCCTCTGTCTGTGTTCCATCTTGGCTCTGTCGTGTCGTGCCTCCTCTGTCTCTGGTGTTCTTCTTCTGGCCTTGTCTAAATCTGCTTCTTGCTTTGGTGGTGTCTGTATTAAACTTTATTTTATTTTATTTTGATAATTGTATATGAAATTGTTTGTTTTCTCTAAATTTTATTGTTATTAATCTTTTTGAATGGTAAATTAACCTAAAAATTTGGGACAATTCATGATTTGGGACAATTTTGTTGATGTTGAGGTTGTTGCTGTGAGTGATGGTGTTGAGGGAGGGAGAGAGGAGTGTGCGTTGGGGAAGGAAGAATGGTGGAGATTATTGTTGCTATTGATATTGAGGTTGTTGTTGTTGCGAGTGGTGGGGTTGAGAGAGGGAGGGGTAGTGTGCGTTGGGGAGGAAGAGTGGAGGAGGTTGTTGCTGTTGATGTTGTTAAGGTTGTTGTTGCTGCGGTGGTGTTGAGGGAGAAAGGGAGAAGTGTACATTGGGGAGGGGGTTATGATGGGGCGGGGGCTGCAATGGGAGAGAAGCGTGCGTTGGGGATGGGGGCTGCGATGGGGAGGGAGGAAAGGAGAAGGAGTGTGCGTTGGGGAGGGGGTGATTTGCCAAATCACCAAAACACGGTGGCCACATCAATATTGTGCTTGCTAGAGATTTGCTCCAGCAAGCTCGGGAGCAGGCTTGTCAAATTTTAAAATTTTTTAGGGACTATTTTGTCAATAACAAAAGTCAGGTATTATTTTGTCAGCGTCAGAATTTTTCAGGTACCGATTTGATATTTACCTCTTGAAAGAAACTAAAATTGAGAGACTGCAATTGAAAAATACAAACTGAGAAACAAAGATTAAATTAAATTTTTGTATTGTATTTTATGTAAAATATACTATTATTAGTTTAAGATAAATATAGAAATTAAAAAATAAATTTAAAATTTTAAAAATTAAATAAAAATAATTTTAAAAAAAATATTAATAAAATTTCAGTTTCTATCTCCAAACATTTTAATCCTGACGGAATTGAAATTTTATGTCCCAGAACTAAACTCAATCCCAATCTTCCAATCTCAGTCTCTGTGAAAATAAACGCTACCTAATATTTTCTAAGCACACGTTCAAAATATTCATTAGCTACGCAGCGCCAATTATTCCACGTTATATGACTTGACTTTTGATTGTAAGAAAAGCAAGCAATTGCATAGTTGCCGGGAATATTGAGATCCACTGTTCTGCCGTCTTTCTTGCGAAGTATAATAATCACTGTTTATTTTCGGTCCCAATCAGGAAAAAGAAGGCATACAGATATTTTTGCACCATAAATTGTAGAGCCAAATGCCGTGTTTAAAAGGGAGGTAAACTTCAAAGCATCAATGCCATGCACTTTTTGGTAATGACACTCCTCACTCCAAATCTTGCTACTCTAGCAGGAGTGTGATACAGACCGGTCATACTCGCTCACTTTTTGAAGTTTTAGACATCAAACTAAGTTACTATTCCTTACCATGTAGAACACAATCAACATATTAGTCTGGTGTGTGGAGTGTCACAATCCAATGGTAGAAAAGAGTAGGGAGTTCGACTCAAGTGTCCAACAAGAATGAGAAGTGTCATTTTTCTTGATAAATAAAAGAAATATTGGAGACATTTTAATACACTCCAAACCCATGCTCCATGCAAAACATTTATTTAAGACAGTTAGATATCGATCAACCTTAGCTCAGTATAAATTGATTCCATTTCCTATTTCTTCAAACGAAGAGGAGAGAAAGGACAGAGTATGTCACAGATCAATATTCCCCAACAGACTACAATGTTAACAAATACTTGTTTTTAAATGCAAAAATGGGGCACTCAAACCCCATGTGAGAGAGCGCATGTTGTACAAACTGAGATATGTACTTTACCATCAACCAAAAAAAAAAAGAGAGAAAAAAGATAAAAAAGTCGAAACAAAAACCAATAACCTGGTGATCCAACCATGTGTTAAAGTTTACTTCATGTAGTAATATCAGTATCACTGTTGACGTTTTGCACGAGGCAAGAGAGCGAGAAGAATTTTCTTTCTTGGACCCTGCAACAGAAGCAAGTTCCATCAGACACACATGACACCACCATATTTCCGTCGTTTACTCACAAGATGCAGCAAGCATACATACCAATATGCATTAGTGAATGAGTGCATGCACACACATATAGGAACATCTACACTAGAACAAATAAAGACGAGCAGAATCTTAAACTAGTAAATCTGCATCAGGTTCAGATTGCAAAATGGTAAGGAATGAATTTAGCCTGGACTGAAATGAACTTCCATATGCTTTTTTGGGAAGATTTTTGTCAGATGTGTAAGATCTAAACAGCATATTTCCCTGAAGTGTGAACGAGGGATGTTCACAGCTTCCTGTGAAATAGCAAGGCATAGAGATTTTTTGGGTTACAAGTCAGTGAACGTTTGAGATTTACATTGAACACAACTGTAAACTATAGATAATATGGTGCAAGCGGGAAATAGTGGGTACGGGAAAAAGCATCTTCGTGAAGGTTACATTGGATATGAGATTGTTTATGTTTTATATGGTCAACAACGAAATACTTGGACATCCGATCTGCAGATGGTAGAGAAAGAACAAGAGAACAAATGGAAATCGATGATATTGGATAAGGCAGATTGCACTGAGAAGATGAATCCTCCAAAAATGAAATTGGCAATACTAAACATTCAAATAAATAAATAATTAAAATAAAAAATTAACAATTCCAAAACATTGGGAAATCCAGCAGCACCATTCCCCTAACAAAGCCCATACAATGTTGTCTGAGATACACACAATATAGCAATGTGTGATCGGAACATATTCTAATAAACGGAACTTAAAAAAGGACAATTACCATAGGAATTCCAAGCTCCTTGAGGTCATGTTCTCCCATCTGCTTCAATGCAGTCATATCTACCTGCATGGACACATCAGTGAAATGCCAATTAGAAACACCCTAATTCACAGACAATGCATCAAAATCATGACGATCTTCAATAATTTGATTAATTCGAATATCTGTACTTATAATGTTAAGATACAATCATTTGAGCACACAACCAAACTGCATTAATGAGGAGTCTGACTACATCAATATTAATATAAGTGAATGGAACTCTCTTAATTGTCAGATATGAGTGGAGCTAAAATCTTATTGAATCGTTTTACGAGAATAAAAGTTTCTCAAATTCTTTCGGGGTTTTGAACCTTTGAAGGTCAATCTAAGAGAGAAGGTAATATATGGGCTAAAAAGTGTATATAATTTTGGCATGATCAATTACTTTTTAAGGGCTAAAATTTTCCTGTATGTTTCTTTATATACACACACACAGACCAAAAAGGAAAACAAAGAAAGAAGAAAACCTTATGTTAACACTCCCAATTTACATAAACGGATGCAGGACATTCCTGGTTACCTAGGATCCAGGGAGGGGCTGCACCCCAAATTTACATACCTTTCTATAAATCAGAATACATATACACTAAATAAGATAGCAATTTGCAGAACCCAAATTCTCAGGTGATCCACCATTTAATAAAACATGAAGCATTATACATGTCAGTAATATTTTGAAACTTGTCTCCCAACCCTAGTAGAAAAAAAGCTGGTTGTTACCATGAAAACAAATCAGAGATAGCTCACTATAATTCAATAATGCAGTGAGAATAAAGAATAAATTGAAGAAGCAGAATAGAAATAAAAGAATTAAGCCAAGTTGCAAAATACTGCGTAAAATGATCACTTCAAAAGATCTCGAGATTTGTATTTAGCATTCACCAACAATTTTCTAGAGTATAATTCTTCTAGCAGCCAATTACCAAATGCTATTAACATTCAAGTTGAACAAATAACATACAACAACAACAAAAAACCACACAATTACATTTGAAAAAGGATACATAAACAAATGAGTTACGTACTTCTTCAGCCTTGAAGAGAATGGCATATTTTCCCAGTCCTAGAGCATGTAACAGGCCATCAACAGTTTGGTGAGATTGCTGTTCGTCACCCTATATGATAACCAACAAAGCACGTATCAGGACAGATTTACAGAGAATCTATTCAGATAATTCAACGGGAAAGGTGAACATTTTTCTGCGACTTTCACACCAAAAGCCGCCCCTTCTTTTTTTTTTTTTTTTAAATAAAACACTATCATTACAATTGAAAGAAGGATAAGACCAAAAAATGGGAAGATAAGAGATCCTCCTTACAAGTTCTAAAAACCAAACAAAAGAAAAAGCTATTTATGACGCAAAGCTTTTAAATATCTCAACATGTTTGAGAGGGAAAGTCCTTTGAAAAGATCATGAGCTTTACAACAGACAGAAATAGAGATGTTTAACACTTAATTTTAGAGTCATGTTAGCAGTGTTTTTAAATGGCGGCGCCATAACGGTATGGCGTGGCGGGTTTTGACCCTGCCGCCATTTACTGGGTGCCGCGATGGGTTGTAACGGGGGGCGCCATGGCGGCCGCAATTGCGGTGGCGCCATGGCGGAACGCGATCTGTATGGCGGAAATAGCGGGGGGGTTTCGGGTTTTCCAAAAAAATCTGAAGGTGGTTTGGGTAATTTAAGAAACCTAAGTCAGATCCCACTAACCACTAACCCTAATAATCAGCCCCTCATTCAAAAACTCCCTCCTCTGCCTCTTCTTCAAAAAAAAAACCCTCTCTTCGTCTCTGTTCTCTCATCTCTGCGACCCAGATTTCTGCACCACGCTGCCATCCATCACCGCCGCTCATCTAGCCGCCCGTCTCTGTTCTCTCATCACTGCTGCTCATCACCTGTTCATCATTGCTGGTTCGTACAACGTGTTTCATCTTCTCTGCTCCTATTTTTTTCTTTTCTCTCTTCCCTACTGCCCCTTCTTTATCAATAATCAGTGTTAAACTTCACTTCTTTCATTTTTGTTCCATTCAGTTCACTATGCCCACTTCTAGACAAGCCCTTGATGTTTTATGTCTTCTATTTTATGTTTTATGTCTTCTATTTTATGGTTTGCTTATGACTTTTGAGTTATGATTTGAACTTGATGTTATGTTTATTTGCTAAATTTGCTACTATATTTGCTATGTTAATTGGATATTTTATGACTAGAAAGTTGCTTATATAGATAGATTTTATAGTTTATTATCTTTGTAATTTTTCTGTATGTTTTTTTGTACAAATATGTGTATTTTTTAGGTAATCCGCCATTTCCGCCATTTTCCGCAACGCCATCCGCTATAACTTTATGGCGGATTTTTGGCTCACCGCCATGAGCCGCCATCCGCAATCAAAAACTATGCATGTTAGAGTGTAGGGGCAGTAAATTCCAACTCTTCCTAAATTACAAATGTCAAGGCCAGAAAATAGTAGTAAATTTACCATCTCAGGAGAGATCATTCTCAAGATATACACACAATCCATTTATCCTCCAAATCCAGCCCCTCACTTACATTACAGAGGCATCTATAACTATACCAACAATCAGGCAAGACAATCATGCAGCCCATACAACGAACTGTTTGATTGTCATTTCGTATTTTTCTTTTTCTTTTGGTTCCATGTTATCAGCTTATCATATCTAAGCATCATGTAAGCTTTTAGAGGAGCATATGAAACCGACTGACCAGAAACAGGTCTGATTAGATATAAAATGGAACAATAATAGCAGTGAATCAGCTAAGTGTTTGAATCGTGAATTAATCGTTGAAACAGGTCCAATTAGATATATGATTCAAATCGCACGGTTCCAACAATTCACAAGCAAGATGTGTTTGTTCTTTGTTGTGTATTTTCAGGTATTTTTTGGGGACAAATTAGATATCAACATTAAAAAAAATTAGGAAATTAATTTAAATAGATCAAAAAGCACCCTCCGCTTCTCAAAACTGCTTCTCTGCCTCCCACTTTCTCATCGTTCTACCACTTCTCTTCACGTTCCCTCTACTCTGCAATCATTGTTCTCTAACCTCTCATCTTCACATTCCCTCTACTCTGCTTCATGTTCTGTCCATGTTCTCTTCGTGCTGTTTTCTGCTGCTCGGTTCTGTTGCTTCTGTGTTTTTCCCACTATTAATGGCTCCTAAGGTGGCTACTGCTCAGCCCAAGAAGACAGGTAAAGAGGATGTTGGTACGGTAATATGGTACTAGCGTCTTGATTTATAATGATTTTTGTAATATTTAAGTGCTTTTTTATGCTTTGGATATATATCTGTTATTTATGGTTTTTATGAATATGGTTGTGTCATACAATTCTAAAATTGGTCAAACAATTCATGTCATGATTAACAATTTGACAACTATGATCAGAAACAGCTAACAACCAGCATATCCATAATTTGTGGTCATCATAGACGGACCAATTTTACAACTATGAACTCAAGGTGTTAACCAAAACTACATTTTACAAACATAGATTCGTTCATTCAAATCCTCACAATGCTACTGCAGATTCGGATTGCAACAAGAGGACTTATGCCCTATCACAATATAATATGCAGATTGCAGAGAAATCACATGTACTGAACTAAAAGATCTCATACCCCTAAATCAGTTCCCCAAGCAGAGAATCATGATTAAGCAATTATATTGAGCCATCCTAAAAAATTATTTTTCTGTTATGATTACTATTAATTGGAATGTTTAAAGAATCTTTTAATATACAACAACCAATTTCACCTGCATAAAGCATTTCTGACTATAATAACACTAAAAATCTTGTGCCATTAAGTCCTGTTTTCATAAACAATCTTTCGCATAAGGAGTAGCCAGCAAGGGCATAAAGGAATCAACCATAGCATCTATCAGATGGTCATGGGGAAAAAAATCTCGAAGACCAAAAGCAGTGTTTTAGGAAATGATATCAAGGGACAGAAGGTAGGTATTACTCACCACATATGAAGCTCTTTGTGCAACACTGCTTGATGGAGGAAGTTGGCCAAGATGAGATGTTACAGGCTTAGCAGTTACAGGAGGCAAAGTGGACATTGTTGAGCGTGCCGCAAAAGATGCAGGTGTAGTGCCAGGAGGCCTTGAAGATTCAACATCCCTAGTTACATAAGGTACCGGTGTAACACTTTCATATGTCCTATTTAGTGGCCTCCTCTGTAGGTCTTCCACATTTCTTTGAGGGGAAATCCTCCTGGAACTACTTGGAAACCCATCTGGTGATCTTCGCCTAATATGGTCCAATGTCCAAGGAGAGTATGAGCTTCTCATGGATTCCATACGCATTAAATCATCAGAACTTCTAGCTGAGGGAATTCGCCTAATCATGCTTGTTTCCCTTGGTTCAAGTTCACGCTGCTTTGAATTAAAACTGGTCATTGGAGAACGAACTGCCTTGGTCAGTTTTTCACGGAGATCTATCTGGCTCTTATCACCATTGCTCTCAGCTCGCTTAGATGCACTTTTGCGCATAAGCTTCAACCGAAGATCATCTTTGTCAATACGCCCATCTAAGTAAATTTAGCCAAAAGATATCAGAAATGCAGAAACGATGAAGCTATGTAAAGATGCAAGAGTAAGTTCACTGCTGAGAGAGCCTAAATACCGTCAAACCCATTTTGTATGCTATTATCTCCTCTGTGTCTGCAGGGAATATTAAAAACACAAAAGTAACAAACAAAATCAAATTTCAATTGAAATTGAATTATACAGACGAGACATCCTAATATGCCTCTGTTACTGAAATAAAAAGTTATATACCACAGAAGCAGCAGTAAACACACCGTTTGTTGTTGCTGTGTCCATAACCATCTACATTATTTCCAATTCTGTCTCTTACAGACCGCTTAGTTCCAGCCAAGGAAAGAGAAGAAGCATACGATACGTCAGCTGAAGATAAATCCCTCTTGACAACCTAAAACTCAAATGGCACAATACAAAAATGAACACAATCATTCATAATATCTTGGAATAGGACCCTATTCAGTGCTCAAAAGTCAAACTTAAGTAAATGGAGGCGAAACAACAAAAATCGCATTCCTGCATTCCCCAAAGCAGAAATTTAACAAAATAGCACTTGCAGAAAATCAATCCGAAAATTTTTAGCATGTAAAATTTATTGGAAAGCACAACAGAAACAAGCAAGTAAAAACAAGGAAATCCCAAAACAAAAACATAAATCAAAGCAGCAGAAATCACACAAACAAGTTCCTTTGAACAGAAAATATTAAAATTATAAATAATAAAATGAACAACGTGATTTTGAATTAGAAGACGTATCGAATTACCTGACCACTACGGCCAAGAGTAATGGTAACTCGACCACTATCGGACATGACGAAACCCCAAACTTTAACCTATCAATGGAGCAAAAATTTCGGAATTCACAACATGAATACGCCAGCAACTCGCAAGCCAGGCATCAGAAGAACTGAGCGAGTAGGAGAAGAACGAAGGGTTGCCCTAACCCTAACCCTAGTTCCATTGGCGCGACCCGAAGCAGAGACGGAAAAACAACCAATAACAACACCTTCGTTGGTTCAGAAGCGAAACGCGTTTCGAGATAGAAGTTCAGAGATAATTTAGCTCACAATTTGGAAAGTCTAGAATCAGAATTAGAAAAGACAGGGTAGCGAGGGTTATTGCGCGGTGCTTTTGCGTAGGAGGAGAAGCCGTGGAGCTCCGAGGTGGTGGTAGTGCTGCGGTGCTAGACAGTGGGGGCGCACAGGGGATTATGCTTCATTCCTGATCGAACTGGGGCCGTTGGATCAGATTACCTTTTTTGTTTTAGATCAGATTACCTTAAGAACCCAGTAGCCCACTAAGGAGACAACAAAATATTTTTAACCCAGAAAGAGCCAAGACCCAAAAAAATAAAGAAAGAGGTGTGGGGTCCAGCCCATACTTAAGTACAAAAGAAAACAAGCCGCCACCAAATACAAACTCCAAAGCGAGAAAAAAAAAAAAAAAAAAAAAACCGCTGAAGCTTCGGTGGGAATTTTGATGTTTTTAATGTTTTTAAATGTTATATGAATACTGTGTTTGGAAAGCTTAGAATTATAATTCTTTTGAGAATTGAATTTTTTTTAAATATAAAAAATACTTGAATTTAAATTTTTGCAAGAATTTTAATTTTTATCTTCAAACCAAAAGTAAATCAGATTAAAATATATCTGATTACAAATTCAACCTAGTAAAATTTGTATTTGAAGTTAAAATATCTAAATTAACTCTAATATAATTTAGTTTTTTAAATATAATTTTTCTTTTTTTTTATTGAGAGTAACAAAGTAATATTACATATATTTTAATTATTTTTTTTCTTTTTAATTCTTTTATTCTAAATTTAAAAATTAATGTGAGAATTCATTACAAGACACACGCCGAATAGCGGCGGTTTTTTTATGGATCTGCGGCAGTTTTAAACTACTGCAAAACAAGATATCAGCGGTTTCAAAATCGTTGCGAGTTAAGTAGGTATGGCAACACCTACCCACGGGGCTAGCCTCCGCCACCGCCTCCATATCCAGTCCCCGTCCCCGCCTTGTTCCCGCCACGGATAACGGGGACCCTGTATCCGCCGGGGACCGAGGACTCCATAGATATCTGCAAATTTTTAAAAAATAAAAAAATGGAAAAATTTAGAAAAAAATTGGAAAAAAATGAAAAAACCATATGAATCATCATGTTCCTTATCTCCAAAGACATTAACAACAACAAAGACATTAACATGTTCATAGTCTCCAAAGACATTAACAACAATAAACAATATCAAACATATCCATAACACAACCAAAGTATCAAACATATCCAAAAACTACAAAGCACAATTCATCACATTGTAGAATTCTCAAAGCTTTTTTCATGATATAATAGTAGTGATGGTAGATTCCGATTTGTTTGAATCCTACATCAAAAAGAAGAATGCAATTAAAAGTTAAAATCGTAAAATAAATCAAGAATAAGTCAATAATATAAAAAAAAAGTATTGTATATAACCTAAAATTCAGAAATATAAATTAGAAATAAAAAATTCAGAATCAAAATCTCATTAACCTAACTCCAGATTAACCCAAAATTGACTCAGAAACATAAATCAGAATAAAAAATTAGAATTACATTAACCTAATTCAAAAATATAAATTAGAAATCAAAATCAGAAATTTAGAAATCAGAATCTCATTAACCTAACTCCAGATTAACCCAAAATTGACTCAGAAACATAAATCAGAATAAAAAATTAGAATTACATTAACCTAATTCAAAAATATAAATTAGAAATCAAAATCAGAAATTTAGAAATCAGAATCTCATTAACCTAACTCCAGATTAACCCAAAATTGACTCAGAAACATAAATCAGAATCAGAAATCAGAATCACATTAACCTAACTCAGAAATATAAACTAGAAATCAGAATCTCATTAATCTAACTCCAGATTAACCCAAAATTAATATAGAAATATAAATCAGAATCAGAAATAAGAAATCAAAATCAGCTCAACCTAACTCAGAAATTCAGAAATCAGAATCACATCAGGGTTGACTTACCCGAGGGAAAAGAGGCAAAGACCAGCGATTTGGCGGACGAACATCGAAGATGCGACGACCGGTGACGAGGAGAAGACGCTGCTCTGTCGTGACAAGGAGAAGACGATGACCAGCACGACGTGACGAGGAGAAGATGTTGCTCTGTCACGACGAGGAGAAGATGACGACTGACGACGACGCGACGAGGAGAAGAAGACAACGTGGCCGCGACGGTGAGCTGGAGAGGTGCAATGAGCGACGGTGTGGGAAGTGGTGGTCGGCGGTGTTTAGGAAGGAGATAGGATAGGCTGAGGGTTTGGTGAGGAGAGGAGAGGAGAGGAGAAGAGACTCTGTCTCTGAACTGAAGTAGTGAAGCACCGAAGGGAATATGTAACGGCTAGGATTTTTTTTTGAATGGCTCACATATGTAATATATATTAGGGATATTTTTGTCTTTTCACATAAATGGAGATTTAACGGGTCTCCACGAGGCGAGGACCTCTATCCCCGCCCCGCCCCATTTATTATACGGGGCCCCGCCCTCCATCCCGCGGGTAAAAACCAGTCCCCGTACCTGCCCCCGACGGATAAATCCTCGAGGGTACCAGTCTCGCCGGGGATTTTTGCCATGCCTAGGGTTACGGAGTGAAGATTTAATTTTGCGGCGGTTCTAAGAAACCGTTGGTACAACCACTACAAAACCAAGGATTAGCGTCGTTTGATTTAAACCACCGCTATTTCAGTGATTGGATTTAAAAAATAAATTACATCGGTTACAAAATTGTCATAGAATTATGTATTTTTAAAAAAAATTGCGATGGTTTTGAACCGCCGCAATTTCATAAACTAGCTTAAAAAAAATTGATTAATTACAATAATTTATACCATTTTTCTTTACTATAACCTATTTTCTTTACATCATATTTATTAAACTTGAGATATTAATATAGAAAACACTAAATAAATAATATTAAACTCAGATAAATCCAAAATGTTAACTAAAAAAATACTTCTTTGTAAAGTTAAAAAACATGATATATATATATATATATATATAAACAAAACTAAGGTGGTAAAAATTTACCTTAGAAAAATTCTAAATATTAAAGCCCCATTGAGAGTCATCACTGACAAATATAAACCATGGGACATATTTCATTTGGATCCTTGTGTAAGTCTTTGCGTCTCATTTTAGTTATTGTTGAGAGTTTCTATGAGAAGGGTTGGAGCATACTGTGCTATCCCATTCTCTTCAAAATTCTGACAATATGAGAGAATGATGGTATTAATTGACATCTTGACAACTCTAAAGAAAGAGTTGCGATAATGTACCCAAGAACCCAGCAAATTTGCAATGCACAGAATCTAAAATGAGGTTTAAATAAACACAGTTGAGAACTTATTTTTTTGGACTCTAAAACTATGTGTTCATAACTGAAAGTTGAATAATCATATCTAATACTTAGTTTTAAATAATAATTCATCTCGGCGTCATACTCGTTTAATTATATATATCATAGAAAATATACCAAAACAAACGAGTTTATGTGCAGCTCTATACTAAATAAATTGCATAGCAGATCCAAGGGAGTAAACTTGATAATAGAATCTACATTCAATAACACATCCACATTCTCAAATATGACTATAATTGCTATTGCAGAATTTTTATTGCGATTGTCATAATTAACTATTAATCAGATGGAAAATATGAGTATTAGCTTACTTTAATCAGATTAATAATAATAATAATAATAATAATAATAATAATAATAATAATAAACTTACTGCCCGGTTGCATGTAAAACGACAAACCTTTGAGGAGATAAGCAATAAAGGCTAACAAAATGCTAAAGAAAGAAGAATATATCAACAATGTTATTCCCTCCTCTAATGGACTTCCATTCTGAGACTATGATTTAGAGAAATCTTGCAGTGTGATCGAAATGGTTCAATTTCTAAGGTTTATTAAACTATTCTCCATAGTTTCGAAATAGGTACTCATGAGAGGATATCTGAATGTACAACCATTAAAATATTTAACAAGAATAATGAACCAAAAATAAAATGCAGCACTGCTCTACTTATATTGTTTCCGATAAGATGTAGCTCTTCAAGTCATCACATAGATCAAGTAAGAGATTATAAGTTATTTTATTAAAATAATAATATGATCTATATAATTAATGAAACTAATTTTAATTATAGTGAATTAAATATGATGGCTGTTACCTAAAAAAAGAAATAGAATTAATGGGAGCTACTACAAAAAAAAGGGGTCTATGGTCACGGTAAAA
Source organism: Arachis hypogaea (assembly GCF_003086295.3). NCBI lineage: Eukaryota > Viridiplantae > Streptophyta > Magnoliopsida > Fabales > Fabaceae > Arachis > Arachis hypogaea. Next base: position 29,336,378 of record NC_092050.1, read on the forward strand.
AGCTAGTGAAAAGGGTGACCATAGGTCTATGGTCACGGTTTTTGACCTATGGTCACGGTTTTTTTACAGTGGCCTATTCTCTCGTGGCCATAGACCTATGGTCACGGTTTTTTTATCTATGGTCACGGTTTCTATGGTCACGGTTGTAATGTTCAAATTCTGGCACTTTAGGCCACGTTTTTTTACCGTGACCATAGGTTAATCTATGGTCACGCGATAAAACCGTGACCATAGCCTTATCTATGGTCACCCCTTCCCAAAACCGTGACCATAGCCTTATCTATGGTCACAGTTTTGGCCGTGACCAAAGCCTCTATGGTCACCCCACCAAAAACCGTGGCCATAGCCTTAGCTATGGTCACGATTTTAGCCGTGACCATAGCCCCTATGGCCACCCCTCATTAAACCGTGACCATAGCTTTATCTATGGTCACGGTTTTGGTCGTGACCATAGCCTCTATGGTCACCCCTCACCAAAATCGTGACCATAGCCTTATCTATGGTCACGGTTTTGGCCGTGACCATAGCCTCTATGGTCACCCCTAACCAAAACCGTGACCATGGCCTTATCTATGGTCATAGTTTTAACCGTGACCATAGCCCCTATGGTCACCCCTTCCTTAAACCGTAACCATAGCCTTATCTATGGTCACGGTTTTTCGCCGTGACCATAGCCTCTATGGTCACTCCACCTTGACCGTGACCATAGCCTTATCTATGGTCACGGTTTTCACTGTGGCCATAGCTTATCTATGGTCACAGTTTTTACCGTGACCATAGCCTGTTTTATGTTGAGATTTAATTTTTTTAAATCATAATCACATCCCAAAATGATGATAATCACAAAATAAATCTAAAAATGAAAAATTTGATAAATCCAAATCATAAAAGTTTCATTAAAAATTAGATATTCATTACAACACTAATCAAAATAGAGTGTAATTTATCCATTACATATAATATCGGATAAAGTCTCTTATCAAAAAGTAAAGAACACATCAAAATAATACATTTAGATAACCAAACTCATTATAAGACCCATCCCATCTTATACAGGGTGCCACAACAACTAGTCAACTCCTTTTGTCTTTACGAGTCCAAAAAAATTATCCTGTATACAAAATAAAACAAAAAATTCCTCGTAAAGAACATTCAAGAGTAGGTAAACAAAATAATCAATTAATAAATATTAATCCTAAATTAATATAAAATACAAAATAATTTCTATTTTAAACTTCCTATCTTAAAATGAGACATAATCAAGCATGTTCTGAAAAATATTTGCAATTTAGCAATTGAAGATTTTACATATCAATAATTATAAAATATCTTGAAAAACACAGAGCTATTTGAAAAATCAAAGAAAATAGATACAAAAATTTTTAAAATTTTTACACACTAATCACATAAATAAAGTTGATGCATGACCTCTGAAAAATAAATAAAATTAAAATTTCTAATCTATCATTAAGACAAAAAATAGTGATATCATATCATCTACATGACATTTATAAAGTGATGTGTTTTGATTGAGTGAAATCAAAATGATTTAGTAGTCCCCATATATATTTTTTTGGTAAAATTGGAATGAGAAATTTTCATGCAAAAATTTACTCTTAGTGCTTAAATTCATCACTGTTACACCTCATCATATTCACCCTTTTGTTTAGTGTAAAACCTTGCTATTACCAATTTCAGAAGAAACAAGAAATGCTAATCCCTAGGTTAGTTCAAAAAACCCTAAATTCACGGACAGTCCCAACAAATAACCATCCTACAAGCATACCAAACAAGTTGTTTATTGCTGCACTGAAAAATTGAAAACACAAAAATTTTCACTGAGAACTAGCCATAAGGATTCACATTTGAGAACAAGAGAATCTGCTACTTAACTAAATTTAAATCAGAGTGAGGTCAGATGTTTCAGAAAAAGCAACTCTGAAAAACAGAAAAGAGAAAATAAAAATAGCCTAAAAAGATGCATTGAAACCTAGGATATTAAAGATGAAGAGAATAGACTGGCTTTAGAAATATAATCTCATCGAAGCGCCAATTATCATTGGCAAAGCACACAACCAGAAAGCACTACAATGCTCATCTGCATCAGCAATCTAGCCTTTCCGGGTCCCAACAAAACCATTTCTCAAACTCCTTTCAACTCAATTTCAAAATCTGAACAATTTCAATATCTCAAACTATTTTCAATTTAAATTCATTTTTCTACAAATCAAGCTCATCTCCAATATTATAACCCTTTCCAAATTCCAATTCATTTCCAACAAAGTCAACTAACATCTTCTCAAACACTTTCCAGCATTTTCAAACCCAAGTCATTCACAAATCTCAAATCATTTTCCGAAATCAAACTAAATCTAACATCCAATCACTTTCCAATTCTCAAATTATACTTGATAAACATTCAAATCAGAATTTTAAATCAATCCTTCATTCACTACTTCAATATCAAATAAATATTCAGAACTAGCCACAGGCAAGTAAGCAATCACATTTATTCAAAGCAGTTCAGAATTTTTTGCTGACTCTAGCTTCGGGAATATAAGCAAAACCGTGAATGCTCTGCAGTGTTTTAAATTCAGAAGACAACAGCAGCGTACAACATTCGAAATTTCATATAAAATCCAAATTAAATCCAACCACCTTCAAAATTTATGTGGTTAAACATAACTTATTCAAATTTCTTTCTCAATTAGTTCCAGGGTCATACCATTTTTAATGAAGGAGTTACGTAGCTTGGAAGTTAGGTAATTTTCTGCTGAAGTCTGTTTTACAAATCATTGAACATAACCTCTTCCAAGTCCCATAACTCACTTACTAAAACATGGAAAACCCTGAAATTTGAATCATATATACTAAACATACTCAACTTTCACCTCCAATTGGTTGCATCTCAATATCATTCCAGAATTAAAAATTATGAAGCCTCAAAGTTACTGACTTAGAAAACAAAGCTTGACTTTTACTGCATAATACATCTTTCTCTGAAAATCCAAATCTTTAAAACCACAACTCTAACCATTCTAAATTTTTATGAAATTAAAGTATTAGGACCAAAGTTTCATTTAAAATTGGTTCCATTTCAAAATTCAAACTGCAGAATTTCCAATAGAGGAATCAAGTGGCTGCTGTGTTAAACGTTTTGCAGAAAAACTAGATTTGACATCCCCAATTCAAAAATTCACCATAAATCATAAACTTAATAAAAAAGTCTCAAATTTACCAGTTTAGTTCTTTATATCCCCAAGTTTAACCCAGGCTTGGTCTCATGCAATTCCGATCATTACATAAGTAGTTATAGCTTTTCAAAGTTTCTGACTTCGTTTAAAATTATGCAGAAAATCAGATTTTAGAGTTCAACTTTGAAAAATCATAACTAATTCTCTAGTTGATACGAAACCTTAAAAATTGAATTTTCACAATTACACTTAATATAATTTACTTAACATTTAAATTCTTATAATTTCAGTCACTATAGAGTTACTAAATCACTTTCAAAGTTGCCGTTTTATTTCAAGAGAACCTGATTTTCAGCAAACCATTTAGTATTCAAAATCCAACTCTTCAATACCCCTCAAAACCAATTCCAAATCAACCACCAACCAAGTTCATTAACATTACAATATACCAAATAACAGCTCAACGGCAACAAATCCAACATAACCCATTAAAATTCAGAAATTCTCAACAATTAGTCATCAAACAATTTCCAATCCACATAATCAATCAATATCACTAATCAACAATTCCAAATCACAATCTCAACCATTCCAATCACAGTTTCAGCCACAATTCAATATTCACATAATCAATCAATTACTCACAGCTATTAAATCTATTTGCAGTTATTCAATAAACCTTGTAGGCATTCTTAAATTGAAATCGTTTAAACCCCGTACCTCAATTAGTCGAACCGTAGAATTTAAACGCAATGATGCCCTTCTTTTTTTCCAGTTTACAACAGCCAATGCGGCCGGAACAGCAGCAGCAGCCTCACTTCTTCTGGGGCAGCAACAACAATGACAATCGCACCTATCCCAATCACCTCCGTAGCGGTGACATCAGTGGTTCCGGATAAAGATGATAATACTAAACAGAGACATTAACATATGCTATTGTAATCAGAACAAAATATGGTAGAGGAATAGATTCGGGAAACAGAGCATGAGCAAGAGTGTTACAGTTTCAAGAATGGAATTGGGAACGCAGGGGAAGCTGCTGTCGGGTATATCAGTGACGCCTCCCTTCAAACGCGACGATGGCAAGCCCAGCCACTCGACGACCACGGCAACACCGTGACGCTCCCTTTCGTGCCTCTTCTCCCTCCTCCATTCGCGACTCCAATGGCGGCGGCAAGGACGGGTTCGATGACAGAGATCCGACAAAGCTAGTAGCAACGGGCTTCCTCTATACTTGCGAGCACGACGGTGGCGATGGGGTTGACGGGCTTCCTCTCGGCGCTGCTCTCTGCCTCGTTTCTGGCGAGCGCGACGACGATGACGACCAGACAGCGGCTGCGTGGCTATGGCGGCAGCGGCGAGGACCTTCCCAGCGGCAGCTCTGGCCCAGCGGCGCCTCCTCTGGGTCTCCCTTTCTCTTCCGTTCAGCTCGTTCTCTCTCTTTCGGGTCTCACTCTCTCTTTGCTGTGTGTGAGAAAAAATGAAGCTGATGAGTGAAAGGGGGAAACGGCGCTGGGGTGAAGGGTAAGTGGGTTAGGGTTTTCTAAATTAATTTAGGAAATAGGGTTTTTGAGTAAATTGAAATTTAGTAATTTTAATTAAATTAGGGTATAGAGTATTAAATGAAAATTTAATTTATTTTTTTAAAATTACTTTGAAAATATTATTTAATTATCAATTTATTAATTTTCTTTTAAATTAAATATTTTAATTTAAAAATTAGAGATATTATAATTAATTTTCTTTGTCTATAAAAATTAAAATATTAACTTTTAAAATCTCAATTATTCAAACTAAATCATACAAAATCTTTATTCTTTTAAAATTATTAAGTTCTATAATTTAAATATAAAAAATTATTCAATATTATAAGAGTAAGTAAAATTTCTCATTTAATTATCAAAACTTAATTTAATTACTTTTAATAAAATAATTTCTAAAAATAAAGTATTTAATGAATATATAAATTAAAATTAACTCAAATAATATTTTTTTCGAAAATTATGGGTTTTACAAATCACATTTTATAAATATACGATTTTAAATTTAAAATATCGATTACCTAAATTAAATTATATTACATTTCATTATTTTTCTATCACAACTTTAATTTCAATTTCTATAAAGTAACTAATTATAAATCATTTTTTAAATCATTATTAAGTTATTAAATTATTTTTTATGTTATTAAGTTTTAAATCTTTTTTTAATTTAAAATTAATAGTATTCAACTTAATTTTTTATTTATAAAATTAAATTTAAAATTTTAATATTTAAAATAAATCATATAAAATTATTATTAGTTTTTAATTATTAAAATTTTTAAAAGATAAAATATTTAAAATTATAAAAAATACATAAAAATTTTAATTAATTTAAACTCAAATGATTAAAACTGTGACTATAGACCCCTTTAGGTCACCTCCAAAACCGTGACCATAGACCCTTTTAGATCACCCTTTTGAAAAACCGTGACCATAAACCCCTTTAGGTCACCCTCAAAACCGTGACCATAGACCCTTTTAGGTCACCCTTCCGAAAAATCGTGACCATATACCCTTTTTGGTCACTATAAAAAACCGTGACCACAGACCCTTTTAGGCCACCCCCAAAACCGTGACCATAGACCCTTTTAGGTCACCCTTTTTTGAAAAACCGTGACCATAGCCCCTTTTTGGTCACTGTAAAAAACCGTGACCATAGACCCCTTTAGGTCACCCCTAAAACCGTGACCATAGACCCTTTTAGGCCACCCCCAAAACCGTGACCATAGACCCCTTTAGGCCACCCCCCAAAACTGTGACCATAGACACTTTTAGGCCACCCTCAAAACCGTGACCATAGACCCCTTAAGGTCACCCCCCAAAACCGTGACCATAGACCCTTTTAGGTCACCCTTTTTTGTAAAACCGTGACCATAGCCCCTTTTTGGTCACTGTAAAAAATCGTGACCATAGACCCCTTTAGGTCACCCCAAAACCGTGACCATAGACCCTTTTAGGCCACCCCCCAAAACCGTGACCATAGACCCTTTTAGGTCACCCTTTTTTGAAAAACCGTGACCATAGACCCCTTTAGGTCACCCCTCAAAACCGTGACCATAGACCCTTTTAGGCCACCCTTTTTTAAAAAACTGTGACCATAGGTACTCTATGGTCACCCTTTTCAAAAAAACCGTGACTATAGCTTTTTTTTTTGTCACCCTAAAAAACCGTGACCATAGAGGGTCTATGGTCACGGTTTTTTACCGTGACCAAAAAAATCGTGGCCATAGACCCAAAATGTTGTAGTCTTTTAAAATAATAAAAATAAAGGATATCACTCTCTTCCTTCTTCAAAACAGAAATATAGAAGTTATAATTTTTAAAAAAAGAGATGTGACAAGAAAAAAAAATCTTTTTGAAAAATAAAGTTTTTTGGTTTTTCTCTATGCCATCAACAAGAAATTGAAAGGAAAGAAGGTAGAGAGGGAAAAATATCTATAAATATTGGGAGGTTACCCAATAGTTCAGTTGATTAAAGTGTTGTATGTCCAACTGCCTACAACACAAAGGTCATTAGGAGTAGTAAAAGCGTAGTGTGTTCATAACCTATAAGTTCCTGAATTAGAACTAGACTCTGATATATATCAAAGAACAACCATAACTCAAGAACAATCTAACATGGATATGCGTATGTTTTGAATTATGTTTTTATGATGTAATAATCATAAATTTCAAGATCTTATTTATTGTTAGAAATAGTTTCTATATTGGTTGTAGAAACTAAAACTAACAAAAGAATACAGAGATACTAACAAAAGATACAACTTAACTAACTTGAGTTAGTCGAGTAATCGAGTGGTAAGCTCACTCGTCCGCTTAAATAATTGTCGGGGGTTCGAATCCCGCCTTGTGCATGCAGCAACCCATTAGCCAGCGACAGACCCTTAAATTGAGCTCCGATCCGCGACAGATTAGTCCTTAGTTTGTCGGGTTGGAGGATACCGCATGGGCAACCAAAAAAAAAGACATAACTTATTTTTTATTTTTCTTTCATTATTCATATTTTTCATAATTATATTTTTATTATTATATATTTTTTTAAATTTTTTGAATGAAAAAATAAGAATAAATTGGACTCTGTTAATTTGTTCTAGTTTAATTTATTACATACCAAACAAAATATAAGAACACTAATTTTGTATCTCTATCCTTTATGTCTTGTTTTTAATGTTTTATTTTGTCTTGTTCTCAAAACCAAACGCAGCCTTAAAGAACAACGCAAAATAACACAGTAGATGCTTTCTTTGTTACTTTAGTATTTTGTTGTTTTTGGTAGCTTTTTTTTACAAAGATGACTCAATAAAAATAAGGGTTAAGTACGATTTTAGTCCCTAAGGTATAGGTCGAAAATTTTTTTCGTTCCCAACTTTTTTTTGCATATAAAATCATCCCTAATATTTAACTTAGTTTTAAAATCGTCCTTTTCACTTAAATTTTAAATTTTATTACCAAATTATACCTGTCTAAAAAATTATAAAATAAAAAAAAAAAAAGAAGAGAAAGAGAACGGATGAAGGAGAAAGGGAATCACGCGAGGGGGAGGAAAGAAGAAAAATGGGAAGGAAAGAAGAAGGGAAAGAAAGGAAGAGGGGGAAAGGAGGGACGACACCGCGCGAGGCTTGGAGTTGCCGTCGCCGTCGGAAATCAGAACTAGAGGAAGAGAGAGCCACTGCGACTGCGCCGATCTCAGCTCTTCTGCGACAACTTCCGCTCCACCATCTGCGTCACCATTGCCCAACCCCTCAACAAGCGTTGCATCATCGCCGACAATTTCTGCAAGGTCTGGAACCTTCTAGAGTCTTCTAATGAAGACTTGCTCTGCCTCCTCAGCATCTTCGATTCCAAAGGTACCAACTTCTCTCTCACTCCAATTGCTGAAAGACCATGTTAAAGTTGCAATAGAACTTGGTTAATCAGATTGGGAAACCTATCCTCTCTAGGGTTCCAATTCTACTCCTATTTCTAATTTTGTTAATAAGATTGTTAAACCCCCCAATTCTGATTTTGTAAACCCACCAATTCTGATTCTGATTTTGTTAATCCATTGTTAATTACATTATTTTCAATTTTGATTCTATTTTTTATTCTGTTAATCTATTATTCTTCTGTTTTTATTTTTTCTGCTTCTGATTCTGTTCTATTTTTTATGCTTTTGATTCTGCTTATGTTTCTGTTTTTATTTTTGTTTTCAATTCTACTTTTACTTTTGTTTTCAATTTTGCTTATGCTTCTGTTTCTATTTCTATTTTTATTTTTTATGTTTACTACATTGTTTTTGCTTTATTGTTGTTGTTGCTGAAGAAGAAGAAGAAGATAAAAAAAGAGATGTTGTGATGAAGAAGAAGAATAGAAATTGAATATTTTCGTGAGGAAGGAGAAGGGTATTTTAGTCTGAAGGACGATTTTAAAACTAAGTTAAACCTTAGGGACAATTTTATATGTAAAAAAAAGTTGAGGATAAAAAAAAATTGGCTTATATCTTAAGGACTAAAAATCGTATTTAACCCAAAAATAAACTTCAATACATTTATTTTTTCTTTACTTTTGGATGTTTTTATTGTTTGATTCTAAATATTTTTCTCTCTGTATTTTCGGATGTTTTTTATTGTATAATTTCAAATGAGGAGTGCTAGATGACCAGTAGAATTTGTGATGTGTAGTAATTAATTAGCCATCATCAATATTTTTAATAGTGTGAGATGACATCAAATGGTGTAAGATTATTCATTTTTCTTTTGATAGTTAAGTGCTGGCCAAATTTCAATAAAAGTGCTAGTCCATAAACTTCCTCATTTCAAATATTCTCTTTTCTATACTTTTAGATATTCCTTCTAGTATATCAAAAAGTTGGCTCGTTTTTTTGAAAAAAAAAATAATTGAATAAGAGGTTGTTACCTAAGCTTTTTCTTTTACAAAATTATTGTGGAAAAGCTTGGTTCCGCCTTAGAGTTGAGGTTTTGGTTGGGTACGTATTGTTGGAAAGACTAAATACTAGAAATAGGATTTGGAGGTTTGGAATAATTATTCCGAACGGTGAAACTCATTGTGTATTGTGTTGTTCTGACTTCTGAGATTGAGACGGTGCACTATTTGTTTTCTGCATGTATGAAAACATCATCAGTTTGGGATTTTATTCTCGAGTTTGACCAGATGAAGCAAGAGATAATTCTTTGTGCAAGGAAAGAGAGCAGAGAAGGATGCAAGTGAAGGAGTAATGTTTTTTTTTTTTTTCTTTTTACTTTGATTGTATTATGTAATTTAGCTTGTGCCTTATTAGTTCTGTTTTTCTGGAAGTACTTGGTAGTTTGATAGTTGTATATTGTGTTATTGGTTTGTTCTCGAGCAGAGACCAGATGAAGCATATTGCATGAATGTGATTATTGTGAACTTAGAAGAAAACAAACTAGCTTTTCCCTCGCCTAATTTACCATAAAACTGCCAAAATAAATGCATGACGTAATTTCCAGTCTATATGATATTTATGGATTATATATATCATTATTGCTCTCAAGAAACATATACGTCATTTCAAAATCGATAGTTCATTTGTTGGGTGATTCATATCCCCACTGAAAATATGTGTGTTTTGTGATATACATACGTACATGATATGATAAGATCCATGCTTATTACGGACACACAAGTACTTATTTGTTTAGTCTTAGTCACCACCTTCATAGAGCAATAATATTTCAGCAAACATGGTCCTACATCCTTTGTCACTGCATCAGTAGCTACTGTGTTCCAGAGTATAATACTGTGTTCCAGAGTATAATCGTTCAGTTGTCTCTGGGTCGTCATAAAAAAATTACTCTTATTGACAAATTTTTAGTAATAACTACACAATGATCATTATATATTGAGAAAATTTCACTCGTCCCTTTTAAAAGATATTAAAATGACACTCTTCTCTTCTCTAGTTGTAAAATATATATTCTTCTTTTTTAATTCATTTTAAATTTTTTGTGTTAACTATTATTAACTTTATCCAGTTTTCAAAAGAAAATAAATTACTTTTTACAAAAATATCCTCTAGTAAAAATTTTATTTTTTGTCATTAAATTTTGTTTACCAAAATCTCCTTTAATAAATTATTTTTTTATTGATTAAATTATATTTTTATCAAAATATTTTTTTAAAAAATTAATAATTAAATTATTTTTTCTAAGATATCCTTCAATAATTTTTTAATTATTAAATTATGATTTTACCACAATTTTTGTTAACAATTATTTTTATATTTTACTATTAATTTTTTATATCAATATATATTATTTTAATATTAAATAAAAAAAATCTTGATAAGATTATTTTTCGATATCAATTTATATTAATTGTTATACATATTAACAGTGGTAATATTTTTTATTTAATATTAAAATAATATATATTGATATCAAAAAATTAATAATAAAATATAAAAATAATTGTTAACAAAAATTTTGGTAAATCAAAATTTAATAATTAAAAAATTATTAAAGGGTATCTTAAAAAAATAATTTAATTATTAAATTTTTTTAAAAAATATTTTAGTAAAAATACAATTTAATCAATAAAAAAATAATTTATTAAAAAATATTTTGGTAAGCAAAATTTAATGACAAAAAAATAAAATTTTTGTTAAAGGGTATTTTTGTAAAAAATAATTTATTTTTTCTTGAAAAATAGATAAAGTTAATATTAGTTAACACAAAAAAAATTAAAATGGATTAAAGAGAAAGTTTTTTAAAAGTTACAAGAGAGGCGAATGTACATTTTACAAATAGAGGAGAGAGGAGTGTCATTTTAGCATCTCTATGGACAGAGGAGTGAAATTTTCTCTTATATATTTTATTAAACTTATATTTTTATAGCAACTGTATATTTACCGTTATTACTAAATGTTATAATGACAATTATATATTTTTTGTCGCTATTAAATTTTTTTTTACTAATAATTGTATAATTACTGCAAAAAATTTTTAACAATAAAGTATAAGACGACTATTATCTAATTATCGCTAAATATATTAGCAGTTATTTTTATTGTTAATAAAAACAAAACAAATGACTACTAAAAATTAATTTTTCTGTGAGTTTAGAATTTGATTCTTATTGGTTTAAAAAAGAATTTTAGTATAAAATTAATTAAAAGATAAAACTTTTATACAATAAGATAAATTAAAAATATAATTATCTATATATCTTTACTGTTTATTTAAATTTTTCAGTTAAATTATTTCGTTACATTAGCTAACATGTTAGCTGGTGGTTTGTTATAATATAATAGGAATATTATAGGGTAATTTAATATAACTAGAGTATAATTTGATATATATCTCATCGGTATTTATTTAGATTCTATCATCAACAATTCAGCTATGTTATAGTTCAAAGAAATATAGGAATACTAGGCCAGCAACTTTTGTGATTTGTAGTCATTGAGATTGGTGTCAAATTTCATTTAATGACTCATTTTTTTTACTGGTTATATACTGGCCAAAATTTAATAAAATTGCTGTCCCCTAGATTTTTCCAAAGAGATATATAACCGCCATCAGACTCGCGCGATGAAAGGGTTTCGGTCAGAGGCAGAGCTACATACTGCGAAAGGGGGGCAACGGCCCCCCTAATTTTAATATTTTACATGTAAACTATATGTAAATTTCAGTTTAGCCTCCCTCAAAAATTTATTTTAATATTATTTTATTGTATAAATATTTTTAGTCTCTCTAATATATATTTTTTTTTAGCTCCGCCCTGGTTTCGGTGGTCTCTAAATTAAGGTAGGTAATTTTGAACATAAGCTTCAGAGAGATTTTATATGTCTCAGAGCAGATTATTGTTTGCGCACTGATAATTGAGATTGCTCGCATCACAATGTACTTTTTCAAACTTTAATTATTGGGAAATGGAATTTCTCCATTTTTTTTAACACTTGAAAAAATAAAGTGTGATTTTTTATCTTTAATTTTATAAGTGAGACTAAAATTAAATAGAAGAGAGAGAACAATGAAAGATTAGATCCTACATTGAACACCATCCAATTTTTTTTCCACTGAAAAAGATCCGCTCCCTAATTATTGTTGTTGAATCAAAGGACGCGCGGATAACGTGTACAACCGAAACAGAACTAGATGAACTGATGAAGTATTAGAGGAGACTAAAAATATTTACACAATAAAATAAAACTAAAATAAAATCTTATAAAAAATTAAATTAAAATTTACATATAATTTATATATAAAAAATTAAAAATAGAAAAGATTATTACTCTTTTTTCTATTACGTAACTTCGTTACCGATGTACAGGCTAAGAAATAATTAGAAAAGAATATTGAAATCCTGTTTGGATAGAGTATTTTAAAATTTAAAAAATTTATTTTTGTGAAAATATTTTAGATTCTTTATTTAAAATAAATAAAATATTTCATAAAAATACTTGAAATTTATAAAAAAATTTATTAGTATTTAAATAAAACATTTTAACAGAAAAATTTAAATTAAAAAATATATTTCTGTCGTCTAAATATCTTATCCAAACACAATCTAATAGCTTATCAATCTATGATTAACTCTAACTAACTAGAGAGACATAATCAAGCATCCAATCTTAGCTAGCTGAATTACAAAGAACAAAAGACACATTTGAAAGCTAGCCATCAATTAAAGATAGGACAAGAACATATATAGCAGACTAAGGGTCTAAGGTGAGAAACACATGCATGCTTGGACAAATAATGATATGCTGGCAAACAATAATTTTGAATTAACACAACAGAGTTTAGCGTCTGAAAAAAAAAAAAGTAATTACTCCAATATGGTTTCAACCTCCCTTGATTTCTGATTGGAACAATAACAAAAAATTAATTTGCACTAAACTCCCTCCATATTGCCTCGTTTTTATATGTATTAATTTTGTTCCCTACTTCCCTTATCAATATCTTAAAAATGTCAAAAGGATTGTAAAATATGAAAATGAAGACAATAATAATATGAAGCAATAATGTGCAATAGGAGAAAAACACCCTAGCTATATTCAAAACTCTAATTAAATATATGTCATGAGAAATTTAGAATTTATTATTAGTTGTAATTACTATAATACAATGAGGAAGATAATATTTCTTTGGATTTGCATGCTAAACAAACTAAAATGGCGGAAGCAATTATTCTTGATCTGTTGTTGGAATTTAAATGCAAAAGAAAAAAAAAAAAAGAAAGCATCACAATAAGTGGCTTCATGGAGTGATTTTTAAGCTGTATGGACTTCAGCGACTGAAATGATTTACTTATATGTAATAAGAAATAATCTAATGTTTAATTAATTTTACTGTGTTTTTTCCAATATAAAAAAGAAAAGAAGAAGGCATGTCATATTATTTGTTAATGATATGCATTGCAGTAGTGTACAAATTAATAAGAGCCTATTTATTTGAAGAAAAAAAAGGAATAAAATTGCAGGAATAATTAAAGACACATACATGATGATGGGTATGGGTTGGGGTCATGAAGCATTAAATAGTTATAATAGTACAAAGAAAATAGTAACATGGTTTGGAACAAACAAAGAGTTATTCATTGATGTGCAACATTTATTATGATACATAGATGTAGAAATCCAGGTCCAACTGTAATCATCAGAAAGCTACAAATTGAAGCAATAAATTCCTGTCCGCAAAATCAAATTAAATTTACAAGAAATTAAAAAAAAACTTACAAGCAGAGAGTAATAAGAGGGAGAGAGAACTCACCAATTTCACCATGTTCTTGACGAGTACATATATATCTCTAGAAAAACACCAAACTTCAAAATTAATCACTACATACACAACCCATGCTTCATAATATTAGATATAGTTCATCATAAGATAAGTCACCTACATACTTAAATCAAACCAAAGCTAACAAATCAATATGAGAAAGATACATATATATAATATAATTGGCTTGCTTGATGAAGCAAACAATATACATATCGGACCAAAACGCTTCAATTCCCCGAGAAGAGAGATCGAGATAGAGTAGCATGAAAAGAAGAAGATATGAAAGCACACCCTAGCTAGCTTGCTAGAGCTATAGCTGCTTTGATTTGATTCCTAATAATAATGGAAGGTGTGTAATAAGAGGGGTAGGGTTTCTTCTTCTTAAGTGGAGGCATAGAGTTGTTGTTGTTCTAACCGTTATCATTGGCGGAAGAGGAAGAGGAAGATGGTGGTGCGGTTGGTGGGGGGTAAGAGATGCGGTGAGAATGATGATAAAAGTAAGAGTGATGAAGAGAGAGTAATGATGATGATGATGAGGGTAACAACATTATCATTGCTGCCTGTTGCCCTTCTTTTTATTTTTATCAGATTCACCCAACCTATTCTATCTTCTATTGGCCTTCTTATATTACTTCCCATAATATACATGTATATATATAGAGAGAAAGAGAGAGAGAGAGAGAGTGAGAGAGATTTCTTTTTCTATATCTCTTATCATATTTTTCCTTCTTTCACATGGAGGAGCTTGTTATCCTTTAGAAGCCACCATGTTTTTATATATAATTTTATTTTGAAAAATTAATTTTTTAAGTAGTTAATATTTTATTATAAAATTATCTTTTAAACTTTTATTTTTGGAGAATTTAGAGTTTATGATTAGAATTTAAAATATAAAATATAAAATTTAAAATTTAAAACTAAAAGAAATTTATTAATGTTGACTTAAAAAAATTGACTCTGACTTTAATTTAACTCTTTTAGTTTTTAGAAAATGACATTCTTCTTTCATTTATTTATAAAATATATATTTTTTTAAGATTTAAATAATATACATTTTAATTTATATTAGACTAAAATATTTTTTAATAATTATTATAATAATCATATATAAATTAATGATAATTTACTTGGTTGATTTAAATAATATATTAATTTAATAAAATTTATTAATTTATAATATTTTATTATTAATTATGAAATATATAAAAAAATTTTAAATTAAGTATTTTTAAACAAATTATAGTATTTTATATTATTATTTAAATCAACTAAATAATTATTACTAATTTGTTTATATAATTATAATAATTATTGAATAATATTTTAGTTATTAAATAAATTAAAATGTTTGTTATTTTAATTTTGTAGGAGAGAAAAGTATATATTTTTCATAAATAGAGAGGAGAGAATCAAAGTGTTATTCAGAGATCTCACAGAAAAATAAAAAATATCATTTTTCTTATATTTTTTGTTAATTTATTGTGTTAAACATTAATAAATCAAAGTAATATAATAATATGTTTAAGTAAATGTTTAAATGATAAGTTTTTTTAATTATTACAAAAATTTAAATTTTAAAACAAAAAAAATTTGTAATAAAAAAAAGATAATTATAGTATGTCCGTTATAAAAAATTTTTTTAATTAAAAATAAAATAATTACAATATAAAGTAATATTTTATAATAATTTTTTTTAATATAAAAACTAAAATTTGTTATAAAAGTGATAAAAAATTTTAACCTTCAAAATATTTTTTGTAATAATATATTTTTTCTATCATAAAATTTTATTACAAAATATAACTTAATTTTGTATATTTTTTTAATTACAAAAGTACCATATTTATTTTGTAATATTTTTTTAATATAAATTACATATATAATTTATTAAATTATTTTTTTAATTAACTGATATATTAATTAATTTATTGAACAAATCAACTTTTATATAATATGTAATAACATAGATAATTTAAACATGCATCATTTAACTAAGATTAGTTTAAAACAAAATAATATTAATGTCTATATTGATTAGTTTCATAAGTTATATTTCTTCCACAAATTCAACTAAAAGTTAAAAATTTAACATAAATTAGTGTCTCTATGAATAAAAATATTTTTGAGTCCTTTAAATAGCATGTTGTCATCATTTTAGCACTCATGTAAATAAAAAAACTAAAACAAAAATTAGAAACAAGATATAATACTAATTACAATTTTTTTCATTCACTTTTATTCAAAGTTTTAGAAATATTTTGGCAGATCCTCTCCTAAAATTTGAATATTTTCACCATCTACGATTCTATAAAAAACAACTAATTTATCACGTATTTCTCAATCAATACACAACTAAATTTATCAAACCAAATAACAGAATATTTATCATTTCTCAATCATGACACAACTAAAATGTAATAAATAGATTCATATACAATTAAACTAAATTAATAATATATCAATTATATATTAATTTTTTAAAAGAATATAAAATAATATCTACAATTTTTAAAAATTAATAAATATAAATAATATTTAAAAAATTTTAATTTTTGAAACAAAATAAAACTATTCTAAAAAAATTATATAAAGAAATTTTTTTACTCTTAAATATTTTAACATTTAAAAATAATTTTATTAGTTACAAAAAAGTAGTTATATTTTGTAACAAATAAATAAATTGTTATAAATAATATTAAATTTCGAGACAAATTAATTTTTTTGTTATAAAATAAGTTGAATTTTTATAATTATTTTATTTATTCTTTGTTACAAAATATAATAAAATAGAGAGAGATTTGAATGGATGTCAGCTATGTTTACCTTTTGTTACGAAAACTTAGGGAGGAGATTATTGTCAACTAGCACTTGTATACATAGTAAAATAAAATGACTATGATACCAATTGTATCTAGAATCTCATGGAAAAGGAACAGCTATGAGATCTAAAGTCTATATCCTTGACAAATGACAACTAAGCCAACATTCATATATAGATACGTTGAAATTGTATATGATAGTATCACCAAGGTCTTGAAATATTACTTTCTTTTCACATTATTTTTATGTCTTAATACTCCATGCTTAGCTTACAATCTCTGTTAATACTTAATATTGTTGTCTTCCCTAATTAATTTTAAAATCATCAAGCTTATTTCCACTATATATTATTACGATAAGATAAAGGGTGTGTGTACTAGTTTAAGTTTATTTATTTAAAAAATATTATTCCAAAAAAAAATAAATTTCACAAATATACGTATTAAAAATATAACTTTAAGCTTTTTGAAGTAATATAAAAAAATCTGAACAAAAAATAGCTTCTTTTCAAAAAGATATATATAAACAAAAGAAGTTAATTTTGATGCACTGTCAGTGTAAATGTCAGTGTAAAGTAGTTTTACACTGTGCATTTAATTACGTAACGTCACATCAGTAAAAACGACTATTTTTTACGTTAAACGCGTGAATGATCATCTAAAAGAACAAATACAATTACACTACTATATAAAATATTTATATTGTTAATATATCAAAATTAAACTTATAAACAAAGTGCAGGGTGGGAATTTGTTGAATCTGACGGTGCGTCGGATGGATTGTTGATTATGTGGGATGAAACAGTCTTTAAAATGAGTAATTGTTACAAAGGAGAGAGGTGGTTGTGTGTGGTAGGAACTATTTTGAAGAATAACTTCAACTGCGCTTTTTTCCTGATTTATGGTGCTCATACTAGAAACAAAAAACTTGTGGTGTGGGAGGAGTTGAGCTATATGGCAGGTTTATGCCAGGTTTCTTGTTGCTTCATGGGAGACTTTAATGAGATTGTTCAAGTAGAAGAAAGGAAAGGTACTACTGATTTAACAGCCTCTGCTGAAGATTTCAAGAATTGGATCTAAGATATGCAACTGGTGGACTTGCCACTTAATGACCGAAAGTTTACCTGGTTCAGAGGCCGTTCTTGTAGTCGGATTGACAGAGTTTTGCTCAGTCTGGAATGGGTGGAGGAGTTCCCAGAGATTTGCCTAAGAGGGGGACCAAGGGGGTTGTTTGATCACTGTCCGATGATAGTGAAAGATACTAGATTGAGATGCGGACCGAGACCTTTCCGAAGCCTTGACTCATGGTTCACACATGAAGGTTTTCTCAAACTGATCAAAGAGGAATGGAGAGAGTTAGGGGAGAGACAGTTCACAGATAAATTAAAAGCCTTGACTATTCCATTGGGGAGGTGGCACAGGGACAACTTTGGTGGCATGGATAAAAAAATAATGAAGTTTGAAGAAGAGATTAAGAAGGTAGATGACATGATTAGCAATGAGGTGTATGATGGAACGATGGAGGAAAGAAGGAAAGCATTAGTGATTTGTTGTCAGAAGTGGTATGTGAGAAAAGAAGTGCATTGGAAACAGATGTCACGGTCTCGACTCGCAAAGGATATGGACAGAAATACCAGGTACTTCCACAACATAGCTTAAAATAGAAGGAGGAATAACAGGATTGATACATTGGTAATTAATGGAAGGTTAGTGAGAAACCAAGCGAGAATAAAGGTAGCTATTAGTGAATTTTATAAGAATTTATATCATCAGGAGGAGTCTCCCTTAATTGGCTTTAGGGATGGATTGGTTGAGATTATACCTGAAGACGAAGCTGCTAGTTTAGAGGTGCTGCCATCGGCTGATGAGATCAAAGATGCAGTGTGGGACTGTGAATCCTCTCGAGCTCCTGGTTGCGACGGATACAATATGAATTTTATTAAGAAATGTTGGGATGTGATTGGAGTTGAGTTCACAACTGCAGTATTGGGATTCTTCCAGACATCTAAGTTACCGGCGGATTCTAATATCACATGGGTTGCACTAGCACCTAAGTTCATTGGCGCTAAAAAAATCAAGGACTCTCGACCAATCAGTATGGTTGGCTGCGTGTACAAGATGATTTATAAGGTCTTGGTTAAGAGGATGCGAATAGTTATGCCAGGCCTAGTTGGAGAGACTCAGAGTGCTTTTGTCAAAGGTCGGAAGATACATGACAGAGCTCTTATTGCGTGTGAAACAGTACATTGGCTTAAAACTCGAAAAAAGAAAGCAGCAATCATCAAACTGGACTTCTAAAAGGCATACGATAGGGTCAAGTGGAGCTTCGTGGACATTGTTTTACAGAAGATGGGGTTCGGGCGACAATGGAGGGAGTGGGTGATGGAGTGTATAGGCACGACTTCTATGTTAGTATAGATAAATGGTTCACCAACAAAACCGTTCAAGATGGAAAGAGGTCTGAGACAAGGTGATCCACTATCTCTATTCCTGTTTGTACTTGTGGTGGATGTACTACATAGAATGATTGGAGAGGCAGTTCGAAATGGCCGGATTTCCCCTTTATGGGTTGGGAGAGATAATATAGAATTGTCTCATCTTCAGTTTGCCGATAACACGGTATTGTTCTGTCCGCTAGAGGAGGAAATGATAAAGAACTATAAGAGACTCCTACGATGTTCTGAGCTGTTGTCGGGATTAAGCATCAACTTTGATAAGTCTAACTTGATTCCAATCAACTGCGAACATCAGTGAGTGCGAAGTATGTGTAGCTTATTATTGGGGTGCAAGGAAGCTTCTTTGCCAGCTAGATATCTTGGAATTCCGCTAGGAGCGAACCCGAGGTTGGTCAAGACTTGGAAGCCAGTTATAGACAAAGTAGAGAAGAAGCTCAGTTTATAGAAATCAAAGATTCTAAACAAAGCCGAAAAGTTAGTGCTCATCAAAGCAGTCCTAAATAGCTTACCGGTTTACTATTTAAACTTGTACAAAATGCCGAGGGCCGTGGCGGAGAAGCTGATTTCGCTACAGAGAAGGTTCTTGTGGAGTAAGGAGGATGGTCGGGAGGGTATGGCTTTGGTGAGGTGGGAAGTGGTCCAAGCTCCGAAGAAGTTAGGGGGCTGGGAGTCGGAGATGCAATGCTCCGCAACACCGCACTCTTGTTTAAGTGGTGGTGGAGGTTCTCAAAAGAGGAATGTCCACTTTGGAAGAAGGTGGTATGATCTTGTAATAAGCTGTCCCCCTATGAGTTGTTGTCCACACAAGCTGTGCCTAGCCGAGGGGGTCCATGGAAAGACATTTGCCAACTACAAATTAAGGAGCAGCATATAAGAGAAAAGATCATAACAGGCTTGTCCATGGAGGTTGGTGATGGGAGAAGAACTCACTTTTGGGAAGATGTTTGGCTAAGTTGTGGTCCTCTAAAGGATAGGTTTCCAAGGCTCTTCTCAGTTTCAATTCAGAAAGGATCTGTCATAGGGGATTGTGGGTTTTGGGATGGGCTACAATGGATATGGAACTTCCAATGGAGGCGTGAGCTCTTCCAATGGGAGTTGGAACTTGTTAACCAATTACATAATACCTTAAGTCCGGTTAATTTAGTTTTTGATAGAGAGGATAGAGTTGTATGGAAGTTTGACAGGCAATGTGTTTTTTCTACTAACTCCTTTGTGCAGGTGCTACAGGCAGAAACGATCTCGGCTGACGTTACTAGCTATAGCTTTACGAAGACTCTTTGGAAAGGACTTGTCCCTCCAAGAGTAGAGCTGTTTACATGGTTTGTCTTGATAGGCAGGGTGAATACAAATGAAAGATTATGTAGGCTAGGAATTGTTAATCAGGGTGGTAATTTGTGTGTATTATGTAATAAGGATGTTGAATACGTTCACCACTTATTCCTTGGCTGTGAATTTACTTGGCAGGTGTGGTGTGCTTGGTTATCTGAGTTTGGTAGACTATGGTCTTGTCCAGGTAATTTGAAGGAACATTTCCAAAGCTGGACAGGTACAACGAGTAGGAAAGTGGAGTGCAACAGGTGGTTCATTAGCTACTTCGCGGTTGTTTGGAACATCTGGCTGGAGAGGAACAGGAGGTTGTTTCAGAACATAGGAAAAGGTGTTGAAGAAATATTCAACATATCCATGGTTCACTACAAGGAGTGGGGGATGCGACCATCCCTTTTGTTGTTGATGGCAATGCCGGAGATGACAATGGGATAATTATTGGTGTGTCGTTTACTAGGTGTATTTATAATGTGTTGGTTTTTGTCCATGTAATTTCTATGTTACTAGCTCCACTTGTGTGTTGAGCTTTCTTCTTTTTAAAAAAAAAGTTTTTTCTTTTGGTTTCTCACAATATCCCCTAACGCGGCAGGTCAAGGACTAATCCGCTGCGGTACTGAGTTCCATTTAAGGGTTTGTCGCTGGCCAATGGGTTACTACATGCACAAGGCGAGATTCGAACCCCCGACACTTATTTAAGCGAACTAGTAAACTAATTACTAGACCAACCCAACTTGATTAGAGCAGCGTATTAGTTAGTTATGAAAATATACACACATGCATTACCATTTTTTTTAAAACAAAAAGGATGATTTCCGTATGAAGCCAATTAAGGTAATCTTAGCCAATTTCTATAACTGATATTTTATTTGAAATTTTAATTTTAAATTATAAATTTTAGAGTAATACTACACATTCAAGTTTTTTTATGAACTAAATCTAACCAAATTAAACAATAAGACTTAAAGTAATGTTACTTATAATTGATTTTTATTGATGTTAGACCAACTTAGTTAGACTTAGTTAACAAAAATACTTGGATGTATAACATTATACTAAATGTTAACCCTAAATCCTTAACATCTAAAAAATAAGGGTTAAAAAATAATTTTACAATAAAAAATTAATATTAACTAATTAAGAGTTAATTTTCCATCTTTATTCTTCAACTAAGTAGATAACTTCTTTCGTTTAATATCAACTAACTTTTGAAATTATTTTTTATTCTAAATTTAAAATTTCAAATGTGAAATTCTAATTCTAAATCTTAATTTTAAATTTTAAAACTTTATATTCTAATTTTAAACTTTAATTTTTTCAAAAATAAAAAAATTAATTCTATAAAAAAATTAATTTATAAAAATTAATTCTTTATACTTATTCAAAAGTGAATTGTTAATGATTGTTTGTCAGAAATTCATATTTAGAACTAAGTTTTGCCATATATATGACAGGTGCGTTGTGATGGATATATTCGAACAATTATATCGACCAACTTCAAAATTATCAAAAGATAAAAAGGACGAAATTAAAAAACTTAAAAGAAAAATTTGCGTGCACTTTACTAGATATTATATTATTGTCTGTTCATAATTCCTATATATCATTGAAATTTAGCATGAAAAAATGGTGATTAGAGTGAAACAACCAAGTGTAATTATTAAGAAAATGACTCAATTACAAATATGATTACATTCATGAAATTAATAAAGCCCTTGCTGTTTTGATTAATTGGCTGAATTAAAACCATGATGATTAGTACGACTAATATATGTCACATTATTCTCCGGTAGTTACACCAGCCATTTTTATGCGAAAGAAAGCCCATTTCACTATCGAGTAACACTGTATATTCAAGTTTTTTTTGTTAATCAAATCTAATTAAATAGGTTTAATATAATAAAAATTAGTTATAACTGATACGAAATAAAAAGATAAATAAAACAAAAATTTAAAAGGATGGGAGAGCGAGAGCGAGAGAGAGCGAGAGAGGGTTGGGGAAACACCGGGAAGGGTAGGTTCAGGATTTTAGTGCGACAAGAAAAGGATTCCAGGATTTGGAATCGGGAGGAGTACGTTCGTTTGGAACGAGATTCATTCAGCATCTTTGTGGACAGATTACCAGAGGACATTTCGAAAAAGGAATTGTTTGGACTATTTTCTTGGACGGAAAGAATTAACGACATCTATCTCTCAAGGAAGCTGCGAAATGGAATGATCTGCCTATTCACATTCATACGATATACTACGAAAGGAGGAGTATTGAAAGAAATTGCAGAAATGAACCGTATGCAGTTAAGGGGGAAGGAGATGTTTGTAGGGGAGGCTAAGTACAGAAGAGAGGATTCTAAGGAAAGGAGGACAATGGATGGTGCCGTTGCACGGAGAGGTACAATTGCGGTGGAGGCTGATCGAGGGATCGAGTACCATCAGGAGGACGTTTGTGCCAACGATAGGAAATGCGCAGATGAAATCAATCCAGATTCGACCACGGTTCCAGAGAAGGAGCTGATTAAAGTGAGAGTGAAGGGTCTGGAGGTCTCTGTGGATACGACTAACATGAATTGGCTACAGAGGAGTGTTGTTGGGAGCACCACGAGAGAAATTGACTTCCGATTGTTGAACGATTTAGCCCGGAAGGCCTGGCCTCACATTGTTAAAATTTGTGACGTGGGGAAATACAAGGCCTTGTTGATTTTTGATACTACTGAGAGTGCGGAAGAAGCGTTGGGGCTGTCTGAGGATGCCTACTGCAGTTCTTTCAGAGTGTGTGCCTATGGACTGAGCAGGAACGGTGTGATATGAGAAGGGTGTGGATTGAGTGTTATGGAGTTCCGTTACATGTTTGGTCAGAGGATACATTCCGGGCGATTGGTGGCCAGTGGGGTGAGGTGGTTGCTTGTGAGGACGAAACAAACTTTCTCACGTCATTCTGGGTTGGCCGGGTGCTGATCGATACATGTCAGTTTGATGCTATCCATGAAAGGCTCCGCTTATCTGTAGGGTCGTCTAGCTTCGATGTGTGTGTCAAGGAGATGGAAAGCGGTTCGCATGGCTATGCGGGTGGCGTGATGCAAGTTGTTGTGAACGGGCATGAGGGGAATGTTGAGAGTAACGCTGGTGGTCCTGGAAGTCCCATGCAGTGGAAGGGTTGGGACACGACGGCTGAGATGGTGGCACTGACGCTTAGGATGGAAGAAAGGCCGGAGGGCAGAGGCATAATTACTCCTGAGATATTGAACGAATACGAATGGAGTAACAGTTTTTTGAATTTGAAAATTTCAACGGCAATGGATACGGATTTAGCTCCGAAAGAGAGAAGGGCTGACCATGCAGTAGTTACGTCAGAAAGAACTCAATCTTGGGATTATGATGGATATCGGGTGGTTGCGGGTGAGGTTACAAGCAGGTTTGGGGTGGGTTTGAATGCTAGACGGGCCAGAGACATGAGACCTAGATACAGGGCCCAAATGGAGATGCCTAAGGAATCTGAAGCCGGATTGGGCCTAACCAACCAAGGCCTACACGATACTCCTAATGCTGGATCTGAGTTGGTGCTTCTTGGGCCTGGAGTGGAGCGGGTTAGAGGCAACACGATGCAGGTTCCTCGCTTGATGCGACCTGGGTGCAGGGATGCTGCGGATCTGCGCTGCGACGTCGAAGAGGGGGAACAAGGCGGCGCAGTCTTGGTCGTCGCGGACAAGTATAGGGAGGCATGCAGGAACCTTAACCCGGAGAGCGCGACGCGCCTCCCAGTCACGGGTGGTTACCACTTGACGTCCTCCACGATGGTGTATGAGACTGGGGCGATAGCAAGTCGGGCGGCTGTCGGTGAGGGGTGCCCGGGTCGGCTGGCGTCCCATGCGGGGGCTAGTGGGCCGCGACAGAGGCCACATGAATCTCGGCCTTGTGCTGCGGGTAGGGAGTCTGAGCAGGTTGCGTGGGAAGGAAATTCACCGGGAAGGAGGAACGAGGAGATGACTCTGGGGGGTTTGGGGCGCAGGAGACACCGTCAGTGAGCGGTGGGTTGGAGGCGGACCTCTCTGGTGGGGACAAGGGATATGCGGTGGCATGTGATGGCAATGTTGATGGATGCCATAAGGGAGGGTGGCGCCGTCAGTTGGAAGGAGATGGAACAAGGTTGGGAGACATATATGTGAAGATGCCATGGAAGGGGGGTGGCAAGGGAGAGCAGTGTAATGATCCGGAAGGTGAGGGTCTTGTAGAGGATAGTGACATAGGTGACCATCCAGGGTTGGTGGATCTTCCGCCGGAGCTACATACCGGTGGTTCGAGGGGAGCCTTGAAGGACCAGTGTAATGCCACCTGTGACGTAGGAAGCGAAGCTGAATCGGAAACGGCCGAGAACAGATGGGCAGCTGAAATACAAGAAAACCGGAAAGCCTAGAAACTTGCAGTGGAATCTGGGGCAGTGCAATATGATGAGGAAGATGACATTATCGCAATACTACAAGCACAGAACAAGGCAATCGCACAGAAGAAAAAGCAAGCAAAGCAGAAGGAGAAAGTTTCAGAAGAAGCAAGCAAAGCAAGCACAGAAGAAGGAGAAGTCGACCGAAAAATCGGAAAAGGTGTGTATAAATGCGTTAAAATGATATTTAGCTCTTGGAATATCCGGGGATTGGCAGGAGTTGGTAAACTGAGCATGGTAAAGAATTTTCGGAGAAAGTTTAAATTGCATATGTTAGGATTGATAGAGACAAAGAAAGAGGTCATGAACAACCTTGATATAGTGCAACTGTGGGGTAACAGTGCAGTTAAATGGGAGTTCGTGGGGTCCTCTGGTGCTTCAGGTGGTCTGTGTTTGATGTGGGATGAAACAATATTTCAGATGAACAACTGCTATAAAGGAGTTAGATGGTTATGTGTGGAGGGTGTCTTACTAAAAAATAATTTTTCTTGTGCTTTCTGTTTAGTTTATGGTCCGCATGATAGGGAGGGAAAGCTTGTTTTGTGGGAAGAGCTGAGCTTCTTGTATGGGTTATGTCAGGTCCCGTTTTGTTACATGGGAAATTTTAATGAGATAACTCATGTGGAAGAGAGAAAGGGAGCTACTTCATTGGCGGTGTCTGCAGAAGAGTTTAGATCATGGATTCAGGATATGTAGTTAGTGGACTTGGCACTCAATGATCGCCTGTTCACTTGGTTCAGGGGGCAATCTTGTAGCCGCATTGATAGAGTTCTAGTTAGTTTGGAATGGTTAGAAGAGTTTTCTGAAACAAGGCTGCGAGGTGGCCCAAGAGGATTATCAGACCATTGTCCAATGATTATAGAGGTCACTCGGATTAGAGGGGGGCCAAGACCTTTTCGGAGTCTGGACTCATGGTTTACTCATGATGGGTTCTTAAGGATGGTAAAGGAGGAATGGAGGAGCTTAGGCGAGGTACAGTTCATGGATAAGTTAAAGGCACTGACGACCCCGCTGAGAAGATGGCATAGAAAAAATTTTGGGGACATGGACACAAGGATTACACAGCTTGAGGATGAAATAAAGAAAGTAGATGACATGGTAAGCACCGGAGCGGCTTATGGGACGGTTGAAGCAAGGAGAAAGGCGCTCGTGAGCTTCTGTAGGAAATGGTATATCAAAAAGGAGCTACATTGGAAGCAGATGTCCCGGTCTCGGCATGCAAAGGAGATGGATAAAAACACTCGTTACTTCCACAATTTAGCCTCAGCCCGAAGAAGGTCAAATCGGGTTGATACCTTGATGGTTAATTATAAGGGGCTATACCACCAGGAGGCAGCGCCGGATATTGGTTTCAGGGATGGGCTGGTAAAGCAGATTCATGCGGATGAGGCAACAGAGTTAGAGGTGATGCCAACTATTGAAGAAATAAAGGATGTAGTTTGGGATTGCGAGTCTTCAAAGGCACCAGGCAGTGATGGGTATAATATGAATTTCATAAAGAAGTGCTGGGGAGAAATAGGAAGGGAGTTCACTAGAGCGGTGATAGGGTTCTTCCAATCAGCTAAGCTACCTAGCGAGTCAAATGTCACTTGGGTGGCACTGGCGCCGAAGGTTACTAGAGCTAGAGAAATAAAGGATCTCCGGCCGATTAGTATGGTGGATTGTGTCTATAAGATTATATCTAAGGTGTTGGTTCGGAGGATGCTGAAAGTAATGCCGAGTTTGGTAGGAGAGACACAGAGCACCTTCGTAAAGGGAAGGAAAATACATGACGGGGCTCTGATTGCTTGTGAAACTGTGCATTGGCTAAAGTCTCGGAAAAAGAGCTCAGTGATAATAAAGCTTGATTTCCAAAAGGCTTATGATAGGGTCTGGTAGAGCTTTATGGATATTGTATTGCAGAAGATGGGGTTCGGTCAGAGGTGGAGAGGGTGGATCAAGGAGTGTGTCTGCTCTGCATCTATGTCGATACTTGTAAATGGATCACCTTCGAAGCCTTTCAAAATGGAAAGGGGTTTGCGGCAACGCGACCCACTGTCTCCCTTTTTATTTGTGTTGGTTGTTGATGTCCTCCATCGGATGATTGGAGAGGCGGTAAGAAACAGACGTATTTCGCCACTCATGGTTGGAAGGGATAATATTGAGCTGTCCCACTTGTAATTTGCGGATGATACTATTCTTTTCTGCCCGACTGAAGATGAGACCATCAGGAATTATAAATGGCTGCTCCGATGCTTTGAACTGATGTCCGGGTTGAGCATTAACTTTGAGAAGTTCAGCTTTATCCCGGTCAATTGTGATAGGCTATGGGTCCGTAGAATGTGTCTTCTATTGGGTTGTAAGGAGGCATCACTACCAGTCAGATATATGGGCATTCCACTGGGAGCAAACCCGAGACTGGTGAAGACATGGCAACCGGTAATTGACAAGGTGGAAGAAAAGCTGAGTTTGTGGAAAGTAAAGACCCTTAACAAAGCAGGCAAGCTGGTCCTCATTAAGTCTGTCTTGAATAGCCTGCCTATTTACTATCTCAGCTTATATAAGATGCCAAAGACAATGGCAGAGAAGTTGATTTTCCTACAACGGCAATTCTTGTGGAGTACAGAAGATGGGAGGCACGGGATACCGCTCGTGAAATGGGAAGTGGTAATGGCTCCTAAGAAGGCAGGTGGATTGGGAGTTGGTGATGCAGTAATTCAAAATATAGCATTGCTTTTTAAATGGTGGTGGAGATTCTTAAAAGAAGACTGTCCGTTATCGAAGAAAGTCGTTTGCTCCTGTAACAGCATGGATACTGCTGTGATGCTGGGCGCCCAGCTTGTACCCACAAGAGGGGGTCCTTGGAAGAATATCTGTCAGCTACAAATAAGCCATCCGCAGGTGCGGCAAAAGATGATCAGAGGTATGGCTATGGACCTCGGGAATGGCAAAACAATCCGTTTCTGGGAGGATAGCTGGCTACCTAATGGGGTGTTGAAAGACTTGTTCCCTAGGCTTTTCTCGGTTTCCAACCTTCACGGATCTGTTATAGGTGATTGTGGATTTTGGGATGGGTTAGAGTGGATTTGTAGTTTCCAATGGAGGAGAGATTTGTTCCAATGGGAGTTAGATTTGGTAAACCAACTTCATGAGATTTTACATTCAGTCAAGCCCACAATTGAGAGAGAGGATAGAGTGGTATGAAAATTTGATAACACAGGTGTTTATTCAACTAATTCCTTTGTGCGAGTGTTGCAGACAGAAACTCTACCGGAGGAAATCACAAGCTATAGCTTTACTAGTGCAGTTTGGAAAGGATTCGTCCCTCCAAGGATTGAACTTTTTTCTTGGTTTGTGTTGGTCGGCAGGGTGAATACCAAGGACTTCGGGTTATTGATCCGAATGACAATATGTGTTTGTTATGTTGTAAGTCTGTGGAAACTGATTTTCATCTATTCCTTGGTTGTGAGATCACTTGGCAGGTGTGGTGCGCTTGGCTGCTTGCCTTTGGAAAGAGGTGGAGCTTTCCAGGTGCATTAAAGCACCACTTTGAAAGCTGGAAGAATTCATCACCAAGAAAGGCGGACAGAAAAAGGTGGTTTATTGGATTCTTTGCTGTTATATGGACGATTTGGCTAGAAAGGAATAGTAGGCTATTCCGAAATCGGGCTTCAAGTATGGTGAAAATTATAAACAGGTCGTTTACGTATCCCGAAGAATGGGTTGGTGGTGAGCCCTTTGGTTGTTGATGGCCATGCCGAAGATGACTAGGGGTTGTTGTATTTGGATTTTCGATGTTGCTTTTAGCTACTTTTATTGCTCCACTCTGTTGTGTTGAGCTCGCTTTACTTCAAAAAAAATTTGAAATTGAATAGAAAAGATACATTAAAATTGAAATAAAAACAAAAAGGATAGGTTGAAATTGAATACGAAGAGAATCACTCTACTTTCTACCAAATTTCTTGATGCAACAAGAAAGGAACTCCTCAACCTAACTTGTCAACGCCATAGTTTGGAAATTGAATCTAAAGGACTCCTCAACCTTCTACCCAATTCCCTGATGCAACAAGAGAGGGACTCCTCAACCTCAATTGTCCACATCATGATTTCATCACAAAACCAAAAAAGGGATTTTTAAACCTCTAAATCATTCTATACTACGACTACAATAACTAAGGAGGTATTTATAACCTCTTATTAGGTTAAAATAAAGAAAAATCCTAAAGCCCATAAACATAAGACCCAATCTAGTAATTAAATAAACAAAATCAAAATACATTAAATTAAAATAATCTAAAAATATAAACTAATATTTTCTAAATAACACTTGAACTCTTCATATCACGAACATTTAAAGCACGAATATTTTTAGATTATTTTAATTTAATGTATTTTGATTTTGTTTATTTAATTACTAAATTGGGCCTTATGTTTATGGGTTTTAGGATTTTTCTTTATTTTAACCTAATAAGAGGTTATAAATACCTCCTTAGTTATTGTAGTCGTAGTATAGAATGATTTAGAGGTTTGAAAACCCCTTTTTGGTTTCATGATGGAACCATAATGTGGACAATTAAGGTTGAAGAGTCCCTCTCTTGTTATATTGGAAAATTGGGTAGAAGGTTGAGGAGTCCCTTCGATTCAATTTCCAAACTATGGCGTTGACAAGTTAGGTTGAGGAGTCCCTTTCTTGTTGCGTCAAGAAATTGGATAGAAAGTAGAGTGATTCTCTTTGTATTCAATTTCAACCTATCCTTTTTGTTTTTATTTCAATTTCAATGTATCTTTTCTATTCAATTTCAATTCTTGTCTTGTTTATCTTTTTATTTCTTTATCATTTGGTATCAGAGTTCAAGTATTAGATTAATTCTTATTAATCTATATTCATTCTTCTTTTATCATAAAAAAAGAGTCCAGCGTCTGTCGCGTCTTTCTTTTTATTCTTGTGTTCTTGTTTTCGTTTGCGTTTTATTATTGTTTAAAAAAAGAAGCATAAAGTGAAAAAAAAAACAAAAAAAAGGAAGAAAAAAAAAACAAAAAAAAAAAGAAATTATCTTCCTTGTAATTATTGTCCTTTTCATATATTATTTTTTTTCCACCTATAAGATTCGAGGACGAATCTTTTTTGAAGAGGAGGAGAATGATACGTGCTTCAAATGTTCGTGATATGAAGAGTTCAAGTGTTATTTAGAAGATATTAGTTTATTTTTTTAGAATATTTTAATTTAATGTATTTTGATTTTGTTTATTTAATTACTAGATTGGGCCTTATGTTTATGGGTTTTAGGGTTTTTCTTTGTTTTAACCAAATAAGAGGTTATAAATACCTCCTTAACTATTGTAATCGTAGCAGAGAATGATTTAGAGGTTTGAAAACTCCTTTTTGGTTTCATGATGGAACCATGATGTGGACAATTAAGGTTGAAGAGTCCCTCTCTTGTTACATCGGAAAATTGGATAGAAGGTTGAGAAGTCTCTTCGATTCAATTTCCAAACTATGGTGTTGACAAGTTAGGTTGAGGAGTCTCTTTTTTGTTGCGTCAAGAAATTAGGTAAAAAGTATAGTGATTCTCTTTGTATTCAATTTTAACCTATCCTTTTTGTTTTTATTTCAATTTCAATGTATCTTTTCTATTCAATTTCAATTCTTATCTTGTTTATCTTTTTATTTCTTTATCAATAACTAACATTATTTTAAATCTTATTATTTAATTTGATTAAACTTAATTTATAAAAACACCTAAATATGTAACATTACAATCACTATATATAAGCGCTTATTACTTATTTTTATTTAGAAAAAGTATAAGGACTAATAAGCAAAGCAGCCAACTTAAATAATTCTTTTCATAATTAATTTTAAATTTTTAAAAATTAAAATTTGAATAATTAAGATTGGACAAATAACTTACACACAAATCCTAATCCATCCCTTTCTTCCAAGTTTCATCGTTGCTTCTAACTACACGTTGTACCGTTTCATCACACCTCCCCACCGCAATACTGACTAGAGTTTGTGTGCCCCTGTCGTTGTTGTAGACCGCTGCATCCTCCATCATTAACGCAGGACTCTTTGCGAACCAGAGTAACATGCCATCGCGCCACTGTTTCATCATCCGACAATCACTATTGGGCCCTCTTCGGTGACGAAACCATCTCTAGCCATCACGCTCCCCCATTGAGCTGTAGCATTGTCGCCGACTCGCCGTCTTCGCACGAGTTGCGCCCATTGTAGGGAAAAACCGTGCGAGTGACGCGATCGCTCTCCCTCTATCCTCCATCACGCTACAGTGGGCCCGTTTTCCCTCGCGTCACCGTCCTCCTTCCACCTTCTTCTTCTTCTTTCGCCGTTGTGATTTGGATTTTTTCGATGTAATTTGAATGTTTTTTTGATATAATTTAAATATTTTTTTGTATATTGTGGATATTTTTTTCTCCCTTATAGTAAGAAATGTATTAAGATTTAAAATGTAAAAGAAACATTAAATTAAAAGAAACATCCACAATCCCTTGAGAAAGAATTTAATGTGATTTGGATTTTTTTCCATGCAAAGTTGATCTTTTTTCAATAAAATTTGGATATTTTTTGGGTATAATTTGGATGTATTTCCGTCCCTAAGTAAGAAATGTATTGGAGTTTAGAATGTGAATAACCTTTTTTAAAAAAACATCTAATTACAAAAAAAAATATTAACTACCCTTATAATGAATTTAATATGATTTTTTGAATTTTTTCAATATGATTTAAATATTTTTTTCATGTAATTTAAATGTATAATTTAAATATTTTTTTAGTACATTGCAGATTTTTTTCATGGGCTTTGGAGTACTGTCTAAATAAAAATTGACTGAAGTTGATTATTTTTTATGGAGTTAATACTCAAAATGACTCCTGAAATTTGACCTCCGATGCAATTTAACCCTTAAACTTTCAATTGACTCAAATTGTACTCTGAAATTTTGACCCGTGCCTCAATTTGGCCCTTTCGACATTTTTCATTACCGGAAAGCTGACATGGCAATTTTAAATGACACGTGGCACTGTACGGTTAGATGATGTGGCCAAAATTTTCAAGGTATGAATTTAACCCCTCACAATTTGAACATAAAATCTAGCGCAGCCCCAATTCTCCCAAATTGTAGTAGTTTCTCCAATCTTGAAGTATGATGTTGAATTCAAAGTGGCATCCAATGATAATTCTGATTAATGAATTAGTGCAAACTCCCCTTCAAGCTACACGCATGCACACACACACACCAAAAAGGAAATGGTTAAATAAGGTACTTCTGCTTCTCCTTGCTTTAATAAGACAATGAAGTGTGTGTTTGGATTACCGTTTGTAAACAGAAGTTTTTATAAAATTAATTTTGTAAAATTGATTTTGATCAAAAGTGAGTTAATATTAACGTAGTTTATGTTTGATAATTTTTATTTAAAATGGATTATAGTAAACTAAATATTGTTTAGATTACATTATTCAAAATCACTTTTAGATGAAAAATTACAGAAAGAAACATAAATTTAAATAATTATTTTATGTTATTTTATAATTTTATTTTAAATATTTAAATAAATTTTAATATTTTTTTAGTACTCTCAGTATTCTTTAATACTCTAATAGGATTAATAGAATCATAATACAAAATAAAAAAAATATTCCATACAAAAAGGAAATAACAATAACAGTAAAAAAACTCATATAAAAAAAAAAAAACAGAAATTTTATAAAAAATAATAATATACATAAAAAAATATTAGAAAAAAATATTATAAAAAAAATAAACATATGAATAATGAAGGATATAATTGGCACACAGAACATAAATTTTAATCCAACTTAAAAAGGTGAATGGAAAAGCTAGAATTTGTAACTTTTAGTAAACGTGGGTTGAAGATAGAAATCACTTCTACGTTTAAAGGATAAAAACGTTGCCAAACATAAAAATGAAGTGTTCAAAGAACTCAAACGCACTTCTCTCTTCTCCAACGCAAATCCAAACACACCCGAAATAAGATTGTCAAAAATATACAATTATAATGGTAATTTCACATACCTTTACGACTTTCCCTGCAGTGCAACTTGCATAGACAAGTCCACTTTACCTTTGTTGGCTTTTTCAGAATACTTTTATTGACATTCTCTGCATTACTCTCTTGTTGGCTCAGTTTCTTAATCTCCAATGGAACTTTGTTATCACTAGATTAGAAGGTTGCCCCTTTAGCAGAATAGGCCTTACCAAACCCAAACCATCCAATTTACTCAATAACTTCCTTTCCTTAGAACTTTCAAATGGAACTTCCTCCACCTCAACGTGTTTTTTCTTCTTATAATACGATATCTCAATATCAAGAAAAGTAGCATCAGGATTAACTTTTCTTCCCATTATCTGAAACAGCAAATACCACACTGAATATAATTCATCAATAAGCATATACAGAGTAAAATCAATGAATATAATTCTCTATACAAATCGTTTTCTTCACCCATGCCACCATGCGAACGAGCTCTGTTAGAATTACCTAAGCCTTCACTGCTGCTCCCCAATTCTTGGAGAGACTACTACGATTTGGGGAATTGGGACTGCATTAGGTTTTATATTCAAATTGTGAGGGTTTAAATTGATGCCTTGAAAATTTTGGCCACATCATCTAACTGTACAGCCACGTGTCATTTAAAATTGCCATGTCAGCTTTCCGGTAACGAAAAACGTCGAAAGGGCCAAATTGAGGTACGAGTCAAAATTTCAAGGTACAATTTGAGTCAATCGAAAGTTTAAGGGCTAAATTGCGTTAGAGATCAAATTTCAGAGATCATTTTAAGTATTAACTCATTTTAAGTATTAACTCATTTTTTATGGTTATCCAACTCAAATTAAATTCGATTTTTATTCTAAAATTCTCTCTCACTAGCCAAACTTTCTAAAATTAATTAATGACATGAATAACATTGTTAACTAACGTTTTCTAAAGTAATGTTATATGATATGAATACCATTGTTAATTAATGTTTCATATTATTATTATTATTCAATCACATGCTATTAAAACTAAAATATTAGAACAAAAGCATAGGATTCAGGAAGTATGATTTAGGATTTGTTATTTTTGTTTAGATTATATTTTATTTTAAATTTAAATTTACTAATTTTTAGGAAGACTGATTTGTATTTTAATTGTAGCTAGGAGAGAAATTAAAGGATTGGATATTAAACATGAAATTTAAAGATGCGTTTCTTGCATTCATTTAAATGAGTCTTAATATTTAATAGTCATTGACGGAGCAAAGAACAATGTTATATAGCCAGTAAATATTATTATTTTTTATTTAGCATTTGGCCAACAATAATTAGCTTCTATATTTATAGGAATTTCACAGCAAAAAATATATAATTTGTACCTATATTTATCATAGTTTGCAGTATGAATCAATATAGTTTGCACTCATATTTTTCAGAATTTACAGACATAAAATAGTAAAATTTATTTGTTAAAGATAATTTAGTATTTGTGTGGGTCAAATAATAGACAAAAATATAAAAAATTGCTACACTACAAGAAAAACACTAAGTTTTGTCGAATTTACAGTTAAAAAAAAACGAATAAAATCTGACAGTATAAACCTCGCCGGTAACGAGTTACCGTATGATTTTTTTGTCTGACGGCAATTACCGTCGGATTTTGAGACAGATCATCTACCTGAAAATCATTTGGTTACTGGCGGATTTTTTCAATGGTAATATTGGCGCCACAATATCCTGTTTTTGCACTATTACCGTCAGATTATACCCTCGGTAAATCCAACGATAATGTCAATTTTATTTTTTTAAAAAATATTGTGATGCAATTTTTTTAAAATTTTTTATTTAAATTTGTTTAACACAATTAGTGGTTAAATTATAAATAATAGAAACCAATTATATGATATTAAATATCAAATGTTCAAATAAATTAATATTCAAATAAATCAAATACAATGAAGCAGTAAAAAATAAAGCCCTAATCACTAAAGATACTGGAAGTCGTCATCGTCATTCCCGTGGTCCTGCTGAGGCGACAGAGAAAGCGGTGATGTTTGTGTCCCACCAGTAACACCGCTGCCACCGGCACGCATTTGATCTTGGTATACCGCCATCTGCTGCTCCATTCACTGAAGTCGCTCCAGTTGCTCCCTCCCCTCCAGCCTGAGCTCATCCGTGTCCGTCATGCATGTCAAGATCTCTTGATACCTCGCCCGAGTCTCATTCAGCTCTTGAGCCTGTTCGTGAAGGCTCCGGGTGAGCATCAGTAAAAAACAAAGCCCTAATCACTAAAGATCCTGCTAGTCGTTGTCGTCATTTCTGTGGTCCTGCTTAGGCGGTGGAGAAGGCAGTGATGTCTATGTTGCACCAACAGCACCGCTGCCATTAGCGTACATCTGAGCCTGGTACACCGCCATCTGCTGCTCCATCCGTTGAAGCTGCGCGCTCCAGATGCTTCCTCCACTCCAGCCTGAGCTCATCCATGTCTGTCACGCGTGTCAAGATCTTCTGATAGCTCTCCCGAGTCTTGTTCAGCTTTTGAGCCTATTCATGAAGGCTCTGAGTGAGCTCCTGCACCTCTAACCTCAAATTAACGCCTTCTACGGGATCGACGGCTCGACTGGTGTCCTCCCCACTTTGCTGAGATTGCTAAGCTGCGACCTCCAGTCTCTGCATGTAGGACTTTTGTGTAATACATGTTATTATGATTAGGACAACAACTATACAGTTCTGATCAGCAAATCTCTCTTTGTTCTCCTTTAAAGTGTGGGTATACTTGAAGGTCTCCGCCAATGTCGCATCTCGATCCAACGACTTTGACTCCACATATTGCATTGAAACAATATGTTAGGATGCCTACTAATGATATGTCAAAGAACATAACTAAGTTAATAACAAAATTAGAGAAGCTACATACCAGTCTGACCTTAGTCTTCATGAAGATTGCAGAGCCACCGGTATACTTGGATGACCTGGTCGATGTCCTATTAGCTCTATTTGTGAGACGCTGATGCCTGAACCCCTCATCAGTCTCCTAATGAATGTACAAAGCCTTCTTGATTTTCCAACAGAGCCAGGAAGTGAGGTGGTCGCGCCTCTCATGTACATCCTGCAGCTGCCTACCCATTCGATGGTTGTATATCTTTTTTATGAGGGTATCGTTCTCCTTGTCCCATATAAAGTTCAACTTCACAAAGAAACTTTAAGATTAGTTAATCAAAATATATCGTATTAAACAAAATAGAAGATATAAACTAGCTAATAAGGGTTGACTATATTAAGTTTTTATTGCCCACTTCTAAAACCATCGCTCTCTGGTCTCAGTAGGGATCTTCTTATAGCTAGGCCATGGATGGTCGTACATAAGCTCGATGACGTTGGTCATCTCTTGAGTATATCCATTTTTGTTTGGCGCAAACCTATCAACAATTCACAAACAAACCAATATGGCAATATAAATTAAAACTTCAGAAGCAAATAACTATAATATATAAAGATTTTTTTTTTAGAAATTTTGACAGAGTTTCATTTATAAATGGAATGCGCCACAAACTCTATCTATCAACAATTAACTTAAATAGCACCAATTGTCAACAATTAATGAACAGCAGTCAATAATCAATAAGCAACATCCATAAATTTATTAAATCCACTAAACTAAAATCAATAATCAAGAATCAATAGTCAGGATATATCAAATACTTTTAGTAATTTAAACCTACAACCCTAAATTCACTAAAACTAGAATCAATAATCAAGAATTAATAATTAGGATGTATCAAATACTTTTAACATTTCAAACCTACAACCGTAAATCTACTAAATCTAGAATCAATAATCAGGATATATCAAATACTTTTAGCAGTTCAAATCTACAACCCTAAATTTACTAAAACTAGAACCAATAATCAAGAATCACTAATCATGAATTATCAAACACTTTCAGCATATAAAAGACTTAAAGTAGTACTTACGCCGTTTCGCCATCAGGCCAAATCGTCATCCGTACGATAGGAGGTGGTGGAGGGGCATCAGCTAGCTGGCTTCCGTGAGAGGATTCCAGCACTGCGGTGTTCGTCGCCGGAGGCGGTGTCGTCAAGACAGTGTGTTGCTGAGCGGATGGAGGTGTCGTCGTCGCTGTAGACACAGGGACGTAATTGGGGTTAGGCACCATGATAAATGGCTGTTTTGATGCACCCGTAACTTGTGACGTCACCGGGGTAGTCGGAGTAGAGGGAGAGGATCCAAAACTCCCAGAGGTACTGGCAGAAACTCTTCCTCTACGACGATCACGACCACGACCACGACCACTAGGCTGATCCATAACACTTCTATCTACCGTAATGTCTGTAAAGAGTATACCAATTAAAAATGTGCTAAACATATTCACAACATCATTCAAGATGCTTAATCAACATACGTTAAACTTAGTTAAAGAAATACATCCATTGAAATCAAATAAAACAAAAGAGGTAAGTGCACATTTCAACTTCACAAACATTTAGCAATATATATTACTACATGTATAATTTTGTCCGTATGAAAATAAAAAGTCATTCATAAGTCATTTAAAATGATTTTATATTTATTTTTTTTATTTACAACTATTTTCACTTTTAAAACATATTGAAAATCAATGTAACTTATTATTAGAGTCTTTAATCAACTTGTTGACTATTGACTCGTGCAAGAAATAATAATAATAATAATAATAATAATAATAATAATAATAATAATAATAATAATAATAATAATAATAATAATAATAATAATTGGTGCACAAAATTGTGATCTCAGGTAACGGCGCCAGAAACTCTGTACGCACGTCTTAATAAATCGTTTTTCATTCACAACTTCGATACAACTAACCAGCAAGTGCACTGGGTCGTCCAAGTAATAAACCTTACGTGAGTAAGGGTCGATCCCACGGAGATTGTTGGTATGAAGCAAGCTATGGTCACCTTATAAATCTCAGTCAGGCGGATATAAAATAGTTATGGAGTTTTCGAACATAAATAATAGAATAAGGATAGAAATACTTATGTAAATCATTGGTGAGAATTTCAGATAAACGCATAGAGATGCTTTCGTTCCTCTGAACCTCTGCTTTCCTGCTGTCTTCATCCAATCAGTCTTACTCCTTTCTATGGCTGGCTTTATGTAAGGACATCACCGTTGTCAATGGCTACTTTTAATCCTCTCTGGAAAATGGTCCGATGCGCTGTCACTGCATGGCTAATCGTCTGGAGGAATCACCCTTGTCAATGGCTGCATCCTATCCTCTTGTGAAAATGGTCCAAATGCTCTGTCATAGCACGGCTAATCATCTGAGGTTCTCGATCATACTGGAATAGGATTCACCCTCCTTTTGTGTCTGTCACTACGCCCAGCACTCGCGAGTTTGAAGTTTGTCACAGTCATTCAATCCCAGAGTCCTACTCGGAATACCACATACAAGGTTTAGACTTTCCGGACTCTCATGAATGCCGCCATCAATCTAGCTTATACCACGAAGATTCTGATTAAGAGATCCAAGAGATACTCATTCAATCTAAGGTAGAACGGAAGTGGTTGTCAGGGATGCGTTTATAGGAAATGATGATGATTGTCACGTTCATCACATTCAGGTTGAAGTGCGAATGAATATCTTAGAAGCGGAATAAGTTGAATTGAATAGAAAAACAGTAGTACTTTGCATTAATCTTTGAGGAACAGCAGAGCTCCACACCTTAATCTATGGAGTGTAGAAACTCTACCGTTTGAAAATACATAAGTGAAAGGTTCAGGCATGGCCGAGAGGCCAGCCCCCAAAACGAGATCACATGATCAAAAATACAATCCAGGATGTCTAATACAATAGTAAAAAGTCCTATTTATACTAAACTAGTTACTAGGGTTTACAGAAGTAAGTAATTGATGCATAAATTCACTTCCGGGGCCCACTTGGTGTGTGCTTGGGCTGAGCTTGAATGTTACACGTGCAGAGGTCCTTCTTGGAGTTGAACGCCAGTTTATAACGTATTTCTGGCGTTCAACTCTGGTTTGTGACGTGTTTCTGGCGTTTAACTCTAGACAGCAGCGTAGAACTGGTATTCAACGCCCTTTTACATCGTCTAAACTTGGCCAAAGTATGGACTATTATCTATTGCTGAAAAGCCCTGGATGTCTACTTTCCAACGCAATTGGAAGCGCGCCATTTTGAGTTCTGTAGCTCCAGAAAATCCACTTTGAGTGCAGGGAGGTCAGAATCCAACAGCATCAGCAGTCCTTCTTCAACCTCTGAATCTGATTTTTGCTCAAGTCCCTTAATTTCAGCCAAAAAATACCTGAAATCACAGAAAAACACACAAACTCATAGTAAAGTCCAGAAATGTGAATTTAACATAAAAACTAATAAAAACATCCCTAAAAGTAACTAGATCCTACTAAAAACATACTAAAAATAATGCCAAAAAGCGATAAATTATCCGCTCATCACAACACCAAACTTAAATTGTTGCTTGTCCCCAAGCAACTGAAAATCAAATAGGATAAAAAGAAGAGAATATACTATAAATTCCAAACTATCAATGAAACATAGCTCCAATCAGATGAGCGGGACTTGTAGCTTTTTGCCTCTTGAATAGTTTTGGCATCTCACTTTATCCATTGAGGTTAAGAATGATTGGCATCTATAGGAACTCAGAGTTCAGATAGTGTTATTGATTCTCCTAGTTCAGTATGATGATTCTTGAACACAGCTATTTTATGAGTCTTGGCCGTGGCCCTAAGCACTTTGTTTTCCAGTATTACCACCGGATACATAAATGCCACAGACACATAATTGGGTGAACCTTTTCAGATTGTGACTCAGCTTTGCTAAAGTCCCCAATTAGAGGTGTCCAGGGTTCTTAAGCACACTCTATTTTTGCTTTGGACCTTGACTTTAACCGCTCAGTCTCAAGTTTTCACTTGACACCTTCACGCCACAAGCACATGGTTAGGGACAGCTTGGTTTAGCCGCTTAGGCCAGGATTTTATTCCTTTAGGCCCTCCTATCCACTGATGCTCAAAGCCTTGGGATCCTTTTTATTTACCCTTGCCTTTTGGTTTTAAGGGTTATTGGCTTTTTGCTCTTGCCTCTTGGTTTTAAGAGCTTTGGCTTTTTCTGCTTGCTTTTTTTTTCTCTCTATTTTTTTTTCACTATTTTTTTTCTGCAAGTTTTGTTCTTTACTGCTTTTTCTTGCTTCAAGAATCATTTTTATGATTTTTCAGATTATCAAATAACATGTCTCCTTGTCATCATTCTTTCAAGAGCCAATATATTTAACATTCTTAAACAACAACTTCAAAAGACATATGCACTGTTCAAGCATTCATTCAGAAAACAAGAAGCATTGTCACCACATCAATATAATTAAACTAAGTTCAAGGATAAATTCGAAACTCATGTACTTCTTGTTCTTTTGAATTAAAACAGTTTTCATTTAAGAGAGGTGGTGGATTCATAGGACATTCATAACTTTAAGACAAAGTTACTAAATACTAATGATCATGTAATGAAGACACAAACATAGATAAGCACTTAACATAGAAAACGAAAAACAGAGAATGTAAGAACAAGGAATGAGTCCACCTTAGTGATGGTGGCGTTTCCTTCTTGAGGAACCAATGATGTCCTTGAGCTCTTCTATGTCTCTTCCTTGTCTTTGTTGCTCCTCCCTCATTGCTTTTTGATCTTCTCTTATTTCATGAAGGATGATGGAGTGCTCTTGATGTTCCACCCTTAAGTGTCCCATGTTGAAACTTAATTCTCCTAGGGAGGTGTTAATTTGCTCCCAATAGTTTTGTGGAGGAAAATGCATTTGAGTCATCTCCGGGATCTCATGGTGATATGTCGGATCTCCGGATACTCATTCTTCTTGAGCTTGAAAGGGACCTCGGGGATCACCTTCTTCTTGACCACAACATCATAGAAGTGGTCTTGATGAGCTTTGGAGATGAATCTTTCCATCTCCCATGACTCGGAGGTGGAAGCTTTTATCTTCCCTTTCCCTTTTCTAGAGGATTCTCCGGTCTTGGGTGCCATCAATGGTAATGGAAAAATAAAAAGCTTATGCTTTTACCACACCAAACTTAGAATATTGCTCGCCCTCGAGTAAGAAAAGAAAGAATAGATGAAGAAGAAGAAGAAATGGAGGAGAGGGAGAAGGGTTTGTGTTTCGGCCATAAGGGTGGGTTTTGGGTGGGAAAGTGATTTTGAATTTTGAAGGTAGGTGGAGTTTATGAAGTAGGTTTATGGGGAAAAGTGGATGGATGTGAGTGGTGGAGTGGTGATAGGGAAGAGAGATTGAGGTGATTGGTGAAGAGTTTTGGGGAAGAGTGTTTATGGGATTGTGTGAAAGAGGGGTGAGAAGAAGCGAGTGGAGGTAGGTGGGGATCCTGTGGGGTCCACAGATCCTGAGGTGTTCAAGGATTTACAACCTTGCACCAAATTAGGCATGCAAAATGCCCTTGCACACAACTCTGGGCGTTCAGCGCCTGATTGGTGCTTGTTCTGGGCGTTGAACACCCATTTGTTGCCCATTTCTGGCGTTGAACGCCAGAACCATGCTTGTTCTGGGCGTTCAGCGCCAGCTCTTCTCCAGGATGCAATTCTGGCGTTCAAACGCCCAGATGTTGCCCATTTTGGGCGTTCAGCGCCAGAACCATGCTCTGTTCTGGCGTTGAACGCCAGCCAGATGCTTCTTACTGGCGTTTAAACGCCAGTAAGGTCTTCCTCCATGGTGTGATTTTTCTTCTACTATTTTTGATTCTGTTTTCAATTTTTATATTTATTTTGTGACTCCACATGATCATGAACCTAATAAAACATGAAAGAACAAGAAAAATAAAATTAGATAAATAAAAATTGGGTTGCCTCCCAACAAGCGCTTCTTTAATGTCAATAGCTTGACAGTGGGCTCTCATGGAGCCTCACAGATGTTCAGAGCATTGTTGAGACTTCCCAACACCAAACTTAGAGTTTGGATATGGGAGTTCAACACCAAACTTAGAGTTTGGTTATGGCCTCCCAACACCAAACTTAGAGTTTGACTGTGGGGGCTCTGGTTGACTCTGTTTTGAGAGAAGCTTTTTATGCTTCCTCTCCATGTTTACAAAAGGATGACCTCGAGTTTTAAACACAAGGGAGTCCTCATTCAATTGAAGGACTAGTTCACCTCTGTCAACATCAATCACAGCTCTTGCTGTGGCTAGGAAGGGTCTTCCAAGGATGATGGATTCATCCTCATCCTTCCCAGTATTCAGGATTATGAAATTAGTAGGGATGTAAAGGCCTTCAACCTTTACTAACACGTCCTCTACTTGTCCATAAGCCTCTTTTCTTGAATTGTCTGCCATCTCTAATGAGATTCTAGCAGCTTGCACCCCATAGATTCTCAGTTTCTCTATTACAGAGAGGGGCATGAGGTTTATCCCTGACCCAAGGTCACATAGAGCCTTCTCAAAGGTCATGGTACATATGGTACAAGGTATTAAGAACTTTCCAGGATCCTGTTTCTTCTGAGGCAATGTCAGTTGATCCAGATCACTTAGTTCATTGGTGAACAAGGGAGGTTCATCTTCCCAAGTCTCAATACCAAATAATTTGGCATTCAGCTTCATGATTGCACCAAGGTACTTGGTGACTTGCTCTTCAGTAACATCCTCATTCTCTTCAGAAGATGAATACTCGTCAGAGCTCATGAAGGGCATAAGGAGGTTCAATGGAATCTCTATGGTCTCTAGATGAGTCTCAGATTCCTTTGGTTCCTCAAAGGGAAACTCCTTATTGATCACTGGACGTCCCAGGAGGTCTTCCTCACTGGGATTTACGTCCTCCTCCTCTTTTACAGGTTCGGCCATGGTAATTAATTCAATGGCCTTGCACTCTCCTTTTGGATTTTCTTCTGTATTGCTTGGGAGAGTACTAGGAGGGATTTCAGTGATCCTTTTACTCAGCTGGCCCACTTGTGCTTCCAAATTTCTAATGGAGGACCTTGTTTCATTCATGAAACTCACAGTGGCCTTAGATAGATCAGAGACTAAGTTTGCTAGATTAGAGGTGTTTTGTTCAAAGTTCTCTGTCTGTTGCTGAGTGGATGATGGAAAAGGCTTGCTATTGCTAAACCTGTTTCTTCCACCATTATTAAAGCCTTGTTGAGGCTTTTGATCCTTCCATGAGAGATTTGGGTGATTTCTCCATGAGGGGTTATAGGTGTTTCCATATGGTTCAACCATGTAATTCACCTCTGCTATTGCAGGGTTCTTAGGATCATAAGCTTCTTCTTCAGAAGATGCCTCTTGAGTACTGTTGGATGCAGCTTGCATTCCATTCAGACTCTGAGAAATCATATTGACTTGCTGAGTTAATATTTTGTTCTGAGCCAATATGGCATTCAGAGTATCAATTTCAAGAACTCCCTTCTTCTAAGGCGTCCCATTACTCACAGGATTCCTCTCAGAAGTATACATGAACTGGTTGTTAGCAACCATGTCAATGAGTTCTTGAGCTTCTGCAGGCGTTTTCTTTAGGTGAATGGATCCACCTGCAGAAGTATCCAATGACATTTTAGCTAATTCAGACAGACCATCATAGAATATGTCCAGGATGGTCCATTCTGAAAGCATGTCAGAAGGACACTTTTTGGTCAGTTCTTTGTATCTCTCCCAAGCTTCATAGAGGAATTCACCTTCTTTCTGTCTGAATGTTTGAACATCCACTCTAAGCTTGCTCAGCTTTTGAGGAGGAAAGAACTTGGCTAAGAAAGCCTTGACCAGCTTATCCCAAGAGTTCAGGCTATCCTTAGGTTGAGAGTCCAACCATACTCTAGCTCTGTCTCTTACAACAAAAGGGAAAAGCATGAGCCTGTAGACTTCAGGATCTACTCCATTAGTCTTAACAGTATCACAGATCTGCAAAAATTCAGTTAAGAACTGAAAAGGATCTTCAGATGGAAGTCCATGAAACTTGTAGTTCTGCTGCATCAGAGAAACTAATTGAGGTTTAAGCTCAAAATTGTTTGCTCCAATGGTAGGGATGGAGATGCTTCTTCCATGTAAATTGGAATTAGGTGCAGTAAAGTCACCAAGCATCCTCCTTGCATTATTATTATTTTCGGCTGCCATCTCCTCTTCCTGTTCGAAAATTTCTGAAAGGTGCTTGCTGGATTGTTGTAATTTAGCTTCTCTTAGTTTCCTCTTCAGAGTTCTTTCAGGTTCTGGATCTGCTTCAACAAGAATATTCTTGTCCTTGCTCCTGCTCATATGAAAAAGAGGGAACAGAAAAATAATAATAATAGGGATCCTTTTTTACCACAGTATAGAGGTCCCTGTGTGAGTAGAAGAAAGGAAGAAGAAAAGAATGTAATGTAAAGAAAGAAACACAAGGGTGAGGAGAGCAGAGATGTGAGATGAAGAGAAGTGTTAGTAGATGAATAAAGATATAGAAGGAGATGAGAGGGAAAGGGAATTTTCGAAAATTATTTTTGA
The DNA here is from genome assembly GCF_003086295.3 of Arachis hypogaea. NCBI lineage: Eukaryota > Viridiplantae > Streptophyta > Magnoliopsida > Fabales > Fabaceae > Arachis > Arachis hypogaea. The sequence goes on from NC_092050.1 coordinate 29,380,900, forward strand.
AAAAGAGTTAGTGATTTTCGAAAATAGTTTTTGAAAAAGGTTAGTAATTTTCGAAAATTAAAATCAAAAATTAAAATAATTAGTTAATTAAAAAGAAATTTTGAAAAAGAGGGAAGATATTTTCGAAAATTAGAGAGAGAGGGTTAGTTAGGTGGTTTTGAAAAAGATAAGAAACAAACAAAAAGTTAGTTAGTTAGTTGAAACAGATTTTGAAAATCAATTTTGAAAAGATAAGAAGATAAGAAGTTAGAAAAGATATTTTAAAATCAAATTTTGAAAAAGATAATATAAAGAGATATTTTTGAAAAGATATGATTGAAATTAGTTTTGAAAAAGATTTGATTTTTAAAATCACAATTAATGACTTGATTCACAAGAAATCACAAGATATGATTCTAGAACTCAAAGTTTGAATCTTTCTTAACAAGCAAGTAACAAACTTGAAATTTTTGAATCAAAACATTAATTGATGAAGTTATTTTTGAAAATTAGGAGATAAAGATAAGAAAAAGATTTTTGAAAAATATTTTTATAATTTTCAAAAATAGCTAAGAAAAATGAAAAAGATTTGATTTTTGAAAAAGATTTTAAAAAAGATAGAATTTTTAAATTGAAAATTTGATTTGACTCATAAGAAACAACTAAATTTTAAAAATTTTTGAAAAAGTCAACTCAAATTTTCGAATTTCATGAGAGGAAAAAGGGAAAGATATTTTTTTGATATTTTTGAATTTTTATGATGAGAGAGAAAAACATGAAAAAGACTCAATGCATGAAAATTTTGGATCAAAGTATGTGATGAATGCAAGAACACTATGAATGTCAAGATGAACACCAAGAACACTTTGAATGTCAAGATGAACATCAAGAACTTATTTTTGAAAATTTTATATGCAAAGAAAACATGCAAGACACCAAACTTAGAAATCTTTCATGTTTAGACTCTATGGATGCAAGAATACATATGAAAAACAAGAAAAGACACAAAACAAGAAAACATCAAGATCAAACAAGAAGACTTACCAAGAACAACTTGAAGATCATGAAGAACACTATGAATGCATGAATTTTCGAAAAATGCAAGATGATTATGCAATTGACACCAAACTTATAACATGACACATGACTCAAACAAGAAACACAAAAAATATTTTTTTGATTTTTATGATTTTATTAATTTTTTTTGGATTTTTCGAAAATTATTTGAAAAAGAAAAATAAGGATTCCAAAATTTTTAATATGAATTCCAGGAATCTTACCATGTTAGTCTAAAGCTCTAATCTGAGGGTTAGACATGGCTTAATAGCCAGTCAAGCTTTAGCATGTAACATCAGAATATACTGCTCATTACTTATCAAATTAACTTGCCTCTATGCTGATGGCTGGAAGCCCCTATCCAAAAGAATTTAGACATGGCTTTACAGCCAGCCAGGCTTCAACATGCTTCATGAAACTCTAGAATTCATTCTTAAAAATTTTAGAATAATTTTCGAAAACAGATGAGAAATTTTTGAAAGATTTTGTTGAAAATTTTTTTGAAAAGAAAACAAAAAAAGAAAATTACCTAATCTGAGCAACAAGATGAACCGTCAGTTGTCCAAACTCGAACAATCCCCGGCAACGGTGTCAAAAACTTGGTGCACGAAATTGTGATCTCAGGCAACGGCGCCAGAAACTCTGTACGCACGTCTTAATAAATCGTTTTTCATTCACAACTTCGATACAACTAACCAGCAAGTGCACTGGGTCGTCCAAGTAATAAACCTTACGTGAGTAAGGGTCGATCCCACGGAGATTGTTGGTATGAAGCAAGCTATGGTCACCTTATAAATCTCAGTCAGGCGGATATAAAATAGTTATGGAGTTTTCGAACATAAATAATAGAATAAGGATAGAAATACTTATGTAAATCATTGGTGAGAATTTCAGATAAACGCATAGAGATGCTTTCGTTCCTCTGAACCTCTGCTTTCCTGCTGTCTTCATCCAATCAGTCTTACTCCTTTCTAAGGCTGGCTTTATGTAAGGACATCACCGTTGTCAATGGCTACTTTTAATCCTCTCTGGAAAATGGTCCGATGCGCTGTCACTGCATGGCTAATTGTCTGGAGGCATCGCCCTTGTCAATGGCTACATCCTATCCTCTTGTGAAAATGGTCCAAATGCTCTATCATAGCACGGCTAATCATCTGAGGTTCTCGATCATACTGGAATAGGATTCACCCTCCTTTTGTGTTTGTCACTACGCCCAGCACTTGCGAGTTTGAAGTTCGTCACAGTCATTCAATCCCAGAGTCCTACTCGGAATACCACAGACAAGGTTTAGACTTTTCGGACTCTCATGAATGCCGCCATCAATCTAGCTTATACCACGAAGATTCTGATTAAGAGATCCAAGAGATACTCATTCAATATAAGGTAGAACGGAAGTGGTTGTCAGGCACGCGTTCATAGGGAATGATGATGATTGTCACGTTCATCACATTCAGGTTGAAGTGCGAATGAATATCTTAGAAGCGGAATAAGTTGAATTGAATAGAAAAACAGTAGTACTTTGCATTAATCTTTGAGGAACAGCAGAGCTCCACACCTTAATCTATGGAGTGAAGAAACTCTACCGTTTGAAAATACATAAGTGAAAGGTTCAGGTATGGCCGAGAGGCCAGCCCCCAAAACGAGATCACAGGATCAAAAATACAATCCAGGATGTCTAATACAATAGTAAAAAGTCCTATTTATACTAAACTAGTTACTAGGGTTTACAGAAGTAAGTAATTGATGCATAAATCCACTTCTGGAGCCCACTTGGCGTGTGCTTGGGCTGAGCTTGAATGTTACACGTGCAGAGGTCCTTCTTGGAGTTCGCCAGTTTATAACGTATTTCTGGCGTTCAACTCTGGTTTGTGACGTGTTTCTGGCGTTTAACTCTAGACAGCAGCGTAGAACTGGCGTTCAACGCCTTTTTACGTCGTCTAAACTTGGCCAAAGTATGGACTATTATATATTGCTGGAAAGCCCTGGATGTCTACTTTCCAACGCAATTGGAAGCGCGGCATTTTGAGTTCTGTAGCTCCAAAAAATCTACTTTGAGTGCAGGGAGGTCAGAATCCAACAGCATCAGCAGTCCTTCTTCAACCTCTGAATCTGATTTTTGCTCAAGTCCTTCAATTTCAGCCAGAAAATACCTGAAATCACAGAAAAACACACAAACTCATAGTAAAGTCCAGAAATATGAATTTAACATAAAAACTAATAAAAACATCCCTAAAAGTAACTAGATCCTACTAAAAACATACTAAAAATAATGCCAAAAAGCGTATAAATTATCCGCTCATCAATAATAATAAGGTGATTTCTTCCATACCCAACTAGTTTAAGGGTATTACATACCCTTCCTACATGTTTCAATTAAGTGTTGACAAATGTATTCATTAATTCCAGTCAGCAAAGGATTTTTTAATTTTTAAAAATTAAAAAAATTGAATTTAATACATGTATTATACACTTTATATATACATAACTTAATACACTCTACATACGTTTTAACTCTGGTTAAATCAAATCACCATACATGGTAAACTTTAAATAAATTAAAAAAAAAAAGAAAAAGAAAAAATTGGTTTTCCTCTTCTTCCCTAATCCCAATCCTTTCAACGGCACCAATTCCCCCTAACCCTAATCTCCTCAACGGCACCGAGGCAGCAAGCCAACAACCCCTCCAGGCTCCAACTCCGCCGGCCGTCTCGTCGTCTTCATCTCGCCGGACACGGTGCGGCTCCAACGACCTCCCTGCACGTCGCGTTTTGGCTCGCAGCCTCGCAGGTCGTCTTCTTCATCGCAGCTCCTTGCTCTGTCGGTGCTTCCTCTCCGTCACTGCTGCCTCCCCTTCGCCAGAGTCTGCTTCGCCGTGCTCGAACGGGTTGGTATCTCCTCACTTCTCTGCGTTGGTGAAATGAAAGTGTGAAACCCATTATCTCTGTGTTTTTTGTTATTCAAGTGGATTTTAATTTAATTAAGCGAGTGAGTAACTGATTAATAATGTTGAATTGTTGATTATAAATCTGTTTATGTTATGTTGTTAATGGCAGATTGATGATGTTTATGTTATATCTGTTTATGAATCTGATTAATGATGTTGGATTGTTGATTCTTGGCTGTGTAACATACATAGGTTAATGGCAGATTGATGTTTGTTTTCTGATTATCAGTGTTTATGGTTGTTTTGTTGGCATACCAAACTTTATGCCATATTCATCCCAGCCACTCTTCACTGCTACACAGTCATCTCCAGAAACTATACGGCAATCTTCAATTCTGGTGTTTGTGCAAGAATCTAAGAAAAGGAAAAAAATCAACAAAATGTAAGAAAAAATTTATTAATCTATATTCTATATGATGTGTTTAGGCACTCTTAGTTTGTTGTTTGGAGACGGAGTAATATAGTCTCAAACTTAGCTGGGATGACTTAGGGTGTGTTTGTGAAACACGTTGAAGAGGATAAAAGTGCGTTTCAACATTATCCCAAAAGCTCGTTCACTATAAGCAAGAAATTATAGCTTCTTCGTTTACTTTACTCAACGCACGTTTAGGTTTGTTGCTAGTTATTATTGGTTTTCCAAAATTTTTTCTAAATAAATACTGAGAATATTAAAACAATTATTCTAATTTTTGTGCATTATTTACTATTTTAATTTTTTATAATATGTATTATTATTCCAATTAGAAATGATAAATTAAATAAAAAATTAATTATAAATAATAATCAAAATATAAGTTGTAAAAAATTAGAATCTAAAATAATAATAAAAATAAAATTAAGAGTACTTAAAGAGAGTACTAAAATATTTTATTTTAAATATTTTTTAATTTAATAAATAAATATTATATTTTACTATAAAAAATATTTAAAAAGTTGTCAATTTTTATGTGATTTTTAATTTCATAAATAAATATTCATTTTTGTTATAACATAATAAAAAATTATAACATAATAAAATAGAGTACAATAAAAAATTATTATATAAAAAATACAAAAAAAGAATTAAATACACTTAAAAAAATAATATTAATGATGTTTATGTTATATCTGTTTATGAATCTGATTAATGATGTTGAATTGTTGATTCTTGGCTGTGTAACATACATAGATTAATGGCAGATTGATGTTTGTTTTCTGATTATCAGTGTTTATGGTTGTTTTGTTGGCATACCAAACTTTATGCCATATTCATCCCAGCCACTCTTCACTGCTACACAGTCATCTCCAGAAACTATACGGCAATCTTCAATTCTGGTGTTTGTGCAAGAATCTAAGAATAGGAAAAAAATCAACAAAATGTAAGAAAAAAAATTTATTAATCTATATTCTATATGATTTGTTTAGGCACTCTTAGTTTGTTGTTTGGAGACGGAGTAATATAGTCTCAAACTCAGCTGGGATGACTTAGGGTGTGTTTGTGAAACACGTTGAAGAGGATAAAAGTGCGTTTCAACATTATCCCAAAAGCTCGTTCACTAGAAGCAAGAAATTATAGCTTCTGCATTTACTTTACTCAACGCACGTTTAGGTTTGTTGCTAGTTATTATTGGTTTTTCCAAAATTTTTTCTAAATAAATACTGAGAATATTAAAACAATTATTCTAATTTTTGTGCATTATTTACTATTTTAATTTTTTATAATATGTATTATTATTCCAATTAGAAATGATAAATTAAATAAAAAATTAATTATAAATAATAATCAAAATATAAGTTGTAAAAAATTAGAATCTAAAATAATAATAAAAATAAAATTAAGAGTACTTAAAGAGAGTACTAAAATATTTTATTTTAAATATTTTTTAATTTAATAAATAAATATTATATTTTACTATAAAAAATATTTAAAAAGTTGTCAATTTTTATTTGATTTTTAATTTCATAAATAAATATTTATTTTTGTTATATCATAATTAAAAATTATAATATATTAAAATAGAGTACAATAAAAAATTATTATATAAAAAATACCCAAAAAAAAAAGAATTAAATACACTTAAAAAAATAATATTAAATTTTTTTAGTAGTTAATTAATTATTTATCTAAAAGTAATTTTAACTAATATTATTCAAATAATATTTATTTTATCAAAATAAATTTTAGGAAAAATTACCAAACATAAATCATGTTAGTATAAAGTCACTTCTACCCAAAATTAATTTTACAAAATCACTTTTATTCAAACTCCAATTTACCCAACGTAAATCCAAACACACACTTAATCGATAGTCATATAAAAGGTTGTAACGTTAAAAAAAATTAAATATACTTGCTGTGTTTTAAAGATGCTAAAGCAAACACTCCCTGAATGGATAAATGCATAATATTGAATCTGTCATGTGATTTGCTTCCGGCGTTGAAGCATAAGAGAATCAAGTGCCTCATAACTTGACCCACCTTTGGCCAACGATTTCAACGTACTCTCTTTGACCTCTTTGACTCTCTTTCACCGCCTTCCTTTCTTCATCCTCCATTACACACCCTCACCACTCTCCCTATTAATAGTACCTGTTATTTTGCTGGTGTCACAAAAGTAAAAAACTCAAATGTGATTTTGAAATGCTTTTAAGACTCTACTTTGAATAATGTGAACATATATATGAACTAATAACTATATCACAAGAATAGGATTATTATTATTATTATTATTACCTGCTGTAAGTTGGATGAACATGCCATGATCGTGAATTCAGGAGTGTTAGATTTGAGATTTGAATATTGTTCGAGAACATGAATTCAATTGTAGTAGTAAATTAATGGGAAGTTTTGAAAAATCTAAGCTGCTGTTTTATAATTTTGAAAACTAAATATTGCTTAAAACTATCATCATAAACTTATAAACTTAAAATTAATTCATACATAAGTGCGTTTATCACAAATTTTTCTTATGTATATCTACATTTGTTTACTATTTTTTGATTACATTGATTGATTGTGTATTATTATTTATTGTGATAATATTTTTTTTTACTATTCAAAGTTCCTTAGATGCAATTGAATAGTAGTGTGCTCATACATTTTTTTTACATTTTATGTTAATAATAGACTTACAACACAAGTATGGGGAGCGTTCACAAAAATTCAACAAAGAGTTCTGTTGAATTTAATGATTTGAGTTTTGAGTATAGTGGTTCTAGTGAAGAAAATGATATAAATATATCTCAAAAGAAGGGTACAATTGATGAAGCTATGAAAATGGTCGATCGTGGAGATGGATTTGGTGAAGTTGAGAAGAAGTTAACTGAGTTGACCAGGGATGACATTTGGGGTATTGAGCATGATAGTGTAGAGTAGTGTGTTCAATTCTACAAAAATTATGCCAAAGTACATGGTTTTGTTGCAAGGTGTGATGAAAAAGGTTATGATTTCAACGGCAACCTTAACATGAGACAAATGGTTTGTAATAGAGAGGGTACACGGAGAAAGAAGTATCTGGAGATGGAGAATAGGAAAAGAGACCACAGGCCGATAACACGTGTAATGTGTCAAGCGAGAATTGGATTTCACTATGATATGAAATTGAGGAAGTGGAAAGTCACTGCATTTGAAGAGACTCACAATCATGACCTCATCCCACCTAAATATATACAATTTGTCCCCGCATATCGCGTAATGACCGAGGCCGACAAAGCGCAAGCCAACAGTCTGCATGATTATGGTGTGAGAACTTGCCATATAATGGGGTTCATGTTAAAGCAAAAGGGAGGACCTGGAAAAATTGGTTTTACAAAGAAGGATTTGTATAATCATTTCGACAAATCAAAGCGTGCTAAAGTGAAAGATGGTGATGCATATGCAGCATTGAGTTACTTGATTTCTAAGGCCGATGAGGATCCATTGTTGCAAGGGAAATTTACTCTGAAAGATAATAAACTTGAAAATTTAGTATGGGCTGACGGAGCTAGCATAATCGATTATCAATGTTTTAGTGATGTACTAGCATTTGACACAACATACCAGAAGAATAAATATAACAAGCCATTGGTTGTCTTCTCAGGAACTAACCATCACGGGCAGACATGCATATTTGGTTGTGGCTTGCTAGCAGATGAGAAGCATGAGACATATGTATTAGTTTTGAAGATGTTTCTTGAAATAATGGGTAATAAACATCCAACAGCAGCGGTGACAGATGGTGATCTTGCAATGAGAGGAGCAATTAGAGAGGTGATGCCAAATGCAACGCACCGACTTTGTGCATGGTATTTACATCGCAACGCGTGTGAAGCTATCAAAAATTCTGAGTTTCTTCATGGATTGAAGCACCTCATGTACACGGGAATTTTTTTCCGAATGAGTTTGAAGATAAATGGCATCGCTTGGTATCAAAATTCAAGCTTTCTGAAAATGAATGGGTGAAAAAAACATACGAGATCAAAAGGATGTGGGCTTCCGCATATTTGAACGACATGTTTTTTGGTCGAATTAGGACTACGTCACAATGTGAAGGAATTCATTCGTTGATAAAGCACTATATTGGTAAAAAATGTTATCTTTTGGATTTGATGCATAATCTTAACGAGGCAGTGAGGCAATATCGGACAAATGAGCTATTATCTGATTTTAAGTCATTGTTCTCAAGTCCAGTTTTAACTACATGTTTCGAAGACATCGAAAAGGAAGCAGCCAATATTTTTACCCACAATATGTTTAAAGAGGTAAGAAATGAGATACTAGAAGCGAGTAAACAAAACGTTGTCGGCCATTCAATTGACGGTAACAAAATTGAGGTGAGAATGAACAAATATCAAGAGCCGGCTATTGAATATAAGGTTCGGTATGATAGAAGCACTAACAACTTTGCTTGTGATTGTCGATTATTTGAGAGCCGTGGTATCCCTTGTTCCCATATTTTTTGTACTATGAGACATGACCATATTAGCACTATTTCTAATACTCTTATTCACAAGAGGTGGACGAAAGATGCTAAAAAAGAATACATTAGTTCACTTACTGCCGAGGATATTGAATCTGAAAAGATTGCTGGTGTTAGGTACGGTGCTCTAGCGACGCTTTTTTTTTCACTATGTGATAAAGCATCGAAACATCGAGATGACTTCATAGAAATCAGAGAAGACATTTTTGGATTGATTATGAAACTCCATAAAAGACACAATCCAAATAACAAGCTTCCTTCTACCGCCAACTTGGTAGGTGACCCAAGTGTTGTGAAGACAAAAGGAGCCCCACGACAAACAACCAAGACTGCTAAGGCCCGTAAGTGTTCGCATTGTAAACGGATTGGTCATACGGTTCGTAGGTGTCCAAAACTATATGGTGGAGAATGCTCACTAAGTTCGAACGAAGATAAATTGAATACTGACATTGACCAATCAAGTACAGAATCAAATGGTGTTACGGTAATATCTATTATTGATTTTTCTTTGTTTAGGGTACATTCTTTTCTGTACTACTTATTACTTTTAAAATTTATGTGTTGTTGGAATATATTGTATTACAGGATATGTCTGATGAGGAAACAATACACCAATGTAACGAAAAACGTAGTGATTTATTTGAAAATATCCAGAAAAAAGTGAACAGGCCTCATGTCCAATCTACAAAAGTTCAAAGCAACCAGTACAACGATAACAGAACAGAAAAGCCTACTGCACAAACAAAAATAAATGCACCTGAAGCTGCTTTTGCGGTATATAACTGTGTATTATAATATAATTTGAACTGCTAGAGATTTTTTAATAGTTTTTATAATTTTTCATGTAGGACACAAAGAAGGATAAAATTTCAAGTGTCGAAAAGAGTAAGAAAAGAAAGCGGTTAGATAATAATCGCATCGAAAAGGTTAGTTTGCCATGTTGTATTATCGTGTATTGATTCAATAATGTATAAAAAATGTTTTTAATAATTTATTTTTTTATATGTATTTAACAGGGTCGAAAACCAAATGATGCAGATCATCAAGAAGTTCCCCCCAAAATTGGAACTTATGGTGCTATATCCTCTACAAAGGGTATTGAGAATTTTCAATGGATGAATGGATTACCTATGTACCCCAATTTTAATGGATATCCCATGCCACCTTTTTATTCATACAGTGGAGGTGGAACACCCATGTTTCAGATAAATCCATCACAAGCTAATGTACCAAATTACTACTATTATTGGAATGCAAGAGTTCAAGATTTGAAGAAGAAGAAGAATTAATGCATTCGTCATGGATTATAAGTTGTGACTTGTGTTCGCTATGGAAGTGTATTACTGTATTCCAAACAAATTTTATGTGTAAGATTCTGGATTTACGAAAATTAAATAATACATTATTTTACGATTTATTCTATTTAATCAAGAATATATTTTCGGAGATTTTTACATAAAATGCGAGTAATTTCTTAATTATAATTTAAAGTTCTAGTAATTTAGAAATAATGAATATTTGATATAACGTATTTTGAATATTTAGTTTCGAACTTATTTTATAAACAAAGAAAAATTTATTTATTTATCTATAATTTTAAAATAGACTATTTAATTAAAAATAATTTGTAAAAAAAAAATATATAATATCCTTAAAATTAATTTTATTGACTGAGTTTAGTTTTCAATTCATATTCCAATTCAATCTGTAAATTCCCAATTCAAACCCTAATTTCACCAACCTTAACCCCTATTACTCAACTCACACACACGTAACCCCCAGCTGCCACTCACTCACCACCGCTATTCCCCTTTCCCTCTTACCCACACCCATACAAGACACACACATACACTAACAGTGGAAAGATGAAAGAAAGAGAGGGGAAGTCTGAGAAAAGGAAAACAGAGGAAGAGAGCTTTCGAAAAAGAAGGAGGAGGAGGGTGAAGCTGCTGCTGTGCCGTCGCGTCCAGCTCGCCATCGCCATCGCCATCGCCATCGCCAAGGCTCTGTCATCGCCGCCACGCCGTGACCCCGTCGCCACTACCGAAGGCTCTAGTGATAGCCGCCGTTGTCTGTTGCATGTGAGAAAAGGAGAGAGGGGACTTGAGTACAAGGAAAGGAGTCGTGTAAGGCTGGTGCCGAGAGACAGAGGGCTGTTTAGCCGCCACCGCTGCTGCATCGTCAACGTTGCGGTTTCAGTAAAAAAAGGGGATGCCGTCGACGTACCTCTGATATGGTCTAGGTCCCTTCCTCTAATTTGCTCTTTTTCAATTCTTGCTCTGCTGCTATTTTATTTGTTACCCTATTCTCGTTTTATTTCGTTTCAGCCCATATAGCTATGATTTTTGATAATGTTACTGCTGTTGCTACTGCTAGTTCTAAGCAGCTGCAGCTGTGAATTTAGAGAAAGTGGGTTTGTCGCGTTTAAATTCTGCGGTTTCGCCTAACTGAGGTACGGGATTTTTTTTAAAAATAAAGGTTTTAAATTATGAATGCCAATAAAATTAAATGAGTAATTGTAAATAGTTTATGGTTGCTTATGTGAATAATTCTTGGAATTGAGTTGAATCATAGCTGTGATTGATGATGTTGTGTATTTTGAAGTTATACTTGCTGTTAGTACTTGTTGATGATGATTTTGAGTATGGAATATTGAGATGGCTGCTGGAAATATATTTGATGAATCATAACTTGAGATGCTAAAGAATGGATGAGGTGATAATATGGTTATGTTGCACCTATGATGTGAAATTGTGATATATTGAATTAAGAGTTCTTGGGCAACTTCGTTAAGTCAAAAGAAGGTTAGAAATGTGGTTTTAGATGATTCCTAGGCTTAAATATATGATTTGGTATGTGAGGTTGTTGGAAATATTTTGTGTAGAATTTAGCAGAAAGCTGCTTAACTGGCAGCAGAACGAATGACTTTTTGGGAGCAGTCCAGACCTAATTTTTAGATGAAAGTATTTTTCTATAAAATTTTAGTGTGTCTTGGATATTTCATAAAAATTTCAGGGAATTTGGCCAAGTGGTTTGAAAGATATGATTTTTTGAATTTTAGTGGTCGCTGCAGATTTTTCTGCTTTTCTGGTTCTGCAGTACCAACTTCCAGACGCTATAACTTTTAATTTAAATAGAATTTTGAGTTCATTTCAAAATAATTTTAAAGATCTATCACTCTATTTTAAGTGAGTACAAATTTCATGTTCATATCAATTTTGAGGACTTAGATAAATCCCTTGGAAGGTCGGTTGTTTGCTGGAAACTTTGAACTGGTTTATGAAAACAGGGTTCCACTTCCAATTGATAGTTACAAGATTTTTAAAAAACCTTTTCAGAGATACAGACAGGATGGCTAATCAAAAAGCTATGGACGAATAGAGGGCTTGTTTGGCTAGTTGCTTCTGGGTTTATTTTCCCTCGCCCTTGATGTTGTAAAGTGTTGTTTTTTTACAGAGGGGTAGGTTGTATTTAAGTCTTGTATGAATAATTATTATGTAATCAAAAAGCCCTTTGCATATGGCAGCTAGTGCAATTGCATGTTGAAAAACATGTTCAATGAAAATTTTTTGGACATAAATAATAGATTTTTATGATTGAATCCATATCATATCTATCAATACGATAATTTTTATTTTGATTTGTGGTTTACCACTAAAAATAAAGTTGTTTATTTTCATAATATAAGTGAAATAGTAAAAACTTAGAGATGGTCATATGAAGAAGACAAAGAAATGCTTAAAAAATGTGATTAATCCCATGGCGAGAAAGCCTTCAATAATTAATTCACAATAAACTAAAAACATGAAAAAGAATCATTACAGTTTACAAATTCCTAACAAATAATATATTTTATTAGTGAGGATTAAAAATACAACTTTGTATGATATAACATAAAAGTAATAAAACCAGGAATGTTCGCCATGTGGGTAAAGTTTTAAAGAGGATTGATGTAAATTATATTACAAATTTTATGTGCTTAATATCTTTTATTATTGCTGTAATTATTAATTATTGTTTTAAAATACTATGATACTTAGACTTCTGGCCGTTTAAACGTAAAGTAAAATTATTTCTTAATCATGTAATTATATTTAATAGACTATTATTTTTTAATTAGACGGTATAAAAAATGTATGCTGAATACCTTATTCACAATTAAATGAAGAGGATGCAGAAGTAACTTTTGGACGCCTCTTCTCATCCTATAGTATGTTTTCTATCTTTAACTCATTCTTTTCATCTTCCGTCTTTCACCCCATAGTAAATTTTCCATCTTGTAATCACTCCTTTCATCTTCCGTCTTTCCTTTTTCTTGTTACAGAAATATGAGAAGTCAGGCTTTATGAAAAATTACTTCAGAAATAATTAATGTGAAATCCATATACATGATGACCTTTGATGTATCCAGTTTCCAAATTTCCTATAAATGGATAAAATTATTTCCAGTTATCACCGTGGAATTCGAATGTCTTACAGTCATATATGCGTGTTGCTTTTTCTACTTGTAATTATGTCTTCAAGAGGAACTAACAACTCCATTTCAAAAATAGTCATAGCCGAAAGCAATCACACACCTCAATCACCATCTGATGACATTGGAGAAAACCTTGGCAGCGCTCAACAAAAATCAAATGTAACAAAAGCACAAGTGAAGAACACTCTGATGGAGGCCATCGAAATTTCGTCTAGGTTGGAATACACTTCAATTGATTCTATGAATTTTAAATTTTTTGTTCCGTATTTTTCTTAAGAATTTTGATATTTACTTATTTATTCATAATGGTTTTCAGTCTCAATGAGGGCGTCAATATGGTAGAAAATAAGGAGGAATTAAAATCTAAAGTAGTGGATGTGCCAGGTGAAACCATCTTTAACAAGGTGATCTTCAATCTCTTCTGAGATTGTTATGTTGAATCCACTAAGTATTGGTCGGTCTTCAATTAATTCATCGGACAATTAGTTGATTAAACGTCTATAGCATTTCGTGGAATACTAATGTAATCATTTTCTTATGACTTTCCAAATATTTTGTAGGAGAATAAAGGTGAAAAATATGATGCGCTCAACTCACAAATCATAAAGATGCAAGAAGTTGTCACTAACTTGCAAAACATGGCCTCTGTCAATCAATCTATGATGCCAATGATGCCTTACTTTCACCCCATGCCGTCACAATTTTATAATCATTTGGGAGGATTTAACCCAAGCTCACCTCCTTATCCATCGCTTTCAATGCCAATGACCATGTCTCCATATGCAAGTCCCTTTGAAAACCTTTCTTCTGAGCAAGCCATGATAGACACGATAATAAACAAGTTGGCCACTCCCCCCGGTTAAAAAACCTTCTTTTGAGAGAAAAAAATCTTTTCTCGGTGTGAAGAAGACTAATCCTAAAATTTCTAGAGCCCAGTCATCCAACAAAATACATGGTAAACAATTTTGTGTAGCAGATACTCCATCAACTGATGTTGTCAAATCATTGCTGAGTAACGCATCTTCTACTGGTTATCATATAAATCAGAGGATGCCAGGGTTTACAAAACTCCAACCGAGAAATCTTGGGGTTGAAGCTCCATTTGTGAGTGTCAATTGCTTAAGTTTTATTCGTCCAAACACTTTTGAAGATTTTCTAATTCTTGAGTTATTTTAAATTTCGAGGCTTAATTTTTGTTACCTTTTATTTTTCTTAATAGTGGCTACCAGTATTGTTTGCACCGCCAACTACCATGGAATTAGATGACACTGAAATCATGGTTGCAACCTACGTATTTGGAACAAATAAAGATAATGAGTTTGGGAGGTAACTTATTTTGAAAAAATATTATCTTTATACTTTGTCATCTTACGATCGTATTAGAAGAACAATGCTAAATTATTTTTTTTTTTATATTTAATCAAATTGTAGGCAAGAGATATTAGCAAAAGGATGCAAATTTGATGCAACCAGAGATTCTTTTTTTAACTTAATTCCAAAGGGTTGGATTGACCAAACTGTAAGTTATTTTAGTTGATTTAATTTTGGATATCAATTCAATATCATGATTATTATCATTATCTAACCATGTCTAATATGCATTTAGATACTGGACGTATATGCTCATATGCTAAATGATGAGGAGAAGACTACTTCTGGAGTTTTAAGACATTGGTATATGCCCACAGTCTTTTCGGTAAGCCACGTGTAATTTATAATAAATTTTTTTAATCAACATTTCAGTAATTGTTAATATTTGTCACACTTGCTTGTATAACGTAATATAAGTGCTCCAAATGCTTATATTATATAAATAAATTGAAATTTTTGCACCAAAAGAAATATATAATTTTCATCCTCATTCTGTGCAATATTTATATGTAATATTAGTTTGGCAATTTAACATTGACAAAATTATATTCTTCTCATTGTATAGCAAATGGCATTGTCGGGAACTATCCCAAGTAGTCAAGTTCGAGAGGATTATAAAGAGGCATTTATGGGTAAAGTGAAAGTCCTTAGAAAGGCAGGGGCGGAGCTAGAAGAAATATTAGAAGGGGGCAAAAAATATTTATACAATAAAATAAGACTAAAATAAAATTTTAAGGGGGGGCTAAACTGAAATTTACATATAATTTACATGTAAAAAATTAAAATTAGGGGGGGCCATTGCCCCCCTTTCCTTGTACCTAGCTCCGCCCTTGTAGAAAGGTAAAATCATATGATATAATTTCATCTCTACTAAATAAAAATCTGTTCCTTTATTTGTTATGCATGCTTAATAAAGAAAATAATTATCTTTGGTTTGACAACTTTTTTCATCAACATATAAAGTGTTGAATCTTGTGATAATAAGTTTGTTTTGGATTATAAGTATTATGACTATATGAGACTTCACATTGAAGTCACTCCCGTGATAGAAACTTTAATACTCTTCATAAATAGAATTATATTTTTAAACCATCACACTCAAAACATAATAATTATTTCTTGTATATATGTACAGATTTATGTGCCTGTTAATGAAGATAATCTTCATTGGTATCTTGTTATCTTCGACATGAATCAATGTCAAGTAATTTTGTTGGATTCCAACCCAGATCCTAAGAAGAAAGCAAGTAAAATATTCAGCATTAAGCAATTGGTATATCATTCCTGTATTCAAACATTTATGTCATCAATTTTACATCTTTAATTATACTATTTTTACCATTTATAAAAACACTAATTCAATGTTAACCACGTATTAGGCTTTGTACCTTGAAGGGATGCTTCAACATGACTCTTTCTATGACTTTACAATTAGGCCTAAGGTGTCTGAGTTTCCCATTTTGGAAGCTCTCGGAATAGGAAGACAAAGAAATGACTCGTAATTTTCTAGCTCTTTATTTGGTTTGTCAAGCAATCTTTTTTCTTTTGTCACATTGTCTAACTGGTACTTTTTTTTTCCATATAAAATTTAACATAGCTTTGATTGCGGTATTTGGGTAGCAACTTGGATGAAGAACTGCATTTGGATTGATGATTACAACATTTATGTAAGTTACAATACATGATAAATTTCTAATTGTTTAATTTCTAATTACATAAGTGTGACTTACTACTGGTTTTATGATTTGAAGGTTGATGATGCAACTAGGATGCGCATTGCTATAGATTTGATCATGAAGTCATACAATCTGAAAAAAAATACCATTATCAAGGCTGCTAAGAAGAACTACAAAAAAATTGAGGAAAAGAACAAGAATTTAGTTAAAAAATAAGAGTATATGTTACTTCTGATTGCATCAGTTGGAAAAATTCTAAATAAATTATGTTAACTATAAATGATATAAATAAGTCATTTTGGTGCTAGTACTTTTGTAATGAGACTTTTTTTTGTGGTAGCTATCTATTGTTATAGAATCTTTCTATATAAATTAAAATCTATAACAATCCTATATATTTATATTTTGGAATATTGAATTTTCTTTATTTTTGTAAGAATGGATTTTGTTATGACAGATTTTTTTTATAGAATGTTTCAACCATTTTTATCATTCAAAGAAATTTCTACTGATTAAAGACTATAAAAATCAACAACAAATAAGGGTATGTTTACAAATTTTTAATGTATATATCACTTTAAATTTCTGGTAAATTTGTGTACCAATTTTTATTGATTGGTTAAGCCGCTCGAAATGAACATCACATCTATATAATCAAGTATAAACTAATAAATCATAAACAGGAGATTATAATCATTAATACCAGAAATTTTATATGAGCTATAACCTGTATCTATGTTGTACGATTATTAAGAATTATTACTATTAATTTTTTTTCTACTACTCTTTGAAGTACGCTTTGTTTCTGTAATTCTAAATTACTGCTATCGAAGGAGAAAAAATTGGAAAAACAAAATCAAATGGAACTGGGGACAACAGATATGTTTATGCATTCAATGAATTGGTTATTCCATCAATCCAGAAGTTTGGACCTGATATGATTGTTTTGACAATTGGACTAGACTCTAGTGCAGTAAGTTCTATTTTTCATTTTTTTTAGGTTCATGATTTATACTCTTGCCATAGTTAGCATTTTCACCTATTTTTAACCCCTCAACCAAATATACCTTTAGAAATTATCTGTTTCATTTCAATCACAAAAAAGATTGTTCTCATCAATTACAGCAGAAGTAAAGTCAGTTTTCTTTCACAATTGAATCCTTTAATTAAGATATTAAAAAAAATACTTCTTGTGTAAAATTTCTTTCTACATACTTCAATTAAATGGAACATGACAATGTTAATAGTAGTCAAATCACATTATCTTTACTTTTTCCCTCATTATCTAACAATAAAGAATCTTTACTTACTTTATGTGCCTCAGTTTGATCCAAATGGAAGGCAATGCTTAACAATAGAGGGTTATAGAAAAATTGGGAAGATTGTTCATGATCTTGCAAAACAGCACAGTGATGGACGCCTTGTAATTGTTCAAGAAGGTGGATACCATGTTACATATTCAGCATACTATTTACATGCATTTCTGGAGAGTGTTCTCAGCCTAGCATCATTGCCTCCATTTCCAGATCCTATTGTTTATTACCCTGAGGATGAACCATAGGATGAACCATAAACACTAATAATCAGAAAACAAACATCAATCTGCTATTAACCTATGTATGTTACACAGCCAAGAATCAACAATTCAACATCATTAATCAGATTCATAAACAGATATAACATAAACATCATTAATATTAATTTTTTAAGTGTATTTAATTCTTTTTTTTTGGTATTTTTTATATAATAATTTTTTATTGTACTCTATTTTATTATGTTATAATTTTTTATTATGTTATAACAAAAATGAATATTTATTTATGAAATTAAAAATCACAAAAATTGACAACTTTTTAAATATTTTTTATAGTAAAATATAATATTATTTATTAAATTAAAAAATATTTAAAATAAAATATTTTAGTACTCTCTTTAAGTATTCTTAATTTTATTTTTATTATTATTTTAGATTCTAATTTTTTACAACTTATATTTTGATTATTATTTATAATTAATTTTTTATTTAATTTATCATTTCTAATTGGAATAATAATACATATTATAAAAAATTAAAATAGTAAATAATGCACAAAAATTAGAATAATTGTTTTAATATTCTCAGTATTTATTTAGAAAAAATTTTGGAAAAACCAATAATAACTAGCAACAAACCTAAACGTGCGTTGAGTAAAGTAAACGCAGAAGTTATAATTTCTTGCTTCTAGTGAACGAGCTTTTGGGATAATGTTGAAACGCACTTTTATCCTCTTCAACGTGTTTCACAAACACACCCTAAGTCATCCCAGCAAAGTTTGATACTATATTACCCCGTCTCCAAACAACAAACTAAGAGTGCCTAAACAAATCATATAGAATATAGATTAATAAATTTTTTTTCTTACATTTTGTTGATTTTTTTTCCTATTCTTAGATTCTTGCACAAACACCAGAATTGAAGATTGCTATATAGTTTCTGGAGATGACTGTGTAGCAGTGAAGAGTGGCTGGGATGAATATGGCATAAAGTTTGGTATGCCAACAAAACAACCATAAACACTGATAATCAGAAAGCAAACATCAATCTGCCATTAACCTATGTATGTTACACAGCCAAGAATCAACAATCCAACATCATTAATCAGATTCATAAACAGATATAACATAAACATCATCAATCTGCCATTAACAACATAACATAAACAGATTTATAATCAACAATTCAACATCATTAATCAGTTACTCACTCGCTTAATTAAATTAAAATCCACTTGAATAACAAAAAACACAGAGATAATGGGTTTCACACTTTCACTTCACCAACGCAGAGAAGTGAGGAGATACCAACCTGTTCGAGCACGGCGAAGCAGACTCTGGCGAAGGGGAGGCAGCAGTGACGGAGAGGAAGCACCGACAGAGCAAGGAGCTGCGATGAAGAAGACAACCTGCGAGGCTGCGAGCCAAAACGCGACGTGCAGGGAGGTCGTCGGAGCTGCACCGTGTCCGGCGAGATGAAGACGACGAGACGGCCGGCGGAGTTGGAGCCTGGAGGGGTTGTTGGCTTGCTGCCTCGGTGCCGTTGAGGAGATTAAGGTTAGGGGGAATTGGTGCCGTTGAAGGGATTGGGATTAGGGAAGAAGAGGAAAACCAATTTTTTCTTTTTCTTTTTTTTTTAATTTATTTAAAGTTTACCATGTATGGTGATTTGATTTAACCAGAGTTAAAACGTATGTAGAGTGTATTAAGTTATGTATATATAAAGTATATAATACATGTATTAAATTCAATTTTTTTAATTTTTAAAAATTAAAAAATCCTTTGCTGACTGGAATTAATGAATACATTTGTCAACACTTAATTGGAACATGTAGGAAGGGTATGTAATACCCTCAAACTAGTTGGGTATGGAAGAAATCACCTAATAATAATACCTTAACATAATAAAATATAATATACATTATAACGAATAATATAATATAATTAACTACGCTAACTATGCAAAAAATAAAGAACTATTAGAATGATAGATAATTAATTATTTAATTACATAGATAAAATTAGTTATTGACCAAAAATTGACCCGTATAAAAGAAAGTTTAATCAACTTGTACATGAGGGTGACATCATTTTATAAGTTGATCCGTTGAAATCAAATAAAACAAAAGAGCTAAGTTCACATTCCAACTTCATAAACATTTGGCAATATGCTTATTTGAATAGAATAACTTGAACTATGTGAAATATATGCATTCAAACTTGAATATCACTAATTTACTAAATTCAATTCCAATTCAAAACCAACAGCACAACAACAACAACAATATCACATCATTACAGCATTAAAACTCATAAAAGTCTAATAATCTAATCTAATCCTATCTTAACCACATAAATTCACTAAACAAAAAAATTATTTCTATCTAAATCATAATACTAATTAATAAGTAAAATCTAAATTAATCATAAATTTAATGAAAACAAAAATTTAAATTTATTTACCGGAGAATGTAAACACAGAGGTGGATGGGAGAATATTGGTGGTAGCCGGCGTTGTTGGTGGCGGCTGGCAGAAGTGGTTGGCGGCAAAAGGGAGAGGGGTTGTCAGAGAGGATGCGGCGGTAGGGGATAACATGCGGCGGGGATGACGGGGTAGCAGAGAGGGAGAGGGTTAGAGAGAGAGTGAAAGAAGTAAGGGGAAAGAGACATATTGAGGAGGTAGTGGCGGGGTTGACGGCGGAGCTTACGGAGCAGCGGGAAGGGAGAGGGTTAGAGAGAGAGTGGGAGAAGAAGGGTAGAGAGAGAGAGATGGATTTGAAATCAAGGAGGAGAGCATTCACGCTTTGAATTCAGGGAAAATTACCGTCGAAAAAATACGAGGGTAAACTATTATGTGTCACCAAAATGCAGCGTTTCACTAAATGGGTTTACCGACGATTTATCCGATGGTAAATCCGATACTAACTTACGTGCCTATTTTTTTTTGTTTTCCTCCAATTATTACCGGCGAATTTACTGTCAGAAACGTAAATCCACCGGTAATAATTTAACTTGACGAATTCGACACCTTTACCACCTATAAATCTGTCGGTAAATTTGCTGCTACTCTGCGATGCTAAATCCGACAGTATTCAGAATTTTTCTTGTAGTGCTAGTTTTCAAGAGTTTCTCAAGACTAAGTGTATAATTGGATTAAAATTTTGCAAATAGGATTTTGTATCAAATTGATTTTATAAATTTGATTTTGATTAGAAGTGAGTTAGTATTAATGTGATTTATATTTGATAATTTTATATCAAAATTGATTATAGTAAAATGAATATTGTTTGAATTATATTATTCAAAATCAAGTTTAGATAAAAACTACTAAAAAAACATAAATTTACATTACTTAAAATCACATCTTTTTTTAACACTCTTTTGGCTATAATTTTTTTTAAAAGAACTTAAATTTATGTATTAAAATTTAGTTCTCTTTTGGTCATAAATTTTTCGGTACTTTTTTTTAGTACGCTTTTTTTATTTAATTTGATCTTCTTAGAATCAATAATTTATATTATAAAAAAATAATACTAATAAACATAGTATATACTAATTCAATAACTCACAATAAAAATTATACAAATCCTAATAAAAGATAACAAAGAAAAATTTCATAAAAAAATTACCAATAAAAATGATTAAAAAAATTTATATGAATAATGTGTACTAAAATTTTCATAAAAAAAAATGTGCGTAGAGAACATTATAAACTTGAAAGCTCCCAAAAAAAAGCAACTTCTATAGTATGAACCAAAAAAAAAAATTGATAAAAAAAATCAAAACTTAAAAAAAGTACTAAAAATAATAGTATATAAAAATATTTACTTGTAAAACATAGCCACAAAAGAAAAAAAAATACAAAAATTCTGATAATTGTTCTTGATGTATTTTATTATAAATGAGAATGAAGGATAAAATTGGCAAAAAAAAAATTTCTTCAATTACTTCTCTAATTATAATTGCTTTTGGTGAACAGAAGTTAGAACATAAAATCACGTTTATGTTTAGAGAAAAAAATAGCCAAATAAAAAATTGAAGTGTTCAAGAAGATTAAATGTGCTTTCTATGACTCAAATGCTAAACCAAATACACTCTAAGTTTCAACGGTTAGCCTAGCTAGTTATATTAAATCTATTAGTGAGTGGTAAAATATGAAAAAATATTAGTTAAAGATAGTTATAATTGTTATTCTTTCTCTCTCTCCCTCCTTCCCTCCCTCCACACCGCATTATCGCAAGGTCTGGAGATTAATAAACTTTTCTATGCGCTATATGTGTTGGCTAATCTTTTTATGTACGATATACAAACACATCATCTAAGTAAATTATTGTAAAATCTACATATAAATAAAAAATACTATTCATAATTTCTTGAAATCTACTTGGAGTGTTTTAACCCTTAAAGCATTACATTTTCTGTTCATAATGTCCAAAGAAAACTATAAAATCCATCTTATACCTATCTTCTTTCATTAAAATTTGATAATATTTTGATTTTATATCAAATTTTAAAAAAATAGCATAACTTAATCTTTTGATTAAATCGCTTTTATTAGGTAACGGGTATCTTATCTATTTTAAAGTCTTATTTAAAAGTTTGTAATTAATTACTAATCTAGGAACTTTTTTTTTAATTTTTGAAGCGTTCATAACATAGAACTCTATACAACTCTAAGGAGACTTAAAAATAACCTAATAAATTCTTTATTTAGATACTCCTGAATTTCTTTCTTATAATCCTCTAGATATTCTTTATTCATCTGAAGGTTTTACCTTAGTGCAAATCTCCTTTTTATTAAAGTTATCTTGGTATGGTAAGGATACTTCATGTAATTTTCTATGATAATATATTTTAAGATTTAGATTATATATATATATTTTTAATTCTATTTTTTAAATCTTTTATTATATTTTAGATTTTTTTGTTTTTATATAATCTTTCACTACAAAAACTGCTAATTATGGCAATTTTTTTTATATTTATGGCGATTTGAACTGTCATTATTACCAAAAATGACAGTTTCAAAAACAACATAATCCTTGGGTCATTTTGGTAATTATGGTGGTTTTTAAAAAATTGCACAATTTCTTGAGTTAAAATGACAATTTTGTAATGGGTTAAAACAACGGTTCAAATCGCTGTTAAATCCAAATAAAATGATATTTTTTAGTTGGTTAAAATAGTGATTGAAACTGCCATTTTTACAAGATTAAAATGACATCTCATGTTGATTAAAAGGACGGTTATGAACCACCAATTTTTTACTCGAATAGGGTGGCATTTTTATTGTTTAAAAATGTTGGTTAAAAATGATCATTTTACTGGGTTAAAATAGCGTTTTAATTGTTTAAAATAGTAGTTACAAATCAACCGTAGTTTTTATGGGTAAAAATGACATTTTTTTTGTAGTTTTAAAAGACAGTTTTAATCGTCATTTTTACCAAATTAAAATAGCAATTTTTGCTCATTTAAAATGACAGTTGAAACTGTCTTTTTGACCACGTTAAACAAATAATTTTTTGTTTAAGATTTCACAATAGCAAAACCATACACAAAATATTACATAACTCATAAATAAAGTATTAAGCATAATATATGATTTTTTAGTATCGAAAATCAAAAGTCATAACCCTTATACATAATATCAAAAATAACATGATTTTTCAATTATAAATGTCTTAACATGTAGTTCTTATTACATAAAATTTTCATTAGAAAAAGATCACCCTACTTTGTTGCTTGTTCTAAAAGACTGACTTTCTAACCTTTTTGGTGAATAAATTTTTGCTCTCTTAATACAATTTCTACAACAATAAATTAATAAGTAGAATTAATTAATTACTGCATCAATGAAGTGGAAAATCAAAGAATGAGTATCATCAGTGCCATAAACTATATTAGAAAGAGCTATATACATGGAATTTAATTTCTCAAGTTACCAAAATGTCGAGTGTTCCAAATTGGGATTTGATGACATTCGCAAGAGAAGCTACACTAGAAGGATAAAAAATATCAAGGTAGTGAAAGAGTACAAGATAAAAGAAACTATGCCATTGATTTTTAAAGAAAGTCTCTAAAATAGCATATCACTTCTCAAAATTAATTGGAAAAGCAACACAATCAGTCGCTAGGTGTCCATCAGCTTATCCTATTGCTACTTGTTCTTTATTAAAATGAATAATATGCAAATTTTCTGGTAAATTATGAATTTCCTTGACTAACAAATAAAGACTTGTGATAGCTTCATACTCATCCAAATAGACAAGACAAAGAATGTGCCGTTTATGTTAATTAATGAACTTAATTTAATAATAAATAAAATATTAATAAAACCTACTAAAATACTACACACTAAAAATACTAATAAAACATGTAAGACCTGAGAAAATAATAAATTATTAACTAATTAATTAAAAGTGAACAAGAAGGATAAAATATTTAGAATTTATAATTGAAAAAAATAAAAATTTTTAAGATAAGACACTTATCTTAAAGATTTTGGTTATAGATTGGGCAAAATGGGCAAAAGTTGAATTGGGCCTCAGGCCCATGACATATAAAATCCTCCGCTCACTCAAAGCACACTTATTTTACACCAATTTGGGGGAAGCCACGGTAGAAGGAGAAGGGGAGAAGAGGAACCCTAACACTATTCACATCCATACTTCAAATTTACATAACTTTTAATTGGAGTTTCGATTGACGAGCCATTTACGACCACACATTCATCTCGGATTTTTCTTCAATTCTATTCAAGTATTGTGATAAGAAAATTTGAAATTGATGCTCAGTTTTCTATTCTCTTCAGTTTTTCATTTTTGGGGGTATGGGTGAGTTAAAATCTTGTGATTTTGGTTATTTAGGGACACTCTAGCATGAATTTCAAGTGGGTTCCATCCCAATTTTGAGTGAATTAAGGTAAAGAAGACTAATTCTTTCATTATCCCTAATTTTAAGTAAGAACCCTATTATGAATGTTGAAATAATTATTGTGATTAGATGGAATAGAGCTTGTTTGGATTGAATTTGGGGTGAAATAGAACTAGCTTAGTGCAATTTAGTGCAGCATTAAATTCAAGGATAATTTTGATGTGAATTTTATTGGAGTTTAGACCGATAGAGGTTGGAATTGTCGAAAAAGAGTATTTTCGAGGTTGAGACTGCCATCAATGAAGGTACGAGTCTTAATTTCGGATAGACATTGTGTAATACTATGTGAAAACTTAGGTTAATTACCCTAGTATAGCATTGAACGTGGTGTGTTGATGATATGTTGTGATTTTAGCATGATTGTGTGTTTGGTGAGCTATGTATGATTATATGAGTGGAATTGAAATTGAATGTTGTGGTATAGTTGTCATTTTATTGATTGGTATAAAAATTAGGCCGGAAGCCGTGGGTGAGCTATCCCCTATGAGGTAAGCTATGGTAAGTTTCATAATTGCCATATTTTGATTTGGTTGTGGAACGATGTGGTTTTGTTAGATGATTAATGTAGTGTGATTAAATTGTTGACGGAGGTTTGGGAAGTTGGATTGTTGTGTGGAAATTGTTGAGTTAGTGTTGAATAGGTAGGAAGTGATAGATGAGTATTAAGAATGTTTAGAAATGGTTTTTGGACTGGTTTGCAATTGAATTGGGTTGAGAATTGGTAAAAATTGACAATTTAGTAATTTTGGTAAAAACAGAATTTTGACAAACTTCGACGGGTCATAACTTGGCACTCGGAGCTTAGATTTGTATGAAATTTATATTAAATTGAAGTTAGTAAAAAAAGCTTTAAAATCGTCTAAGAACCAAATAAAATGGAATTTTATAGAAGTTATGAACATTTGAAATTCGGTGTTACAAACTGAAATTTCAGATTCTGCAAAAAATAAAGAAATTTGGCTGGTGTGCATGGAAAGTTGTGTATGAGCATATGAGCACGTATAGTATGGTGCGTACGCACCCGTCAGGAATGGAAGTCTGATCTGTGCGTAGGCATAGTTGTGTGCATGGGCACATACCCTGTTTTCTTCAAAAAAACTCTGTTTTGACTGTATAGCCTTTTCGACAAGCTTGTAACCCCCTGTAAACCCCGTATGACACTCGATAACTTGTTTTTAAGCCCTGGATAGGGTGTGGCTAAGGCCAATGATTTAAATTAAATTATTTCTAGACAAACGCTTGGTTAAATCGGATGACATGGTTGCGGAGATGGTGGTTCGTCCCACCTTCGATGAGAACAGTGGTGTTATCCTGCTCACAAGGTAATGGAATTGATAATTGATAGAGATTTGGATTAATGAATCTAAGCTTGATAAATTAACAACGATTTGGGGGTTAACGAGTTTAGTAACTTATGATATTACTAAAAGACTTTGATATTGATTGATGGTGGCCTAAATGGCTGGATCGGTAAGGACGGAGGTTTATCCCGCTTGCGTGCTTATGAATAATAAAGTGATTATACTTGAAAAATGTGCCGGACACTATATCCCAAATGTGTGCTAGGCACTATATCCCTGATAGATGGTGATTATGAATATGATGAGGTTTGATTGAGAAATGATTATATTAAGTTACAATTTTGCTTGTGATCTTGGTTGTGTATGATTTGCTTCCCTTTTGTTGTATCATACTCTCTCTGTTTGTGAAGTGTGTCGGGCACTATATCCCAAGAGTGTGTCGGGCACTATATTTCAAGAGTGTAACGGGCATTATATCCCAAGAGTGTATGAGCACTATGTCCCAAAAAAATATTGGATACTATATCCCAAGAGTATGGCGAGCATTATATCCCATGAGTGTGGCGGAAACTATATCTCAAGAGTGTGACGAGCCCTTTGTCCTAAGAGTGTAGAAGTGTAACAGAGAGACAATGTCCGGGTTAGCTACCAGATGTATTGGATTTTGGCAATTTAACCGACATGTGAGCTCATGGCCAGTAGGGTAGGCATGCATCATTTGCATTTGTGTGTACTGATTGGGTGTGCATTTTATTTTTGGCTTGCCTTGTTGAATAATTGTATCTATATGCTATTTGAGCTAATTGCCTTATCTGTTCTCTCTACTTATGCATTCTTTGTATTATTTTGTATGTGTTTAAACAACTGAAAGATCCCTTATGCTGGCGATGGTGACGATGAGGGTTGTTCTTGAAGAGATGAGTTGATATGGTTGGATGATGAAGATGAGTTTGATTGATATTTGAGTTGCTTGGATAGATGTAAGGGTCGTGGCCTTGTCTCACTTGCTCCGAGTTGATATTTGGACTCCCTGGGTAGATGCAAGGGTTGTGGTTCGTTCCACTTGCTCCGAATTGAGATTGGAACCACCTGGGTAGATGCAAGGGTTGTGGTTTGTCCCATTTGCTCCAAGTTAAGGTTTGAGAACACTAGTATAACTGAGACTTAGTCTGTTTTTCTTATTTGGATTTGAAAGTACCCTAGGCTTGAACCTTGAATGATTGGAGTTTAGAATTGCCTAGCGGGTTCATATCTTTTTACATAGTCTCTATTTAGAATTATTACCCTACTGGAAACCTTTGGGTTCTCACCTGTTGTTAGATTTTGTTATTTGTAGGACGTGACGCACCTCGTTGAGTATGCCAGACTCTCTTTGGAAAGCGAAGAATCCTTTGTATTCTCTGTTTAATGTATTTTCATTCTCCACTTTTGAATACATACTTGTATATCCCTATTAGAGGTTGATTTATGGAAAAACATGTTGTATTTTATTTACTTCTGGGTTGTATTATACTTTCTAGCCGGCCTTGTCTTCGCAGGTCGAGAATAGTATTTTCTATGTATCTCCTTTGAATCTAATATATATATATATATAGCGACGACGCTGTATATCTTTGACGTTTCGAGTGAGATGCGCTTGTCATTTTGTTATTCTTTCTTCACAGGCTCTTAGCTATATTATTATCTTCCAAATATATGTATTTTGCTTTTAGGCATCATAATACCTCACCACCTCTAATTTATGACTATAACGTAAGGCTTTATGTGGTAGGGTGTTACAAAATTTCTATATATTCCTATGGCTTCAACAGTCCAATAATGTGTAGATTCATGTCTACGTTTACATCTAGATTTGAATGGACGTTCAGATGTAGTTGGAGCAATCGATAATGGCTTAGAAAAATTCAAAGTATGTGATGAATTTCTTGATGTATTGATGTTGGATAGATGACCTTATAACGGATAGATTTGCAACTGCTGACTTTTCTTCCTCGTGATACATTAGCAACTGTCGACTTGTCTAGTAATGTATTTACAGCCGCTATTAACTTGTCTTGTGAAGAATTTACAGCTTTCGACTTGTCTGGTGATGAATTGGTAGTAGTAGCTGAGTTGACTTGTGATGCATTTTCAGTTGCCGACTTGTCTAGTATGAATTTGTAGCGGGTGCTACTTTAAGTAGATTCTTGTACCTCTTTTATTTTGACATATCTATATAATAGATCAAATCAATAATCAATAAGTTAATAATAAATTTGAGTTATAACTAAATACAAACTTAATATAAATTTTGTAAGTACCCCGGATTTTTAGAAATTTGATTATGGTATTTACTTGTGATTTTAAAGGAAAAATCAATCTGATTATCTTTAATCTCTATTGAATTAATATTTATTTGAAAATAATTTGCAAGTTGATAATAAAATGGTATTTCAAAGATAATTATTTTGTGTTTAATTTGGGTTTTAAAATTACTACACTACCCATACTTTTATTAAAAATACCTACACTATCCAAACCCTAATTTAACATTAACACACACAAACCCTAGCTTACTACCACTGCCACCCTACCCTCATCCTTTCATCCATCACCCAACAAAAGAAAGAAAGAAATGAGAGAAAGGGAGCTGCGAAGAGGGGAAGGAGAGGAAAGAAGAGGGAAGAGAAGGAGAAAGGAGAGGGGGAGACGGCGCTGGCAGGAGGGATACCGCCGCCGCTGAGCCACCGAGCACGGAGAGAGAGAGAGAGAGAGAGAGAGAGAGAGAGAGAGAGAGAGAGAGAGAGAGAGAGATGAGGCGACGTACCAAAAAGGGGGAGGAGCCGTTGCCACAGTCGTGCCTTGTTGATGCCGGCCTCGTCGCATCTGTCACTGATGCATGAGCATCTTTTTCTCATTTTCTTACTATTTTAGATATTAATTTATTGAATTTTATTGAGATTTTAGTGTTTTGTATAGTATTGGATGCTACTTTGAGTCACTTTATTGTTTTGATTATTTCAGGTAAAGTTTGGATCAGTTTGACAGAGTCTGTGTAGAAGAAAAGAGAAGAATTTTGATTCTGTTGAATTGGCGCTAAATGTCGCATCTGGCGTTTAGCGCCCAGGCGCTTTGTAACGCGTGAAACCATTCTGTGAATCCGGCTTTAAACGCGGACCTGGGCATTTAGCGCCAGTTGCCTTGTAACGTGTGCGAGTAAGCTGTGAAGGCAGCGCTAAACACCGCTACATGGCGTTTAGCGCTAGGAGCCCCGAGACATCTCCAATTGGATCTGTTTGAGCAGCGCTAAACGCGGTCCTAAACGTTTAGCGCCAGGCCTCCGGAAGCGATGGAGAAGCTCACTGTCCAAGCGGCACTAAACGCCGAACCTGGCGTTTAGCGCCAGCAGCACATTTTTGAAGTGGGGGACCACACAATCAATAATCAATCCACAAGACTTTTCCTTAGTTTTTAATGAGATTTTTTTATTTAAGAAGAGATATTTGAGATATTTTAATTTAATTTTTAGGTTTTAGGATTTTAATTTTCAAATCAAATAGGTAAGATATAAAAGGGAAAAGATTTAGCCCTTCGGGCTCTCTTCTCTCTTCTACCTCATTCTACACTTTACACACTTTTAAACGCTAGTTTTTCTTTGAGCCATGAGCAATTAAACCTCCATTGTTAAGGTTAAGAGCTTTGTTTATTCTATGGATTAATACTATTGTCACTCTATTTTAATTATTGTATTGATTTAAATTCAAGGATTACTTTCATTCTTCATCTTATGAACTTGAATGTATTGGAAGATAACCCCTGTTATACATGAATTTTTGTTACTTCTTAGAAAAGTTAACTCACCTGAATAACAGCTTGAAAGTAAATTTCTCCTAAACCACTAATTGCATGGACTTAATGGGATAGTGATATATAATTCCCTTATATTTGGGTAATTAGGGTTTTTGTGGCTAATAAACTAGAATTGGACTTAAATATTTAATCTACATTAAAGTGACCAAGGAATTGGCAGTTGATTAGGTTAGAGGAGACTAGATCACTAAGGAATTAGGGTTTAGTCAATTACAGTTTGCCATGAATTGAATTTTGTATGATTAAAATAGTTGGTAAGAACTATTAATCCGAAAAAATAAATAACTCTGAAGCCTTAACTGTTTTCTCATACATTTTTCACACAAAACCTTTACTTGCCTTCTTGAACTCTCTGAATTATTGTTTAATGCAATTTGAATCCAAAATGCTATTTTCTGATTGTCTGACTAAGTGAATCATTCAACTATTGTTGCTCGTGGGATTGATCTTCACTGACATGAGGTATTACTTGGTACAACCTGGTGTACTTGCCGGTTTAGTTGTGGTATTCTAATTCTGCACCAATCACTGCCATTGGTTGAGTCCTTTTCCATCATCGCCGTCACATGCGTCGCCATCCGTGGAGCCACGAGGAGATGCCGCTGCTACCACCGTCGCTACCGTTGCGGAGAGAAGGAGATGTCCTCGCCATGCATGTCATCGAGAACGTTGCCACCGCCGCCTGAAATGCCACCCCTGCTGTTGCATGTGAGAGAGAGAAGCACATGAATATAGGGTTGAGCTGCTGCCACGGCCACCCCTGAGCTACTGCCTCCGTAGCGACGTTAATGTCTTAGGATTGAGCTGCGATTCTTGCATGTCACGTTAGGAGTTGCTATGGTTGTTATGAAAGAGGTATGGAGCTGTGGTTGCTGCTACCACTGTTGTGGGCTGGGAGAAAAAGGGTTTGATGCGTTCTATGGTTTACCGAGTTTCGACAATTGAGGTAAGGGTTTTTTTAAAAGCGTTTTATTATCAAGAATTGTAACAAGTCGATATTTCCATGAAAAATATGTTTTTATGATTTCGTAAGTCTTATGGATTAAACTGAGTTATTCTGGATGAATGGAGTTGTTTATTTGATGGATATATTGATTATTTGAGAAGGTTGGCAAATTTGGTTAATTGATATTTTGATGAGTTGGTGATTGTTGAATTGGTTTCCTAATTTACAGAAATCGATTGGTTGTTGAAATTTCGTTATGTTGATTCCTTGATTTGGCATTACATTGGAATTGGTTTGATTTTGAAATTGTTTGACATCGAAAATGGTTTGATATTTGGAAATCTGAATTATGCGTAAATAATTATGATGCATGTCTATTTCTAGCGCAGGTAATGAGCTCATCTATCAGTTTCTACCCGCTCCCGACACTACCTGGTACTAGTCCCGAATATAGCTTTCCAGTTGGTATTAACCTCTATAAGCGACCTCGCCTTACAGGTGTGGCTCTTCCTAGCCATTGAATGCCGAACATAACCTTTGTAAGCAACTTTGCCTTACAGGTGCTGTAAGACCCAGAATTTTTAAATAAATCTTATTATGAGTTAATTTCAATTTATTTATTTATTAGAAATTTTATTTTCAGAAATTATTTTATTAAAGCTAATTAAATCAGGTTTTGATAATTCCTTAGAATTTTACCTAATTTTATAATTATTGAATTATTTTCTATACTTAAATTACAAAATTAGTAGTTACGGAATGACAAGAATTTTTATGTGATTTAATTCAAATAATTGATATTTCTATGATTTAATACTTCAAGTTTTAGGAATAAAGAAAATTAATCTTATTATCTTATAAATTCAATTAAAGAATTTGATTTCAAACCAATTAGTATTTTAATACAACAAATGATATTTTAAAATAATTTTTAAGATTAAATTAGATTTCAAATTAACACTCTATACCCTAATTTGATTAAAATTAACCAAATCTAAATTAAATCCCAAAATCCCCAATTCCACACACCCAAAATCCCCAATTCCACACACAACCCCTAACCCTAATTAACACCCAATTATCCCTTTACCCCAAAGAAACCCTAGCCCCTTTCTTCTTCAGCAACACACACACACACACACACATACACACACACCCACCTAACAACAGCTTGGAAAGAAAAGAAAGAAAGAAAGGGGAAAAGAGGGAACGAGAGAGCAGAGGGGAAGAGAGATCGGTGAGGGAGAAGAGTAGAGGGAGGAGCTACGCCACCATCACCGGCCTTGGGTTCGCCGCCGTTCGTACCCGTCGGTCACCACCCAGCCGCCTCCAGCCATCCGCTAGTCGCTGTTGTCGTCGCCAACAAGGGAGGAGAGAGAAAGAGGCAAACGTGAGGAGAGATAGGGAGCTCGTGAGAAGGAGGGCTCAAAGATCTGCTGCCGCCTAGCCCGCATCCATCCCGCCGCGGTCGTCACAGCGCTATCCACATGCGTCGCCGTTGATCTCGAAGTCACCGTTGCCATCGTCACCCTCACCGCGACCTATCACCGTCGTTGGAGCCAGCCACCTTCATCGCCGTTCATGCCGTTACCGCTCTTCGCCACTGTCGAGCCATCGTCGGACTGTGCACCGCCACGCAGGGCCGTTCCTAGTTGGCGCCGTGGCTGGTGGTTGCCTCTGCCTTCAGTGTAAGCACCCCGTCGGAGTTCAGTCACCGTTCTGCTCTTCGGAAGTTGTCCCCAGAGTTGCAGCTGCTCCACCACCGCCTCTGCTGTCGGAATCCGCTGCTTCTCTAAATCCTCTGTCTTGGTAAGCTCTAACCTTGTTTCTAAATCTCCCTGTTCATTAAGTGTGTTGTTATCATGAGCGTGTTGATGAGGCTGTTGTGCGAGGTTTATGGTTACGGCGAGTTATACTGCGTTTTGGTTTATATGATATTGTATTAATTAGATAATTTTTCTTCCCTCGTCCTTGTTATTACAATTTTGTAAGATGGATAGGAGTTGTGTGTTTTATATGTATATTATATTATAAGCTATTATGTAAGAAGTCTTGTATATGAATCTATGCCTGTTTGTTTTTTTTTTTTTTTAAGATAAAGTATTTATTTCTGATTTTCAATTAAATCAGCGAGACGATGTCGAATCACGGTCTCCTATTTTAATATTAAGTATATAAAGTAGTCGTAGTACTTCTTGCTATCAGAGTGGCGCAGCCGGAAGCGTGACATTATGATAGTAAGGGTGTTACATTATGGTATCAGAGCCGTTCATCCTGATTAGAGCCTTGGGGATGAACTGACCATGCTTCATTGCATTCTCTGAGTGTCTGTCATATTGTAGGTCTTCTCCAAGTAACAAGAATTAGAATTTTATGTACATGACTGCCTATTAATTAACACTGTTAGCTTACCGTTGCATATCTGTTGATGTTAAGTCTGGCCAAGTTAATGTTGATGGCTTATGTGAACAGAAAGTTAATAGGTTATTATAGGCAAATTGGAATTGATAAGAAATAGATAACACCTATCGCGCGGTTTGGGGACGTTAGGAGTTAAATCTTGAGGATATTCTTTTATGTGTCTTGAAAATTCTATTTATGACTTGTAACATGTTCTTTCATAGTGTGCCTTGAAAACCCTTACTTGAGATTTCTTTTTGAAAAGTAGTTTGATTATTTCTTAACCTTATCTCTTGTTGAAATGCATTCTCGTTTAATCCTAACTGCCTACGTTTACTTAAATTCCTTGGATGATTTGTTTTTGTCTGTTCAAACTCTTTTTGATTCATGTACTCTTTTATGTGATCTTGAAATTGTTTAATGCAACATAAATGTCTTTGAAATCTTTAAGAAATTGTTATTGATTGGGTTGTTTTTCTTAAAGAATTTTGTATTTCTTCAGATTAGCTGAGAACTTATTTGATTTGTCGTGTCTTGTAAATTCTGTTCGAGTTCCTTGACTAAGATTCTTTCTCAAAATATGAGAGGGTTTCCTTCCTTATATCTTTCAATCTTTTTGAATATCTTTATGAGATTGTGATTTCAAAAAAAAAAGCACTTGGAATTTTAGTTTTAAAATTTTTAAAAGAGATTTTCGATTCTCTTAGAAGAAATTTCAACTCAATCCTCCCTTACTTGGTTGTACCTATAATCATTTTTTAAATTTGATAAACATGTTTTGAATTTGGCATGTCTTTATTCATATGTATTTTTGAAACGTTTTCTCGTGCCTGTGCATTATTATCTAGTTGTAATCCTACGTCTCCTTCCGAATTCATGTGAATCTTATCTTTGTCGCTTATTCTTCTCTTACTGAGATTTGTATCTCTTTGAACATTCTTGCGCTTGTCTCTTTAAAAATTGTTTTAGTACGACACGGATCCTTAAATCTTTAAAAATGTTAAGTGCTCCTTCTAATTAGGTGGTATAGGCCTAAGCGTTCTAATCGTGCCGTGTAAATTAACATTTCATTTGTTATTTTTCTTTTCTTGAGATGTAACTTATATTTCTTTACTTCACGATCTGTACCTTATGCATATCTTAATCTGTTTACATTTCTGACTATGTTAACACTCTTGCAACACGATTGTTGATCTTATGTTCCTCCACGAACTATGAACCTTTGTAATAATTTAAAGTTGGTCTGCTGTGATGTGTTACTATTGGTTCCGATAATTTCTCATCTGTAAAATCTCATACTTCTTCGACTCATCTTGAATCTATTTAAAACTAATGCACTGTTTTTCTTCTTTTTGATCCTATCGAATTTCACTGATTCAAGAGATTTCTTCGAAGTTGCCAAATGATTCCTTTCCGACAAACTTCATTGCTTGTACATCCTTGTTACCTCAATTTAATTCATTTTTCCAAATTCTTATGAGTACTGTCTTTGTTGCTTGTCCTTCCTTCTAAATTCTCGTGACATTTTGAGTGAACTCGAGATATGTGTTAGTATCACGTGTGATCTTAGATGTGGTAAGTAATACATTAGTTCTTAGGACACGATTAGCAAAAGCGGAAGGCAAAGCTTATAAGTGTGCGATGCCACAAGATGTTATGGAGCTTTGTTTTACGTGAAAAAGCTTTGTTGATATTGGACTTGTGACCGATAGTGAATTTGCAAAATCTTGATGAGATTGAGAATTTTAAGTTGGGAATTTTAACGATGAATTATGCTAAAGTGTGGGAAGTTGAAACCTTAAGGCTTGATATGAAAACTAGCTATCACCACAAAATGTGTCAGAGGTGTGCAGTAGAATCGAATCATGAGGGTATGAAGTGAGAATGTTCTTGGGGAGTTATAAGTAAGTTGGGAAGCGCCTAATGATTGATTAGTTAAGGGAACAAGAGTGTTGGCTTGTCGATTGCATTATTTTTGCAAATACCTATCTTGAAAATTTGCATCTTAATGTGTTTCAAATTTTGATAAAGTATTGATATCATGTAACCCCTTTTCTTTTGAGCCTATCTTATAATTTCTGCTCTACACCATGCTTTTCCTTCATTTCTAAGTCTTCTTTTTACTTTTCTAAAATATTCAAAAGTAAAGTATCAAAACCATGTAATATCTTATGTATTATATTACTTAAATTTTCGAGAACGAAAATTTTTATAAGGGGGAAGGATGTAAGACCCAGAATTTTTAAATAAATCTTATTATGAGTTAATTTCAATTTATTTATTTATTAGAAATTTTATTTTCAGAAATTATTTTATTAAAGCTAATTAAATCAGGTTTTGATAATTAATTAGAATTTTACCTAATTTTATAATTATTGAATTATTTTCTATACTTAAATTACAAAATTAGTAGTTATGGAATGACAAGAATTTTTATGTTATTTAATTCAAATAATTGATATTTCTATGATTTAATACTTCAAGTTTTAGGAATAAAGAAAATTAATCTTATTATCTTATAAATTCAATTAAAGAATTTGATTTCAAACCAATTAGTATTTTAATACAACAAATGATATTTTAAAATAATTTTTAAGATTAAATTAGATTTCAAATTAACACTCTATACCCTAATTTGATTAAAATTAACCAAATCTAAATTAAACCCCAAAATCTCCAATTCCATACACAAACCTTAACCCTAATTAATACCCAATTATCCCTTTACCCCAAGGAAACCCTAGCCCCTTTTTTCTTCAGCAACACACACACACACAACTAACAGTAGCTGGGAAAGAAAAGAAAGAAAGAAAGGGGAAAAGAGGGAATAGGAGAGCAAAGGGGAAGAGAGATCGGTGAGGGAGAAGAGTAGAGGGAGGAGCTACGACACCATCACCGGCCTTGGGCTCGCCGCCGTTTGTACGTCGTCGCATCACCACCCAGCCGCGTCTAGCCCACCGCCAGTCGCTGTTGTCGTCGCCAACAACGGAGGAGGGAGAAAGAGGCGAACGCGAGGAGAGAGAGAGAGAGGAAGCTCGCGAGAAGGAGGGCTCGAAGATCTGCTGCCGCCTAGCCCGCGTCCATCCCGCCGTGGTCGTTGTAGTGTCGTCCTCATGCATCGCCGTCGATCTCGAAGTCGTCGTCGCCATCATCACCCTCACCGCGACCTATCACCGTTGCTGGAGCTTGCCACCTTCATCAGCGTTCATTCCGTCATCGAACTATGCACCGCCACGTAGGGCCGTTCCTAGTTGGCGCCGTGGCTGGTGGTTGCCTCTGCTTTCGGTGTAAGCACCCCGTCGGAGTTCAGTCACCGTTCTGCTCTCCAAAAGTTGTCACTGGAGCTGCGGCTGCTCCACCGCCGCCTCTGCTGCCAAAAACTACCGCTTCTCTGAATCCTCTGTCTTGTTAAGCTCTAACATTGTTTCTAAATCTCCCTGTTCATTAAGTGCGTTGTTACTGTGAGCGTGTTGATGAGGCTGTTGTGCTAGGTTTATGGTTACGGTGAGTTATACTGCGTTTTGGTTTATATGATATTGTATTAATTAGATAATTTTTCTTCCCTCGTCCTTGTTATTACACTTTTGTAAGAGGGATAGGAGTTGTGTGTTTTATATGTATATTATATTATAAGCTATTATGTAAGAAGTCTTGTATATGAATCTATGCCTGTTTATTTTTTTTTAAGATAAAGTATTTATTTCCGGTTTTCAATTAAATCAGCGATACGATGTCGAGTCACAGGCTCCTATTTTAATATTAAGTATATAAAGTAGTCGTAGTACTTCTTGCTATCAGAGTGGTGCAGTCGGAAGCGTGACATTCAGATAGTAAGGGCGTTACAGGTGCAGCTCTCTCTAGCTGTTATATGTCATGATAAACCTTTGTAAGGACACCACTTTATAGGTGTGACCATCACTACAAACTGGTCATTGTATCCCTAAAAAGCAACTTTCTCAGTGGAATTACCACCATATCTCTGCTCGCTTCCAGTAGCAGACAGTCAACTCAGCTCGTATTCAGCATCAAACATTTATTTTTTCCCATGTCCTCTTTATTCTCTTTATTTTCTTTTCTTTATTTATCTTTCTTCAGTCTTTTACTTTATGAATTTCAAAAGATCAAATCATGTTCACACTATTCTTTCGCCTTTCCCTAAGTGTCTTATGAAAAGAGAATTATAAAATTCATAATATAACTCTGGGTTTCTAATACTTTTAGAAATTCTTATTATTTTACTTTTCTTTCTTATTTAATAAAAATATTGGTTTTAGTAAAAATAAATAAATAAAAGTATATACTAAGTAAATTATTATATGTAAAATAATATTAGGGGAGTATTAATATTCAATATTTCTATTTTGATATACCAAAAACTAGTTTTATTAAAGCTTTATTCTGAAACTTTTAGAAATTATACTTTAAACCTCAAGCTTTTAAGTATTTTATTTTTGACTCAACATTTTAAAAAAATTACTAATTAACTCTCATATATATTAATATTTACAAAAGTAATCCGGAGTTTTATAAAATACCCGTTCACCCTGAACGCCTACTTTTTACTCAAAATACCCCTAAACTTATTTATTTATAAAATCAACCTCATTTTTTATCAAAATATAATTTTATTCTCAAAATAATAATGTTATGTTGGTGACAAACTGATGAGCGGATAATTTATACGCTTTTTGGCATTGTTTTTACATAGTTTTTAGTATGATTTAGTTAGTTTTTAGTATATTTTTATTAGTTTTTAATTAAAAATCACATTTTTGGACTTTACTATGAGTTTGTGTGTTTTTCTGTGATTTCAGGTACTTTCTGGCTGAAATTGAGGGACTTGAGCAAAAATCTGATTTAGAGGCTAAAGAAGGACTGTAGATGCTGTTGGATTTTGACCTTCCTTCACTCAAAGTAGATTTTCTGGAGCTACAGGAGCCCAAATGGCGCGCTCTCAATTGAGTTGGAAAGTAGACATTCAGAGATTTCCAACAATATATAATAGTCTATATTTTGCCCGAGTTTAGATGACGCAAATTGGCGTTCAACGCCAGCTTCCTGCCCTATTCTGGAGTTAAACGCCAGAAACAGGTTGCAAAGCAGAGTTAAACGCCAGAAACAGGTTACAACCTGGTGTTTAACTCCAAAAGAAGTCTCTACACATGAAAGCTCAATGCTCAGTCCAAGCACACACCAAGTGATCCCCGGAAGTGGATTTCTGCATCATTTACTTATCTTTGTATACCCTAGTAACTAGTTTAGTATAAATAGGACCTTTTACTATTGTATTAGACATCTTTGGATCATCTTGGGAACTTCTGATCATTTTTAGATCTCTAGACCTCCATGGGAGGTTGGCTACTCGGCCATGTCTACCCTATTTTCACTTATGTATTTTCAACAGTAGAGTTTCTACACACCATAGATTAAGATGTGGAGCTCTGCTGTTCCTTATGAATTAATGCAATGTACTATTATTTTTCTATTCAACTCAAGCCTATTTCTTCTCTAAGATATTCATTCGCACACAAGAACATAATGAATGTGATGATTATGTGACGCTTATCATCATTCTCACTTATGAACGCGTGCCTGACAACCACTTCCGTTCTACATGCAAACAAGCTTGAATGTGTATCTCTTAGCCTCCTGATCGTGAGATTAGAGTCTTCGTGGTATAGGCTAGAATTATTGGGGGCCATTCTTGAGATCAGGAAAGTCTAAACCTTGTCTGTGGTATTCCAAGTAGGATCTGGGAAGGGATGGCTGTGACGAGCTTCAAACTCGCGAGTGCTGGGCGTAGTGACAGATGCAAAAGGATTACTGAATCCTATTCCAGCATGATCGAGAACCGACAGATGATTAGCCGTGCGGTGACAGCGCATTTTGGACCATTTTCACTGAGAGGACGGAAAGTAGCCATTGACAACGGTGATGCCCAACATACAGCTTGCCATGGAAAGGAGTATGAAGGATTGGATGAAAGCAGTAGGAAAGCAAAGATTTAGAAGGAACTCAGCATCTCCATACGCTTATCTGAAATTCTCACCAATGAATTACATAAGTATCTCTATCTTTATTTTACGTTTTATTTATATTTTAATTATCAATTCACCATAACCATTTAAATCCGCCTGACTGAGATTTACAAGGTGACCATAGCTTGCTTCAAGCCGACAATCTCCGTGGGATCGACCCTTACTCACGTAAGGTTTATTACTTGGACGACCCAGTGCACTTGTTGGTTAGTTGTGTGAAATTGTGACAAAGAACTAAAATTATGAACGTGCGCATGAAGTTTTTAGCGCCGTTACCAAGGAATGAACGATCACGATTTCGTGCACCAAGTTTTTGGCGCCGTTGCCGGGGATCGTTCGAGTTTGGACAACTGACGGTTCATCTTGTTGCTCAGATTAGGTAATTTTATTTTAATTTTAAGCTTTTTATTTCTTATTTTCGAAAAATACAAAAGAATTTTTCTTCTTTTTCGTTTTTCCCAAAATAATTTTCGAAAAATTTTCAAAAAAAAAAAAAATTATTCTATGTTCTTCAAAATTTTTAAGAATGAATTCTAGAGTTTCTTCATGATCTGTTGAAGCCTGGCTGGCTGTCAAGCCATGTCTAAATTTTTGGACTGAGGCTTCCACTTATCATGGCAAGAGTCCTTGGACTCTCATCTAATCAGCTGTTATCTGCCTGATTTGTATCTGCTGAAGCTTGGCTGGCCATTGGCCATGTCTAGTGTTTTGGACCGAAGCTTTCACTGAAAGCTTGGCTGGCTAGTGAGCCATATCTAATTCCTGGACTGGAGCTTTAGACTAACATTGAATGATTCCTGGAATTCTCATTAAAAATTTTGAAATCCTTAATTTTCCTTTTCCAATTAATTTTTGAAAAATTACAAAAAAATGTAATAAAATCATAAAAACCAAAAAAAAAATTGATGTTTCTTGTTTGAGTCTTGTGTCAATTTTTAAGTTTGGTGTCAATTGCATTTTTTTAATTTTTCTTAAAATTTTCGAAAACTCATGCATGATGTTCTTCATGATCTTCAAGTTGTTGTTGATGAATTTCTTTGTTTGATCTTTAAATTTTTCTTGTTTGGTGTCTTTTCTTGTTTTTCATATGCATTTTCAATTTGTATCTAAAGTTTGAAAATTTCTAAGTTTGGTGTCTTGCATGTGTGTCTTTTCTTAAAAAATTTTCAAAAATAAGTTCTTGCTGTTTATCTTGACATTCAGAGTGTTCTTGCATGCATCATGTGTTTTGATTCATAATTTTCATGTTTTGAGTCTTTTTGTCATTAAAAATTCAAAAATAAAAAAAATCTTTCCCTTATTCACTCATAAATTTTCGAAAATTTGAGTTGACTTTTTCAAAACTTTTTAAAATTTAATTGTTTCTTATGAGTCAAATCAAATTTTTAATTTAAAAATTCTATCTTTTTCAAATCTTTTTCAAAAATCAAATCTTTTTCATTTTGTCTTTCATAATTTCGAAATTTTCAAAATTTATTTTCAAAATTTTTTTCTTATTTCTATTTCATATTTTCGAAATTAATGCTAACAATTAATGTGATTGATTTAAAAATTTTAAGTTTGTTACTTGCCTAGTAAGAAAGGTTCAATCTTTAAATTTTAAAATCATATCTTTTTGTTTCTTGTTAGTCAAATAATCAACTTTAATTTTCAAAATCAAATCTTTTTAAATTTCTTTTTCAAATCTTTTTCAAAATAAATTTCAATCACATCTTTTCAAAATCAATTTCAAAATTTTTTCTAACTTCTTATCTTTTCAAAATTGATTTTCAAATCTTTTTTCAATTAATCTTATCTTGTTTGATTCTTATCTTTTTCAAAACTACCTAACTAATTCTCTCTCTCTAATTTTTGAAAATCACTAACCTCTTTTTCAAAATTCCTTTTTAATTAACTAATTGTTTTAAATTTTAATTTAATTTAATTTAATTTTTTTTATTTTTGAATTTTAACTTTAATTAAAAACAAAAACAAAAATATTCTTATTTTATTTTATTTAATTTTCGAATTCTTCTCTCTCTCACCCCCTTCTATTTATTTATTTATCTACTAACACTTCTCTTCTACTCAAAATTCGAACCCACTCTTCTCCTCTGTGTTCAAATTTTTATCTTTTCCTTCTTCTATTCTTCTCTTCTTATACTTACATAAGGAATCTCTATACTGTGACATAGAGGATTCCATATTTTCTTTTCTGTTCTCTTCTTTTTCATATGAGCAGGAATAAGGATAAGAATATTCTTGTTGAAGCTGATCCTGAAGCTGAAAGGACTCTGAAGAGGAAGCTAAGGGAAGCTAAAGCACAACTCTCTGGAGAAAATCTGACAAAAATTTTCAAAAAAGAAGGAGACATGGCCAAAAATAATAACAATGGTGGAGATGCAAGGAAGATGCTTGGTGACTTTACTGCACCAAATTCCAACTTGCATGGAAGAAGCATCTCAATCCCTGCCATTGGAGCAAACAATTTTGAGCTAAAGCCTCAATTAGTTTCTTTGATGCAACATAATTGCAAGTTTCATGAACTTCCATCAGAAGATCCTTTTCAGTTCTTAACTGAATTCTTGCAGATCTGTGATACTGTTAAGACCAATGGGGTTGATCCCGAGGTCTACAGGCTTATGCTTTTCCCGTTTGCTATAAGAGACAGAGCTAGAATATGGTTGGACTCTCAACCTAAAGATAGCCTGAACTCTTGGGATAAGCTGGTCACGGCTTTCTTAGTCAAGTTCTTTCCTCCTCAAAAGCTGAGTAAGCTTAGCGTAGATGTTCAAACCTTCAGACAGAAAGAAGGTGAATCCCTGTATGAAGCTTGGGAGAGATACAAGCAACTGACCAAAAAGTGTCCTTCTTACATGCTTTCAGAATGGACCATCCTGGATATATTCTATGATGGTCTGTCTGAATTATCAAAGATGTCATTGGACCATTCTGCAGGTGGATCCATTCACCTAAAGAAAACGCATGCAGAAGCTCAGGAACTCATTGACATGGTTGCAAATAACTAGTTCATGTACACTTCTGAAAGGAATCTTGTGAGTAATGGGACGCCTCAGAGGAAGGGAGTTCTTGAAATTGATGCTTTGAATGCCATATTAGCTCAGAACAAAATATTGACTCAGTAAGTCAATATGATTTCTCAGAGTCTGAATGGATTGCAAGCTGCATCCAACAGTACTCAAGAGGCATCTTCTGAAGAAGAAGCTTATGATCCTGAGAACCCTGCAATAGCAGAGGTGAATTACATAGGGGAACCCTATGGAAATCCCTATAATTCCTCATGGAGAAATCATCCAAATTTCTCATGGAAGGATCAACAAAAGCCTCAACAAGGCTTTAATAATGGTGGAAGAAATAGGTTTAGCAATAGCAAGCCTTTTCCATCATCCACTTAGCAACAGACAGAGAATTCTGAGCAGAATCCATCTAGCTTAGCAAATATAGTCTCTGATTTATCTAAGGCCACTCTAAGTTTCATGAATGAAATAAGGTCCTCCATAAGAAATTTGGAGGCACAAGTGGGCCAGCTAAGTAAAAGTGTCACTGAAACCCCTCCTAGTACTCTCCCAAGCAATACAGAAGAGAATCCAAAAAGAGTGTGCAAGGCCATTACCTTGTTTGGTGTGGCCGAACCCAAGGAGGAGGAGGAGGACGTGAATCCCAATGAGGAAGACCTCATG
This sequence comes from Arachis hypogaea, assembly GCF_003086295.3. Taxonomy (NCBI): domain Eukaryota; kingdom Viridiplantae; phylum Streptophyta; class Magnoliopsida; order Fabales; family Fabaceae; genus Arachis; species Arachis hypogaea. Next base: position 29,424,020 of record NC_092050.1, read on the forward strand.
GGACGTCCTCTGAACACTAAGGGATTCCTCAATGAGGACCTGAAGGAATCTGAGGCTCATACAGAGACCATAGAGATTCCATTCAACTTACTTCTGCACTTCATGAGCTCTGATGAGTATTCTTCCTCTGAAGAGGATGAAGACATTACTGAAGAGCAAGTTGCTAAGTACCTTGGTGCAATCATGAAGCTGAATGCCAAATTATTTGGTAATGAGACTTGGGAAGATGAACCTCCTTTGCTCACCAATGAACTAAATACATTGGATAGGCAAAAATTACCTCAAAAGAAACAGGATCCTAGTAAATTCCTAATTCTCTGTAACATAGGCACCATGACCTTTGAGAAGGCTCTGTATGACCTGGGGTCAGGCATTAACCTTATGCCACTCTCTGTAATGGAGAAACTTTGGATTTTTGAGGTACAAGCTGCCAGAATCTCATTAGAGATGACAGACAACTCAAGAAAACAGGCTTATAGACTAGTAGAGGACGTGCTAGTAAAGGTTGAAGGCCTTTACATCCCTGCTGATTTCATAATCCTAGACACTGGGAAGGATGAGGATGAATCCATCATCCTTGGAAGACCCTTCCTAGCCACAGCAAGAGCTGTGATTGATGTGGATAGAGGAGAGTTGGTCCTTCAACTGAATGAGGACTACCTTGTATTTAAGACTCAAGGATCTCCTTCTGTAACCATGGAGAGGAAGCATGAAAAGCTTCTCTCACTGCAGAGTCAACCAAAGCCCCCACAGTCAAACTCTAAGTTTGGTGTTGGGAGGTTCCAACAATGCTCTAAACATCTGTAAGGCTCCATGAGAGCTCACTGTCAAGCTATTGACATTAAAGAAGCGCTTGTTGGGAGGCAACCCAATGTTATTTAATTATATCTATTTTATTTTAATTGTTATTTCGTGTTTTATTAGGTTGATGATCATGTGAAGTCACAAGAACAACTGAAAAATTAAAAACAGAATAAAAAACAGCAGAAGAAATAGTACACCCTGGAGGAAGAGCACTCTGGCGTTTAAACGCCAGAAACAAGCATCCGTCTGGCGTTTAACGCCAGAAGCAAGCACCAAGCTGGTGTTTAACGCTAGAAACAAGCAGCAACCTGGCGTTAAACGCCAGAAACATGCTACATTTGGGCGTTTAACGCCAAAAACAGGCAGCAGTCTGGCGTTAAACGCCAGTATTGCATACAAAGGGCGTTTTGCACGCCTAATTAGAGCAGGGATGCTAAGTCCTTGACCCCTCTGGATCTGTGGACCCCACAGGATCCCCTAAGGATCTGTAGACCCCACAGGATCCCCACATACCTTAACTCTCTCTCTCACACCTTTTCATAACACTCCTCCCCAAATACCCTCCACCAATCACCTCAATCACTTTTCCCCATCACCTCTTCACCACTCACATCCATCCTCTCTTCCCAAAAAAAAAACACCCCACCTACCTACAAATTCAAATTCATTTCCCACCCAAACCCAACCCTAATGGCCGAACCCTAAACCCCCCCACGCCTATATAAATCCCTCATTCCTTCTTCATTTTCACACAACACAACCCTCTCTTCTTCCCCTTGGCCGAATACACACCTCTCCCCTTCTCCTCCATTTTTCTTCTTCTTCTCCTTCTTTTTTTCTTCTTTTGCTCGGGGACGAGCAAACCTTTTAAGTTTGGTGTGGTAAAAGCATTGCTTTTTATTTTTTCATAACCATTAATGGCACCTAAGGCCAGAGAAACCTCAAGAAAGAGGAAAGGGAAGGCAATTGCTTTCACCTCTGAGTCATGGGAGATGGAGAGATTCATCTCTAAGGTCCATCAAGACCACTTCTATGAAGTTGTGGCCAAGAAAAAAGTGATCCTTGAGGTCCCTTTTAAGCTCAAAAAGAGTGAATATCCGGAGATCTGACAAGAGATTAGAAGAAGAGGATGGGAAGTTCTCTCTAATCCTATTCAACAAGTCGGGATCTTAATGGTTCAAGAGTTCTATGCAAACGCATGGATCACTAGGAACCATGATCAAAGTGTGAACCCGAATCCAAAGAATTGGCTTACCATGGTTCCGGGGAAATACTTAGATTTCAGTCCAGAAAATGTAAGGTTGGCGTTCAACTTGCCAATAATGCAAGAAAACGCATGCCCCTACACTAGAAGGGTCAACTTTGATCAAAGGTTGGACCAAGTCCTCATGGACATATGTGTGGAAGGAGCTCAATGGAAAGTTGACTCAAGAGGCAAGCCGGTTCAATTGAGAAGACCGGACCTTAAGCCTGTGGCTAGAGGATGGTTGGAGTTCATCCAATGCTCAATTATTCCTACTAGCAATCGGTCTGAAGTTACTGTAGACCGGGCCATCATGATCTATAGTATCATGATTGGGGAGGAAGTGGAAGTTCTTGAGATTATACCTCAATAACTCTACAAGGTGGCTGACAAGTCCTCTACTTTGGCAAGGTTAGCCTTTCCTCACCTCATCTGCCACCTCTGCAATTCGGCTGGAATTGACATAGAGGGAGATATCCTCATTGATGAGGACAAGCCCATCACTAAGAAAAGGATGGAGCAAACAAAAGATCATGGAACTCAACAAGAGCATGAGGAAATTCCTCACCATGAAATCCCTGAGATGCCTCAAGGGATGCACTTCCCTCCACAAAACTATTGGGAGCAAATCAACACCTCCCTAGGAGAATTAAGTTCCAACATGGGACAACTAAGGATGGAACACCAAGAGCACTCCATCATTCTCCATGAGATTAGAGAAGATCAAAGAGCTATGAGGGAGGAGCAACAAAGACAAGGAAGAGACATAGAGGAGCTCAAGAGCACCATTGGTTCTTCAAGAAGAGGAAGACGTCACCCTTACTAAGGTGGACCCATTCCTTAATCTCCTTGTTCTTATTTTCCTGTTTTTTGGTTTTATGCTTTATGTTTTATTTATGTTTGTGTCATTATTACATGATCATTAGTGTTTAAGTGTCTATATCTTAAAGCTATGGATGTCCTATGAATCCATCACCTCTCTTAAATGAAAACTGTTCTAAAAACAAAAGAACAAGAAGTACATGGTTTCGAATTCATCCTTGAAATTAGTTTAATTATTTTGATGTGGTGACAATACTTTTTATTTTCTGAATGAATGCTTGAACAGTGCATATGTCTTTTGATATTGTTGTTTATGAATGTTAAATATGTTGGCTCTTGAAAGAATGATGAAAAAGGAGAAATGTCATTGATAATCTGAAAAATCATAAAATTGATTCTTGAAGCAAGAAAAAACAGTGAATACAAAAGCTTGCAGAAAAAAAAGAAAAGAAAAATGGCGAAAAAAAGAGAGAAAGAAAAAGAAAAAGCAAGCAGAAAAAGCCAAGAGCTCTTTAAACCAAAAAGCAAGAGAAAAAAGCCAATAGCCCTTAAAACCAAAAGGCAAGGGTAAAAAGGATCCAAGGCTTTGAGCATCAGTGGATTGGAGGGCCTAAAAGAATAACATCCTGGCCTAAGTGGCTAAACCAAGCTGTCCCTAACCATGTGCTTGTGGCGTGAAGGTGTCAAGCCAAAAGCTTGAGACTGAGTGGTTAAAGTCGAGGTCCAAAGCAAAAAAAAGAGTGTGCTTAAGAACCCTGGACACCTCTAATTGGGGACTTTAGCAAAGCTGAGTCACAATCTGAAAAGGTTCACCCAGTTATGTGTCTGTGGCATTTATGTATCCGGTGGTAATACTGGAAAACAAAGTGCTTAGGGCTACGGCCAAGACTCATAAAGTAGCTGTGTTCAAGAATCAACATGCTGAACTAGGAGAATCAATAACACTATCTGAATTCTGAGTTCCTATAGATGCCAATCATTCTGAACTTCAATGGATAAAGTGAGATGCCAAAACTATTCAAGAGGCAAAAAGCTACTAGTCCCGCTCATCTAGTTGGAGCTAAGTTTCATTGATTTTTTGGAATTTATAGTATATTCTCTTCTTTTTATACTATTTGATTTTCAGTTGCTTGGGGACAAGCAACAATTTAAGTTTGGTGTTGTGATGAGCGGATAATTTATACGCTTTTTGGCATTGTTTTTACATAGTTTTTAGTATGATTTAGTTAGTTTTTAGTATATTTTTATTAGTTTTTAATTAAAAATCACATTTCTAGACTTTACTACGAGTTTGTGTGTTTTTCTGTGATTTCAGGTACTTTCTGGCTGAAATTGAGGGACTTGAGCAAAAATCTGATTCAGAGGCTGAAGAAGGACTGCAGATGCTGTTAGATTCTGACCTCCCTGTACTCAAAATGGATTTTCTGGAGCTACAAGAGTCCAAATAGCACGATCTCAATTGCGTTGGAAAGTAGACATCCAGGGCTTTCCAGAAATATATAATAGTCTAAACTTTGCCCGAGTTTAGATGACGTAAACTGGCATTCAACGCCAGCTTTCTGCCCTATTCTGGAGTTAAACGCCAGAAACAGGTTGCAAAGCAGAGTTAAACACCAGAAACAGGTTAAAACTTGGTGTTTAACTCCAAAAGAAGTCTCTACACATGAAATCTCAATGCTCAGTCCAAGCACACACCAAGTGAGCCCCAGAAGTGGATTTCTGCATCATTTACTTATCTCTGTATACCCTAGTAACTAGTTTAGTATAAATAGGACCTTTTACTATTGTATTAGACATCTTTGGATCATCTTGGGAACTTCTGATCATTTTTAGATCTCTAGACCTCCATGGGAGGCTGGCCACTCGGCCATGTCTACCCTATTTTCACTTATGTATTTTCAACGGTAGAGTTTCTACACACCATAGATTAAGATGTGGAGCTCTGCTGTTCCTCATGAATTAATGCAAAGTACTATTATTTTTCTATTCAACTCAAGCCTATTTCTTCTCTAAGATATTCATTCGCACACAAGAACATAATGAATGTGATGATTATGTGACGCTCATCATCATTCTCACTTATGAACGCGTGCCTGACAACCACTTCCGTTCTACATGCAAACAAGCTTGAATGTGTATCTCTTAGCCTCCTGATCGTGAGATCAGAGTCTTCGTGGTATAGGCTAGAATTATTGGCGGCCATTCTTGAGATCTGGAAACTCTAAACCTTGTCTGTGGTATTCCGAGTAGGATCTGGGAAGGGATGGATGTGACGAGCTTCAAACTCGCGAGTGCTGGGCGTAGTGACAGACGCAAAAGGATTACTGAATCCTATTCCAGCATGATCGAGAACCGACAGATGATTAGCCGTGCGGTGACAGCGCATTTTGGACCATTTTCACTGAGAGGACGGGAAGTAGCCATTGACAACGGTGATGCCCAATATACAGCTTGCCATGGAAAGGAGTATGAAGGATTGGATGAAAGCAGTAGGAAAACAGAGATTTAGAAGGAACTCAGCATCTCCATACGCTTATCTGAAATTCTCACCAATGAATTACATAAGTATCTCTATCTTTATTTTACATTTTATTTATATTTTAATTATCAATTCACCATAACCATTTAAAACCGCCTGACTGAGATTTACAAGGTGACCATAGCTTGCTTCAAGCCGACAATCTTCGTGGGATCGACCCTTACTCACGTAAGGTTTATTACTTGGACGACCCAGTGCACTTGCTGGTTAGTTGTGCGAAATTGTGACAAAGAACTAAAATTATGAACGTGCGCATGAAGTTTTTAGCGCCGTTACCAAGGAATGAACGTTCACGATTTCGTGCACCATAAACACAACTCTTAAAATCCAAAAATTCTTTCTTGTAATATGTTTGAAAATATATATGATTTTTAATCCGTTTTCGAGCTTTACAGTTACCGATTTTCACAGTTTTTCAGTTAATCTCTCGACCATCAAACCTCATCAATTACTATCAATAATTCTCATTCACAAAAGCTCTAAAATCATCAAAATGCCCCAGTTGTGCTGTTTCTCATGGCTGAACCAACAATCACAAGCAACAACAATAATTCAACAAAATTTCAACATAAACTTAATCAAACTCAACCATAATCAATCAAACCATCAATCACTTATCACATTAACATTTAGTTGGTACAAAATTACCAAATTCTACCTCTGTACAAATTCACAATAACTGAAGTTGCAAAGAGAGCTTCTGAACAAGAAATTGAAGACAAAAACGTCGTAAATCGGCTACTCCTTCCAACTCCTCAATTTGGCCGAGCCATGCAAGGAGAACAATGACTTCTCTGTCGACTTCTCCCAAACATGAAGAGGAGGAAGATATGAACACTTTAATCAATTCAGATTTTTTACAGGAGTTACGGATCTAAAAAAATCAAAGCTTGAAGGTCATGATTCCATAGAGGTATTCATTTTTTCTTTCACAGTCTTTCTCTCATGTTTTCCTTATGGTTTCGGTGGTTCATGAGAGAAGATAGGAATTATTTAATTAATAATGATGGTGTGGAGGCAAGGGAGGGTTGGATGTCACGTTTTTAAGCTGTTGAGTCAGCGATTTAAGTTATAAATATTTTAAACGGATAATTATGAAAACTGGATATATATATATATATATATATATAAAATAATAATAATAATATAGGGTTAAATATATATGAGTTACTAATATAAATGACATTAGTAAATTAATGATAAAAGGTACATGATGGAGCATTAGCAACTCTAAACTCATCAAAGAGTATCGATATTTACTTATATCTGCAGATATCGAACTCGATAAGGATAATAATAAAAATAATATTATTATATAAACTTATTATAACTATGGCATATAAAATAAATAAATAACATAATAATAAAATTATATTATCATTTATTTTATTTTCAGGGCTCGAAAATGATTAAATAAAATTAATCACTTGAAAAAACAAAACATCGTTTAGTTACGAAAAAACAGAATGTTACATCTTCATCCACGTATCTCTCAGCTATAGAACCTTTCAATTTAGCTTTGTTTTGTACATAGGACTTCAAATATCCTAAATACCTAATTTGTATAATTAGTTTTAGTAAACAAGGATATAACCGAATCAGTGTTTATCTCAAGCACAAATAATATTATTAGGTGATGGAAATAAATATTTATCTTTCAATAGGATATATCCATATATAATGTACTGGTCCTCACATTTTGCTTCATCAATTAGATGACAAGTTAAATGAACCATGATTATAAAAAAGGAGAGAACATCATTTTTAGGTGACAAAAGGTAAGGATTATTCGAAGTTGGAGCTTTTTAAGTTGCGTAAGACTTAAGCTTTTAGAGCACAACTATTAAAAAAATGAAGACAACTTTTTTAGCACTGCAGCAACTTTATCTGATAACATGTTACATATAGAAGTGGGTAATAGTTTTTACATAAGGATGTGGAAATCATGACTTTTCAATCCAAAGAACTTTCTTTGCTTCAAGTCAACACACCGCGAAATATTACTCAAGAGACTATCTGGCACTTTAACATTCTTTATAATACGCAAGAATATATCTTTCATCGAATTTGACATTGTTAACAAAGATGGATGATATCTCCCATTTTCATTTGGCCATAGATCTTTTCTTATACCCACTTCTTTAAGATCCTTACGCTATTTAAGATTATCCTTTATTTGACCTTCCAGTCTTATTTAGCAAAGTGTATAATACATTGTCACAAATATTTTTTTCGATGTGCACAACATCTAGATTATGGCATAATAATTTAGATTTTCAATAAGGAAGATAAAAAAATATATTTTTCTTCCTCCACATTTCCGATTCATTATCTTCTTCAACAATGTTTCTTGGAGTCCTCTTATCTTTACTTGCCTATAGTTCCTTCCCAAATGAAACATTGATGCCTTCAAGTTGTTCCAATATTTCTGAATCTATTAGTACTGTTAGGGGATCCTTCAACTCAACCTTTTTACTAAATTTTGCATGACTTAGTCTAAACTTATGATCAATTTCTAAGAAACGACGATGCCTCATAAAACACCACTTTTTTACCATGCTTTAATCTATACGAATCAGTGTTGAAGCTACATATGGGGCAAGCACATTTATTGTGTATGTTCCACCCAGATAAGGTACCAAGGCCTAGAAAATCACTAATTGTCTACGTCAATGCTGCTTGTAATGTAAACATTTCATTCTTGAACCTATCTAATGTTTGAACACCATCGTGCCACAACTCTTTTAACTCTTTTGATAAGAGGTTGTAAGTACACACCTATATTTTTCTGTGACATTTTTTCTCCAAAAATAATAATTGACAAGATAAACGATGTTGGCTTCATGCATTCCCATAGAAGTCGATCGAATGGAATAAGTACCACTGGCCAAACACTATAGTTTGTACGCATAACTCCAAAGGGTTGAATCCATTAGCAGCAAGACCACGACGTACATTTCGAGGATCTTCAGAAAACCTTTCATGAAGTAAATTGAATGTCTTTTAAGTTTTAGAATCTTGTGGATGGTGATGAGCGGATATTTTATACGCTTTCTAATTTCATGTAGTTTTTAGTATGCTTTAGTTAGTTTTTAGTATATTTTCATTAGTTTCTAGGCAAAATTCATATTTCCGGACTTTACTATGAGTTTGTATGTTTTTCTGTAATTTCAGGTATTTTCTGGCTGAAATTGAGGGAGCTGAGCAAAAATCTGATTCAGGCTGAAAAAGGACTGCTGATGCTGTTGGATTCTGACCTCTCTGCACTCGGAATGGATTTTCTGGAGCTACAGGAGTCCAATTGGTGCGTTCCCAATTGCGTTGGAAAGTATACATCCAGGGCTTTTTAGAAATATATAATAGTCCATACTTTGCTTAAGGATAGATGACGTAAACTGGCATTCAACGCCAGTTTCATGTTGCAGTCTGGCATTAAACGCCAGAAACAGGTTACAAATTGGAGTTAAACGCCAGAAACAGCCTAGGCACGTGTAAAGCTTAAGTCTCAGCCCCAGCACACACTAAGTGGGCCCCAGAAGTGGATTTCTGCACTATCTATATTAGTTTATTCATTTTCTGTAAACCTAGGTTACTAGTTTAATATTTAAAACAACTTTTAGAGGTTTACTTGGTACCTCATGACATTTTTAGATCTGAAATTTGTACTCTTTGACGGCATGAGTCTCTAAACTCCATTGTTGGGGGTGAGGAGCTCTGCTGTGTCTCGATGAATTAATGCAATTATTTCTGTTTTCTATTCAAACACGCTTGTTTCTATCTAAGATGTTCATTCGCACTTCAATATGATGGATGTGATGATCCGTGACACTCATCACCATTCTCAACCTATGAACGTGTGCCTGACAACCACCTCCGTTCTACCTTCGATTGAATGAGTATCTCTTGGATTCCTTAATCAGAATCTTCGTGGTATAAGCTAGAATCCATTGGCAACATTCTTGAGAATCCGGAAAGTCTAAACCTTGTCTGTGGTATTCTGAGTAGGATTCAGGGATTGAATGACTGTGACGAGCTTCAAACTCATGAGTGCTGGGCGTAGTGATAGACGCAAAAGGATCAATGGATCCTATTCCAGCATGATTGAGAACCAACAGATGATTAGCCATGCGGTGACAGCGCACATGGACCATTTTCACTGAGAGGACGGATGGTAGCCATTGACAACGGTGATCCACCAACACATAGCTTGCCATAGGAGGAACCTTGCGTGCGTGAAGAAGAAGACAAGGGGAAAAGCAGAGATTCAGAAGACAAAGCATCTCCAAAACTCCAACATATTCTCAATTACTGCATAACAAGTATTTATTTCATGCTCTTTTATTTTTCGCAATTCAAATTGATAATCATAATTAATCTCCTGACTAAGATTTACAAGATAACCATAGATTGCTTCAAGCCAACAATCTCCGTGGGATCGACCCTTACTCACGTAAGGTATTACTTGGACGACCCAGTGCACTTGCTGGTTAGTGGTACGAGTTGTGAAAAGTGTGATTCACAATTTGTGCACCAAGTTTTTGGCGCCGTTGCCGGGGATTGTTCGAGTTTGGACAACTGACGGTTTATTTTGTTGCTTAGATTAGGAAAAATTTTTCTTTTTGGTTTAGAGTCGTCTATTATTGTTTTTGGTTGAAATTATTTTTTCTAAATCCTTATTTTCTCTTTTTTAATTTTTTGAAAATTTTTTTAAACTAATAATTGAGTTTTTCTGTTTGAGTTTAGTGTCATGTTTTAAGTTTGGTGTCAATTGCATGCTTTTCTTTGTCTTTCAATTTTCGAATTGCATGTTCTTTGTTCTTCCTTGATCTTCAAGTTGTTCTTGTCAATTTTTCTTGTTTGATCTTTAGTTTTCTTGTTCTGTGTCTTTTCTTGTTTTTCTTGTGCTTTTTCAAAAAATCAGTTTTAAAAAAAAATATATTTTATTTATTAAATACCTTATTAAAACACGTTAAATTTATAGCTCAATTGGCTAGAGCGTTGTGCTTATGTTCTTGGTAACTGGCTATCTTCTTTTTAAAACTTTTTCAAAAATATTTTTTCTTTGAATAAATCTTGTGCCAAACTTTAAGTTTGGTGTTCTCCTGTTAACTTTTCTTTAGTTTTCAAAAATTTTATTTTGGTTTTCTAAAAATTTTAAGTTTGGTATTCTTTCTTCATGTTCTTGTTGTTCTTGTGAGTCTTCAAAGTGTTCTTGAGTCTTCCTTGTGTTTTGATCTTAAAATTTTTAAGTTTGGTGTTCCTTGGTGTTTTTCCTCCAAATTTTCAAAAATAAGGAGCATTAGATCTAAAAATTTTAAATTTTGTGTCTTTTTATTGTTTTTCTCTTTCCTCATTGAATTCAAAAATATCTTTTTCCTTTATTTTAATTGATTTTTCGAATTTTTCTTTTAAAAATTCAGATTTTATTTTAAACTTTTTTATTTTATCTTATCTTAGTTTTAAAATTTCAAAATTCAAATCTTTTTCAAAAAAAAATCATATCTTTTTCAAAATCTTATCTTATCTTATTTCAAATTTCAAAACTTTTTAATTTAAATTCCTTATCTTCTCTTACTTAGCTTATCTTATCTTTTCTAATCTCAAATTTTAAAATCAAATCTTTTTCATATCTTTTATTTTATTTTATTTTATTTTATTTTCTTACAAGTATCTCTAATTTTAAGACATATCTTTTTCAAAACCTCCTATCCATTTTTTCTCTCTCTTCATTTTTCGAAAATCTTCACCCATTTTTCATTTATTTTATTTTTAATTTATTTTATTTTTGAAATAAATAAATAAAAATATTTTTTTATAATACTATTTCAATCTCTATTTCACATCATCTCCCTTTCTCCATCATGGACCTAAGTAAAAATGAACAATCCAGAAGGACTCTGGGGTCCTATGCTAACTCCACTACTACTTCATATGGGAGTAGTATCTGTATACCCTCTATCGGAGTCAGTAGCTTTGAGTTGAACCCTCAGCTCATTATCATGGTGCAGCAAAGTTGCTAATATTTTGGTCTTCCACATGAAGAACTTGCAGAGTTTCTGGCACAGTTTTTACAAATTGCTAACACAGTACATGATAAGGAAGTAGATCAGGATGTCTACAGATTATTACTATTTCCATTTGCTATAAAAGACCAAGCTAAGAGGTGGTTAAATAACCAACCTAAGGCTAGCATAAGGACATGGAAACAGCTGTCAGAAAAATTCCTGAATCAATACTTCCCTCCAAAACGGATGACACAGCTAAGGCTGGACATCCAAGGATTTAAACAAGGAGATAATGAATCTCTTTATGATGCCTGGGAGAGATATAGAGAGATGCTAAGAAAATGCCCCTCTGAAATGTTTTCAGAATGGGTGCAATTAGACATCTTCTATTATGGGCTTACAGAGAAAGCTCAAATGTCTCTAGATCACTCAGCTGGTGGATCTATACACATGAGAAAGACAATTGAAGAGGCTCAAGAGCTTATTGATACAGTTGCCAGAAATCAGCATTTGTACCTAAGCAGTGAATCTTCCATGAAAGAAGAGGCTAAAACAGTAACTACTGAACTCAGTCCTGCAGAACAAATTTCTGAATTCAATCAGCAATTAGACTTTCTAACAAAATAGCTGGCCGAATTCAAGGAGATACTACAAGACACAAGAATAGCTAATCTGAATATGGAAGTACAGTTGAAGCAAACAGAACAGCAGTTATCAAAACAAATAACGAGTGCCAAGCCATTCAATTAAGAAGTGGAAAAACATTAAATACCTCACTTCAAGGCAGCAGGAAGGCAAGAAATGAGCAACCTACTATCCAAAATCCCTCTGAGGACAGTAAGAGCCCAGAGAGGAATAACTCTGGCGTTCAAACGCCAGAAACAGGCAAGGATTTGGCGTCAAATGCCCAATGGAAGCTCAGTTCTGGCGTTCAAACGCCAGGAACAAGTAAGGAGTTGGCATCCAACACCACTCCAGCTTCTAACCCTGGCATTCAAATGCCAGTGAGGGATCAGACACACACAAGTGCTGATAACAACCCCTCTAAAAAGGCTTCTCCAACCACCTCTGTAGGAAATAAACCTGCAGCAACTAAGGTTGAGGAATATAAAGCCAAGATACCTTATCCTCAAAATCTCTGCCAGGAGGAGCAGGATAAGCAATTTGCTCGCTTTTCAGATTATCTCAGGACTCTTGAAATAAAGATTCTGTTTGCAGAGGCACTTGAGCAAATACCTTCTTATGCCAAGTTCATGAAGGAGTCTTGAGTCATAAGAAGGATTGGAGAGAAACTGAAAGAGTTCTCCTCACTGAAGAATGCAGTGCAGTCATTCTGAAAAGCTTTCCAGAAAAGCTTAAAGTTCCCGGAAGCTTTCTAATACCATGCATATTAGAGGGTAATTGCACCAAGACAGCTTTATGTGATCTTGGGGCAAGCATCAACCGAATACCTGCATCCACTATTAGAAAGCTTGGTTTAACTGAAGAAGTTAAACCAACCCGGATATGTCTCCAACTTGCTGATGGCTCCATTAAATACCCATCAGGCGTGATTGAGGACATGATTGTCAGGGTTGGGCCATTCGCCTTTTTCACTGACTTTGTGGTGCTAGAAATGGAGGAGCACAAAAGTGCTACTCTCATTCTAGGAAGACCTTTCCTAGCAACTGGACAAACTCTCATTGATGTCCAAAAGGGGGAAGTAACCCTGAGAGTCAATGAGGATGAGTTTAAGTTGAATGCTGTCAAAGCCATGTAGCATCCAGACACACCAAAAGACTGCATGAAAGTTGATCTCATTGACTCTTTGGTAGAGGAGGTCAACATGGCTGAGAGTCTCAAATCAGAGCTGGAAGACATCTTTAAAGATGTTCAGCCTGATTTGGAGGGTTCAGAGGAATTGAAAGAGCCTCTGAGACTTCCTCAGGAAGAGGAGAAACCTCCTAAACCCGAGCTCAAGCCATTACCACCATCCTTGAAATATGCATTTCTGGGAGAAGGTGACACCTTTCCAGTGATCATAAGCTCTGCTTTAAATCCACTGGAAGAGGAAGCACTAATTCAAGTGCTAAGGACACACAAGACAGCTCTTGGGTGGTCCATAAGTGACCTTAAGGGCATAAGCCCAGCTAGATGCATGCACAAAATCTTATTGGAGGATGATGCTAAGCCAGTGGTTCAACCACAGAGGCAGCTAAATCCAGCCTTGAAGGAAGTAGTGCAGAAAGAGGTCACCAAATTACTGGAGGCTGGGATTATTTATCCTATTTCTGATAGCCCCTGGGTAAGCCCTGTTCAAGTTGTTCCCAAGAAGGGAGGCATGACAGTGGTTCATAATGAAAAAAATGAACTGGTTCCTACAAGAACAGTTACAGTGTGGCGCATGTGTATTGACTACAGAAGGCTCAACACAGCCACCAGAAAGGATCATTTTCCTTTACCATTCATAGACCAGATGCTAGAGAGACTAGCAGGTCATGAATATTACTGCTTTTTGGATGGCTATTCAGGTTACAACCAAATTGCAGTAGATCCTCAGGACCAAGAGAAAACAGCATTCACATGTCCTTCTGGAGTATTTGCTTACAGAAGAATGCCTTTTGGTCTGTGTAATGCACCTGCAACCTTTCAGAGGTGCATGCTCTCTATCTTCTCTGATATAGTAGAGAAATTTCTGGAAGTCTTCATGGATGACTTTTCAGTATTTGAAAACTCATTCAGCTCTTGCCTTGACCATTTAGCACTTGTTCTGAAAAGATGCCAAGAGACCAACCTAGTTTTAAACTGGGAAAAATGTCACTTTATGGTGACTGAAGGAATTGTCCTTGGGCATAAAATTTCAAACAAGGGGATAGAGGTGGATCAAGCTAAAGTGGAAGTAATTGAAAAATTACCACCACCTGCTAATGTTAAGGCAATCAGAAGCTTTTTGGGCATGCAGGATTCTACAGGAGGTTTATAAAGGATTTTTCAAAAATTGCAAAACCCCTGAGCAATCTGCTAGCTGCTGACATGCCATTTGTGTTTGACACAGAGTGTCTGCAGGCGTTTGAGACTCTGAAAGCTAAGCTGGTCACAGCAACAGTTATTTCTACACCAGACTGGATATTATCATTTGAACTAATGTGTGATGCCAGTGACCATGCCATTGGTGCAGTACTGGGGCAGAGGCATGACAAGCTTCTCCATGTCATTTATTATGCTAGCCGTGTTTTAAATGATGCCCAGAAAAATTATACAACCACAGAAAAAGAATTGCTTGCAGTGGTTTATGCCATTGACAAGTTTAGATCATACTTAGTAGGATCAAAAGTGATTGTGTACACTGACCATGCTGCTCTTAAATATCTACTCACAAAGCAGGATTCAAAACCCAGGCTCATAAGATGGGTGTTGCTTCTGCAAGAGTTTGATAAAGAAATAAGAGACAGAAAAGGGACAGAGAACCAAGTGGCTGATCATCTGTCCCGGATAGAACCAGTAGAAGGGGAGTTTCCCCCTTCTATTGAGATCTCTGAGACCTTTCCGGATGAGCATTTGTTTGCCATTCAGGAAACACCATGGTTTGCAGATATTGCAAACTATAAAGCTGCAAGGTTCATACCCAAGGAGTACAGCAGGCAACAAAAGAAAAAATTAATTACTGATGCAAAGTACTACTTATGGGATGAACCCTATCTCTTTAAGAGATGTGCAGACGGAATAATCCGTAGGTGTGTGCCTAGAGAAGAAGCACAGAGGATCTTATGGCATTGCCATGGATCACAATATGGAGGCCATTTCGGAGGTGAGTGAACAGCCACCAAGGTCCTTCAATGTGGCTTCTACTGGCCTACACTCTATAGGGATTCCCGAGAGTTTGTACGTAACTATGACAGTTGCGAAAGAGCTGGTAATCTGCCTCATGGTTACGCTATGCCTCAACAGGAAATCTTGGAGATTGAGTTGTTTGATGTATGGAGAATTGACTTTATGGGACCTTTCCCACCATCATAATCAAACACTTATATTCTGGTGGCAGTCGACTATGTATCAAAATGGGTAGAGGCCATAGCCACACCCACCAATGATACTAAAATAGTGCTGAAGTTCCTCCAGAAACATATCTTCAGCAGGTTTGGTGTCCCTAGAGTACTAATCAGTGATGGGGGCACTCACTTCTGCAATAAATAGCTTTACTCTGCCATGGTCCGGTATGGGATTCGCCACAAGGTGGCGACTCCATATCATCCACAGACAAATGGGCAAGCTGAAGTTTCTAACAGAGAACTAAAAAGAATCCTGGAACGGACTGTAAGTACCCGTAGAAAGGATTGGGCAAGAAACTTGGATGATGCTCTGTGGGCTTACAGAACAGCATTCAAGACTCTTATAGGGACCTCTCCATACCAACTTGTGTATGGTAAGGCCTGTCATCTGCCCGTGGAACTGGAACATAAGGCCTACTGGGCAACCAGATTCCTAAACTTTGATGCCAAATTAGCTGGAGAAAAAAGATTACTCCAGCTGAATGAGCTAGAGGAATTCAGACTCACTGCTTTCAAAAATGCCAAGATTTATAAAGAGAAATAAAAAAGGTGGCATGACAGAAAGCTGTCATCTAGAGTCTTTGAACCAGGACAAAAGGTTCTGTTGTTTAACTCTAGGCTCAGGCTATTCCCCGGGAAATAGAAATCTCGGTGGAGGGGACCATATGTGATTACAAGTGTATCACCATATGGTTATGTGGAACTTCAAGACATTGATTATGATAAGAAGTTCATTGTTAATGGACAGAGAATTAAGGACTATCTTGAAGGCAATGTTGAGCAAGAGTGCTCAAGGATGAGGCTAGATTAAAAGCTTAGCAAGGTCCAGCTAATGACAATAAAAAAGTGTTTGCTGGGAGACAACCCAGCCATTAGCAAAACTTTTTCTGTTATTTTATTTTATTTTATTCCTCATTTTATTTATATGAGTTTAATATTAACAAGGTAAAGAATCAATTGCATAAGTCCACAGGGTTACAGAAGAATTTAGAGCACAAAACAGGAAAAAGGAGCTTACTGGCAAGAAAATGCCAGTAAGAAACACAACTGGGCATTAAACGCCCAAAAGGAGCATCTACTGGGCGTTTAACGCCAGTAAAGATAGCCATCTGGGCGTTCAGAAAAACGCCCAGGGACAAAGGGGTTTCTGGCGTTTAACGCCAGCTAGAAGCAACAGCTGGGCGTTAAACGCCCAAAACATGCAGCAGTTGGGCGTTTAACGCCAGGATTGTGGGGAGTAGGCGATTTCGTTTTCAATTCAAATTTTTTCCATTTTTTATGTTTCAATTCATGATTTCTTTCACAAACATGTTACAAATCCTAATTTTTCAAATCCTTTTTCAAAAGTTATCAAATATATCTTAATTCATAAACCCTTTTTCTTAATCCCCTTCAAATTATTTTCAAATCCTTTTCAAAATAAATTTATCTCTTTTCCTTCTCAAATCTTTTCAACTCATCAATATCTTTTTCAAATCTTCACATCATCTTTTTCAAAATTCAGATTTATCTTTTTCAAATATCTTTCATATCTTTTCAATTTTAAATCACATCTTTTACTATCATACTTATCTTTTCCAAATCACTTTTTCTATCATATCTTTTTCAAATAATTTTTGAAACCCACCCCCCTTCCCTTTAAATATTGGTTCGGCCTTTCCCCCTCTCCTTCACAAGTTGCGCTTGGCTCTCCCTCTTTCCCTCTCCTTTGCTTTCTTTTGCTTGAGGACAAGCAAACCTCTAAGTTTGGTGTGTTTATCCGTGATCACTAAACCAATACCCACTAAGATCATGGCTCCTAAGGGAAAACAAACCGACTCAAGAGGCAAGAAAGAGAATATTCCAAAACCACTTTGGAATCAAGGGAAGTTCATAACCAAAGAACATTCAGACCATTTTTACAAAATAATGAGTCTAAGGTCAGTGATCCCGAAAGTTAAATTCAATCTGAAAGAAGATGAATATCCGGAGATCCAAGAGCAAATTCGAAACAGGAGCTGGGAAGTCCTAGCTAATCCTGAAACAAAGGTGGGAAGAAACATGGTTCAGGAATTCTATGCTAATCTATGGCAGACGGACAGGCAAAGGATAGCTGGAACCGCATTCTATGACTATAGAACTTTGGTCAGAGGGAAGATTGTTCACACCCACCCTGATAAAATAAGGGAGATCTTCAAGCTGCCTCAACTGCAAGATGACCCAGACTCCATTAATAGGAGAATGATGAGATCAAACCTGGGCTTGGATAAAATCCTAGAGGACATATGCCTCCCTGGAGCCAAGTGGACAACCAACACAAAGGGTGTCCCGAACTAACTCAAGAGAGGAGATCTCAAACCAGTCGCCAGAGGCTGGTTGGACTTCATTGGGCGCTCTATACTGCCCACTAGCAACCGCTCTGAAGTCACCATCAGAAGAGCAGTGATGATTCATTGCATTATGCTGGAGAAAGAAGTGGAAGTTCATAAGCTGATTGCTTGTGAGCTTTACAAAATTGCAAACAAGAACTCCAAAGATGCCAAATTGGCCTATCCAAGCTTAGTTTCTCTATTATGTAAAGATGCTGGGATAAAGATGGGAGTAGATAAGTATATCTCAGTTGAGAAACCAATCACCAAAAAGTCTATGGAAGGACAACAAGTGCAGGACGACCCCATCAAGAGAAAAGCAGAGGAGTTCCTCCCGAAAATCCCTCAAATTGAATACTGGGAGCGCCTAGAAGCATCTGTCACCAAGTTGCAAGAAGCTGTGGATCAACTGAAGGAAGAACAACAAAATCAAAACAGCATGCTCTGCAAACTGCTTAGAGAACAAGAAGAGCAAGGGCGTGAACTGAAGGAATTAAAGCGTCAGAAACTATCTCTTGAAGGGCCAAGCACTCCACAGACTAAAGAGGCATCCACCTCCCAAATTCAAGGTTGTTGAGTTCTAATCTTAGCCTTAACTCTGTGATAATTGTTCTTATTTGAGTTTTACCTTAGAAGTTATATATGAGTAGTAGTAATTAGTATTCATATTTTGATTTTATCTCCAATTAAGCTATAATCTATTTTTCTCATCATCATTAAACATGAATAAAATAGCAGATTTTCTTTAGAATAAGGAGGCAATATTTTTCGAGTTTTTAATAAGAAAAATTCTAATTATTTACATGTGGTGGCAATGTTTTTTGTCTTCTGAATGAATGCTTGAACAGTGCATATGTCTTTTGAATTTGATGTTTATGAATGTTAAATATGTTGGCTCTTGAAAGAATGATGAAAAAGGAGAAATGTTATTTGATAATCTGAAAAATCATAAAAAAATGATTCTTGAAGCAAGAAAAAGCAGTGAATACAAAAGCTTGCAAAAAAAAAGGCGAAAATAAAAGAAAAAGAAAAAGAAAAAGTAAGCAGAAAAAGCCAATAACCCTTAAAACCAAAAGGTAAGGGTAATAAAAAGGATCCAAGGCTTTGAGCATCAGTGGATAGGAGGGCCTAAAGGAATCAAATCCTGGCCAAAGCGGCTAAACCAAGCTGTTCCTAACCATGTGCTTGTGGCATGAAGGTGTCAAGTGAAAACTTGAGACTGAGCGGTTAAAGTCAAGGTCCAAAGCAAAAAGAAGAGTGTGCTTAAGAACCTTGGATACCTCTAATTGGGGACTTTAGCAAAGCTGAGTCACAATCTGAAAAGGTTCATCCAATTATGTGTCTGTGGCATTTATGTATCTGGTGGTAATATTGGAAAACAAAGTGCTTAGGGCCACGGCCAAGACTCATAAAGTAGCTGTGTTCAAGAATCAACATACTAAACTAGGAGAATCAATAACACCATCTGAATTCTAAGTTCTATAGATGCCAATCATTCTGAGCTTCAATGAATAAAGTGAGATGCCAAAACTGTTCGGAAGCAAAAAGCTACTAGTCCCGCTCATCTAATTAGAATCTGAGCTTCACTCAAAAAACTCTGAGATATTATTGCTTCTTGACTTGTTTGTATTCTATTTTATTTGTCTAGTTGCTTGGGGACAAGCAACAGTTTAAGTTTGGTGTTGTGATGAGCGGATATTTTATACGCTTTTTGGGGTTAATTTCATGTAGTTTTTGGTATGCTTTAGTTAGTTTTTAGTATATTTTCATTAATTTCTAGGAAAAATTCATATTTCTGGACTTTACTATGAGTTTGTGTATTTTTCTGTAATTTCAGGTATTTTCTGGCTGAAATTGAGGGAGCTGAGTAAAAATCTGATTCAGGCTGAAAAAGGACTGCTGATGCTGTTGGATTCTGACCTCTCTGCACTCGGAATGGATTTTCTGGAGCTACAGGAGTCCAATTGGTGCGATCTCAATTGCGTTGGAAAGTAGACATCCAGGGCTTTCCAGCAATATATAATAGTCCATACTTTTGCTCAAGGATAGATGACGTAAACTGGCGTTCAACGCCAGTTCCATGTTGCAGTCTGGCGTTAAACGCCAGAAACAGGTTACAAATTGGAGTTAAACGCCAGAAATAGGTTACAACCTGGCGTTTAACTCCAGAAACAGCCTAGGCACGTGTAAAGCTTAAGTCTCAGCCCCAGCACACACCAAGTGGGCCCCAGAAGTGGATTTCTGCACCATCTATCTTAGTTTATTCATTTTTTGTAAACCTAGGTTACTAGTTTAGTATTTAAAACAACTTTTAGAGGTTTACTTGGTACCTCATGACATTTTTAGATCTAAAATTTGTACTCTTTGACGGCATGAGTCTCTAAACTCCATTGTTGGGGGTGAGGAGCTCTGCTGTGTCTCGATGAATTAATGTAATTATTTCTGTTTTCTATTCAAACACGCTTGTTTCTATCTAAGATGTTCATTCGCACTTCAATATGATGGATGTGATGATCCGTGACACTCATCACCATTCTCAACCTATGAACGCGTGCCTGACAACCACCTCCGTTCTACCTTCGATTGAATGAGTATCTCTTGGATTCCTTAATTAGAATCTTCGTGGTATAAGCTAGAATCCATTGGCAGCATTCTTGAGAATCCGGAAAGTCTAAACCTTGTCTGTGGTATTCTGAGTAGGATTCAGGGATTGAATGACTGTGACGAGCTTCAAACTCATGAGTGCTGGGCGTAGTGACAGACGCAAAAGGATCAATGGATTCTATTCCAGCATGATTGAGAACCAATAGATGATTAGCCGTGCGGTGACAGCGCACCTGGACCATTTTCACTGAGAGGACGGATGGTAGCCATTGACAACGGTGATCCACCAACATACAGCTTGCCATAGGAGGAACCTTGCGTGCGTGAAGAAGAAGACAAGGGGGAAAGCAGAGATTCAGAAGACAAAGCATCTCCAAAACTCCAACATATTCTCAATTACTGCATAACAAGTATTTATTTCATGCTCTTTTATTTTTCGCAATTCAAACTGATAATCATAATTAATCTCCTGACTAAGATTTATAAGATAACCATAGATTGCTTCAAGCCAACAATCTCCGTGGGATCGATCCTTACTCACGTAAGGTATTACTTGGACGACCCAGTGCACTTGCTGGTTAGTGGTACGAGTTGTGAAAAGTGTGATTCATAATTCGTGCACCAGATGCCTCATCTTTGCATCTTTATTTTTTGCCAAATAATGTCATCGCATTGATTGAGCAGTCTTAGAACACAAACAATCATTGAAGTCTCGGATTTAGGGAGAAGTATCGCAAGTTATTTTCAGGTTTCTTCTTTTTATCATCCTTCCACTTAGATGTCTTGCATCTTTTGCATTCTTGTAAATCTTCATCCTCCCTGTAACATGCAATCATTAGGAAAAGCAGGTATCTTGGTATAATTAAGTCCTATTTTATTTATGATTTTCTTAGTTTCGTAGAATGTATTTAAAATCTTCATATTTTCAAAAGCATCTTTTATTAACTTGAGGATTTCCGTCACGGCTTTGTCGAAACTCTTTATGTGATACAACTAATCAAGAAAGACAATTTTAAATACTTTGTGCACCCTTCATACAATTGTTCATTACTATCTTCCAATAACTTATAAAATTATGCATTTTTTCATTGTGCTCTTCATTTTGAATTCCATCTTCATCTTCTGCATTGTCACCATCTCCATCTATTGGATCAAAGAGTGAACATGTTCATTCAAGTTAGGACCAGCAACCCTAAATGCGTCATTGAGCATTGTTACCATTGAATACTGAGATGTCAAGTCATCTTGTACAATGACTAGTTTGATGAACTTGTGACCCAACTCCAATTGCCTCTTTACCATGCCAATACCAAATTTTGTAGTTTTCTAAAAATGGCTTGATTATTAAATGTTAAAGAATCTTCTCTCTTGTTTTCCACTTGTCAAAACCACACACCAGACAAGAGAATTTAATTTGGCAACTCCGAAAGATTAATGCTCAAAAGCAAAATCCAAAAACTTGTTTAAACCATTTTTATACTCATGCATAGTTCCTAATTTTTCAATTCATGACTTATCAATTGACATGACTAAGAAAAAATACAATTAGTTATTATAAAAATATATTCATTAACAATTTATATATTTTAAAGATAATAAAATTATTTTTGTATGTGAAAATTAAAAATAAAAAATATTTAAATAGTATTCTAAAAAAAACTATAAAAAATTATAATTACCTCTTTTAACAGATAATTTTTTAATTGGAGTAGTAGATTTGTAATTTTTTTCTTATCAAATAATTGTGTATACACAAATTATATTCTCCGTGCAAAGTAAAAGGAGAAAAAGCAACTTTAGACAGTGACGGACCTAGAAAATTTTAAGAATGGGGGCAAAAATATATATCCTAAAATAATTTTTTTGAACATTGCCCATTATACTAAAAATATAATAGAGATATAAAAATTAAAGAGAGTTAGTGAACACTTTTATTTTTAAAATACTTTAATTTAATTTTGATATACTGTCATCAGATTAAAGATTTTATGGATCTATTTAATTATGTATTATAATTAAAAAACTACATTTTACAATCATCACCTAAATAATTATCTAAAAAATATACATATTTTAACATATTAAAATTAACTTCTATTCTTTTAAACAATTGTTCTTGTAACACCCTACCACACAGAGCTTTACGTTTAAGTCGTAAAATAGAGGTGGTGAGGTATTACGACCTTTAAAATAAAAGATATATATGTATAATACTTGAAAGAATATAATATACGATGAGCCTTGAAGGATTGGTAAAACAAAATTGCAAAATTTAAAAGCGCAACGTTCAAGAATAAGGATTACTTGCATACGAAGAAAGATAAGATTTATATATATATATATATATATATATATATATATATATATATATATATATATATATATATATATATATATATAAAACAAGAGTAGAGGGTCAAGAGTACAAAATAACAAGCTCCTAACTCAGCCTGCGAAGCTAGGGTTGGCCAGAGAATATTTACATACATATATATATAACCCATGACCCAAAATACATATATGAAACCCTAGTTCTCCATAGACTTCTAAGAGGTACAAAAGTAAAACAAGTCATTCGGAGAGTTCTATACATATGGTCATGTACAAGCAGTATACAAAACAGTGTCCCAAAAGATCTACTTCACTGTAGAACTCCAGACGCCTAACGAGGTGCCTCTCGACCTACATATGAAAAACACAAATATCTGTATGGAATGAGAACCGGGGATTCTCAACATGGTAAAGGTGCCGCATACATAAGATATATGGTCCCGAGAAAGCCAGAGGCAATCCTAGAACTCCGACACTTAGATTATAAAACTTAAGGAACTAAAACAGAAACCATAAACAGGTGGTTCTCTAAGGTTTTAAACTCATACAAAACCTAACTAAAACCCTCAGTCTCTCCGTCTTTCCTCCGATCGTCTCAACTCTGGTGAAACCACATAGACAAATAAGCAGGCAATGGCAAACACAGGTAGATTACAAGTATTACAGTTAGCAAGTATCACAATAAGCATATTAAATTCACTTAGGCATTCCCAGTTAATGCACAAGCAAGCAATTCAAATAATATGCATATGATATATGCCTGTCTTATGGATGATGAGTCTCATCTGTCAGTTATCAAGCCATCCCAACAAGTCCGGCTGCTAAACCCTGAACTGCCCCCCGTCACGCATCCCAAGAGTCTATGCATAGCTTTTTCTCATATATCAAATCTGCTTATTGGGGGTATCCTTCCCAGGAATTTATACGTGCCCGGTCACCCTTACGAAGTAGGGCCAACAGAGTATCGAGTCTTGACCTGGAACACGTGGTGGCAAGCTACGGTACTTTACCCAGGAAAACTCGTATCTCAGATAAATAAAGAGGATAAGCCTAAAAAACATTCATATTCATTCATACTTATTGCACAATCATTCATAATAGCCATGGCCTTACATATACTTCATTTCTTTAAACTTTTCATACATAATTCATCATTTTTCAACCTTAATTCACCTCCAAGTTACCACCTTTTCTTAACTTCATCTCATTACTAGGTATACCACTAAGGTCTAAGGCTAAAAGAGTAAAAATAGAGGTTTAGAGGTTCAAAATTAGGTTTTAAAACACAAAAGTCATTTTGCTATGGGCTTGCATTTTTCCTTCCTCGCGTATGCAAGCAACTTGCTCGCGTACGCGAGATCCCTAACCCGAAAAGGTTGGTCGCGTCGCGTGCAGGTGGTTGCGTACGCAACCCCTCAAAAATCACTGCTCGCATACGCAAGATGCCAAACACGAAAGGGTTGGTCGCGTTGCGTGTAGTGGTCGTGTACGCAAGACATGCAGGATGGCAAAAATGTTGAATGCTCCAGAATTTTTTGTTTTGCACTCCAAACTTCCGATGCAAATAACTTTTTTGTTTCAAAATATTTTTCATCTGTTCTTTCAACGGCATAAACTTCACGGATCCAATATTCATATGAAACAATTTTGAACAATTTGGGTGTCTAGAAGCCGAGTTATGGCTCACCGAAATTCGGCTAAAAATAAGGTTTTCACAAAAGTTCTTAAACCTCTATTCTTACCAAAACCAAACTCAAAATCAACCTGCCATACACAAAAGCAGCACCACAACACATCATTTATAGCACCACAATCTACAATTTCTACCACAATCAATCATACCTCAATATCACACAATCTCATACCTAAATTCCTCAATATAACTAACAAAATCATCAACAATCCATCATCTATGCATATTCAATATTATCAACTTGTCAATCATCATTCAATAACCATTTATCATTCTATTTCCATCATAAATAATAATCACCAATAATTACTCAATCCATATCAACAATCATTATCAAAAGTACTAAGTACTTAACATACTCTATCATTCCAACCTATCCTATGGTCATCTAGCTTAAGTTTTCACAAGACATTATATATTAAATACGAGAAACCAAAATCATACCTTGACCGATTTTCTCATATAACCCAAGGCAACCTACTTAGACAAGATTGCAAGACTTCAACATAAAAAATCAGCAACCAAGATCCAAACCAATCTTCCAATTTCCACAAATAAGCTCCACTTTACATATTTACACACCTAATTCATATTACTACATATATATGTATTCAAAATTTTATATCCAACACACATAATCAATGAATTATCTAGGGTTCTAGGATTCTCACCTTACTCAAACACCAATGAAGCAAGGTTAAGTGTTTTCCTCAAGCTAATCGGATCCTATAACATAAAAGGATCAAAATCTCAACACCGACCTATAAAATTTTCAAATATTTGGGGGAAGGAAGAACTAAGATTAAAACTAAGACTTCCTTACCAAATTAGGCTCTGGGCTTTGTAGAGCTCGTCACTGCGGATACGCGGCCGCAAACGGTGCGGCGATCAGAGCTCGGTGTGAGAAGATATGATGGTTTGAAATCAAAGCCAAGGGTTTGTTCTTGCTCCCCTTGTCTTGAGCTTGCTTCAGCGTGATTTTGCTGAATGGAGGAAGAAGAATAATTCTTCTTTAAGTATATTGGGCTGATGGGTTGGGCCTTGGGCCCAATAGGGCCCGGTTTGCCTGGTTCGGCCCATTCGGCCCAATCTTGGGCCAAATTCTTTAAAATTAGTGTCAAAATTATTATTTTAATTAGCTCTATCTTATTAAACTATAAAATTCACATTTCTAATTTCTTTTATTAAAAATTTATTTGTTGATTAATTATTCGCTAATTTTACGGAGTTTACATCCTACCCACCTAATTAAGAATTTTGCCCTCAATATTCAGATTCAGTTACCTGAAAAGAGGCGTGGGTAATCCTTCCGCATATCTGATTCAAGTTCCCAAGTATGTTTTTCGATTCCAGCTCGACTCCAAGCTACTTTCACCAATGATACTTCCTTTTCGTGCAATCGTTTGATGCTGGTGTCATCAATCCTAACCGGGATTACTGGAAGCGTCAGATATTCTCTTACTTGAACTGATTCTGGTTCCAGAATATGACTTGCATAAGGAGTATACTTCCGAAGCTGCAACACGTGAAACACGTCGTGTAGGTTCAAAAGATGCGGCGATAAGGCAATTTTATAGGCTACCGGCCCAATCCTCTTCAGAATTTGAAATGGACCGATGTAACGGGAATTCAGTTTCTTTGTTTTGATTACTCTACCCACTCCAGTTGTTGAAGTAACCTTCAGAAACACATGATCTCCTTCCTCAAACTCTAAAGGCTTCCGCCTTTGATCAGCATAGCTCTTCTGACAGCTTTGAGCGACAAGCATTCAAATTCGAATTTTCTTTATCTGCTCAGTAGTTTCTTCTATCATTTCAAGCCCTAACAAGCTCTTCTCTCCAGCTTCATACCAGCATAGCGAAGATTGACAATTTCTTCCATACAGAGCCTCATACGGAGCCATTCCAATGCTCGCATGGTAGCTATTGTTATATGCAAACTCCACTAGCAGCATATACCAATCCCAGCTTGCCGACTGGTCCAGAACACAAGCCCTCAGCATATCCTCTAGGGTTTGAATTGTTTGTTCCGATTTACCATCTATTTGAGGGTAATACGCCGTACTTAAACTCAACTGAGTTTCAAATGCTCGCTAGAAAGCCCCCCAGAACCTAGAGGTAAAACGAGGATCTCTGTTGGATATAATTGTAGTAGGCACGCCATGCAGCCTCACAATCTCTTTGATGTACAAGCGTGCCACCTCCTCCAACTTACAACTCATCTGAATGGGGAGACAATGTGCCGATTTTGTCAGTCAATCCACAATCACCCAAACAGCATCATATCCAACTCGAGTTCTTGGTAATCCTGACACAAAGTCCATCGCGGTGCTCTCCCATTTCCACTGGGGAATTTCTAAGGGCTGAAGGATTCCTGATGGTTTCTGATGTTTAATTTTGACTTTTAGACAAGTCAGACACTTAGATACATGCAATGCTACATCGTTCTTCATTCCCGGCCACCAGAACATTGTTTTCAGATCTTGGTACATTTTAGTGCTTCCCGGATGAATAGAGAATCCGCTTTTCTGCACTTCCTTTAAGATATCCTGCCGTAAAGTTCCAACATCAGGCACACAATCCCACCCTTAAATCTCCATATCCTGTCATCGTCTCATGATACTCTCCACTGTTTCCCTTGCTCAATTACCGGCCACACCTTCTGCAATTCCTTTTCGTCTTGTTGAGCTTTCTCGATCTTGGATTTAAACTCACTTGAAATTTACAACTGGCTTAGACATAGAGTACCAGACTCTTTTCTAACCCCCCAGTTTTAGACTTTCGAATGCTTTTAGCAATTCTTCCTGTCTTAGCATCATCCAAGCAGCACATAGAGACTTTCGACCCAAAGCGTCCGCCACAACATTTGCTTTCCCAGGGTGATAATTCAACTCAAAGTCATAGTCCTTTAATAGCTCAATTCACCTCCTTTGACGCATATTCAGTTCTTTCTACTCAAAAAGGCACTTCAAGCTCTTGTGATATGAGAAAATTGAAACTTGATGCCATAGAGATAATTCTTCCAAACCTTTAAAGCAAACACGACGGTAGCAAGCTCTAAGTCATGAGTTGGGTAATTCATCTCGTGCAGCTTTAACTGCTGTGAGGCATATGCCACGATATTACGGTGTTGCATCAGCACGCACCCCAGACCCTTTAGTGAGGCATCACAATATACCTCAAATGGTTCATTTGGCTCAGGCAACACCAATACAAGTGCAGTGGTCAGTTTTTAATTTAACGCTCGAAAACTCTCCTCGCACTCAGAAGTCCAGACAAATGGCGCATCCTTCCCGGTCAATTTGGTCAAAGGCAAAGCGAGTTGCGAAAACCCTTTGATGAACCTTCGGTAATAACCTGCCAATCCAAGAAAACTCCTAATCTCTGTCACAGAAGTTAGTCGCCCCCAGTCCATTACTGCCTCAACTTTAGTAGGATCTACAATAATCCCTTGTTGACTTATCACATGACCAAGAAACTTCACCTCACTCTTCCAGAATTCACATTTAGATAACTTAGCATACAATTTTGTGTCCTTCAAGATTTGTGGCATAGTCCTCAAGTGATCCGCATGCTCCTCATTGTTCTTAGAATAATTCAGTATGTCATCAATGAAGACGACTACAAACTTATCCAGATACTGTCGGGGCATTGGTTCACCTGAAAGACATTACTCTGTATTCGTAGTGACCATATCACATTCTGAAAGTAGTCTTTGGAATGTCCTCCTCTCTAACCCTTATCTGATGATAACCGGATCGCAAGTCAATTTTGGAAAATACTCCTGCTCCCTGAAGTTGGTCCATTAGATCGTCGATCCTTGGTAATGGATACTTATTCTTCACGGTAACCTTGTTCAGTGGCTGATAGTCAACACATAGGCGCATGCTTCCATCCTTCTTCTTTACCAGTAACACTGGCGCTCTCCATGGAGAAATACTCGGCCGAATGAAACTCTTACTCATTAGTTCTTCTAACTGAGATTTGAGTTCATTTAATTCCAGTGGTGACATTCGATAAGGATCAATTGAGATTGGCCCGACTCCAGGTACCAGCTCAATCGCAAACTCGATTTCTCGAGCAGGAGGGAATTCAAGAATGTCGTCTGGAAATACTTTAGGAAATTCACATACAACCGAAATTTGCTCTAAGCTCTGTTCCTCACCCGACACATTTGCCGCCAATGGCACAACACCCTCGCATTCACACCCACTACAGTTCACAACTACTGAGTTCAGATAATAATCCTTCGCCACAACCGGCCCTTCCGACCCTTTCGTCATAAAGTGCAACGTCCTTTCAGAACAGTTTAACAACACGCGATTCTTAGACAACCAATCCCATCCCAAGATGAGATCAAGACCAGTCATCGGCAGACAAATCATATCATAAACAAAATCACGCTGTTTAACTCGGAATGACACTTGTGGACATCCTAATCTAGTTAAAACGGCTTCAGAAGTGGCATTATGTACCTTCAGATCATAACCCAAGACTACAATCTTCAACCCTAGTTCACTAGCCTTGTCAAATGCTATAAATGAATGCGTCGCTCCAGAATCAAACAAAGCAATTAAAGATTTATCAGCTACTTCACAATTACCTCTAATCAGTGTCTCGGATTCCTCAGCAACTGCTGTAGAAGAAGTAAACACTCTTCCCGGTTGATGTACTCTGCCGGTCTTATACTTCTTCTTCTCTGGACAATTCTAGGCCAAGTGCCTGGGTCATCCACAAAAGTAGCATACCACTGATCCCAATCTGCATGAAACTCCAGGATGATACTTCCCAAACCTCTGACAACTTAGATCGGTTTGTGGCTGCTTTCCATACGTTCTCCCTTGATTAGCAATGTTATTCGGCCTCCTGAAGCTGTTCGGACCCTGATTGTACCGTGGGACGAAGCCTCCAAGCTTAAAGTTTCTACCTCTCGGTGCGAAACTCCTTCTTTGAGCCCTTTGAAAAGGCATCCTCTGACTTTTTCTTTCCACTACTACCTTCCTCAAACACTCCTCAGCCACCCAGCTTTTGTTTACAAGCTCAGAGAGTACTCTAATTTCCATTGGCCCAACAGAGCTCAGAATATCACTCTGGAGTTCTCCCTCATATTTTATGCACTTTCATTCAGCAAAATCCTCTGGAGCACCTTGACAAATGCAGAAAAATCGGCACAGTTCTTTGAACTTGTTAGTATACTCAGTAACAATCATCTGTCCTTATTTTAATTGCAGCAAATCAAGCTCCTCGGCATTCCTAACTAAACTAGGAAAGTAATTTCTATAGAACTCTGTTCGGAACACTTTCCACGGTACCACAACACCATCTAGTTTCAGGATACGTCGTGTTTCCTGCCACTAGTACTGAGCCTCACCTTGTAACTGATAGGTCCCGAACTCGATCCACTGTTCCTCAGGAACTTGCTAAGCCTGCAGTGCCCGCTCCATTGCCTGAAGCCAGTTATTCACTTCAGTAGGGTTTTAGGTCGGAGGGTGCACTTTCAGAAAAGAAGCTAGCGTCATTGGCCCCTCATCACCGTTGTTCCCATTATTCCCGTTGTTCATCTAATTTTCCAATGCCTCAGCTGTTGCCTGCATAGCCGCAACCATGTTTCCCAAGGCAGCCATAAAGTTATAGGGTTATTCCCTGCTGGTTTAGAGTTTGCATTGCCTAATCTACCTCTTCCTCGCCTGCGACCGTGTCCGTGAGTCGACATCTAGTTCCTATACACACCAAACAAGTGATATCAAGTTGTTGAGTCTCAATATCGCAGGTCTAGTATTTCAAGTCCCAAATGCACACTCATGAACATTTATGCCACATATATCAGTTAGATATCCTAATAGCACATAAACACACACACAGAGAATGCACAGAAGCATAGTCAGTCCGTCCTTCAGGCTCCACAGGAACAAATTTCTCTGATACCATAATATAACATCCTACCACACAGAGCTTTACGCTTAAGTCATAAAACAGAGGTACTGAGGTATTACGATCTCTAAGGTAAAAATTATATATACGTATAATACTTGAAAGAATATAATATACGAAGATTCTTGAAGGACTGGTAAAAAAATTGCAAAATTTAAAAGTGTAACGCTCAAGAATAAGGATTACTTGCGTACGAAGAAAGATAAGGTTCATAACATATATATACAGAAAACAAGAGTAAAGGCTCAAGAGTATAAAATAATAAGCTCCTAACTCAGCCAGCAAAGCTAAGGCTGGCCGGAGAATATTTACATACATATATATATAAACCATGACCCAAAATACATATATGAAACCCTAGTTCTTCATACACTTCTAAGAGGTACAAAAGTAAAACAAGTCATTAGGAGAGTTCTATACATATGGTCATATACAAGTAGTACACAAAATAGTGTCCCAAAAGATCCACTTCACTGCAGAACTCCAGATGCCTAGCGAGGTGCCTCTCGACCTGCATATGAAAAACACAAATATCCGTATGGAATGAGAACTGGGGGTTCTCAGCATGGTAAAGGTGCCACGTACATAATATATAAGGTCCTGGAAAAGCCAGAGGCAATCCTAGAACTCCGACACTTAGATTATAAAACTTAAGGAACTAAAACGGAAACCATAAACAGGTGGTCCTCTAAGGTTCTAAACTTATACAAAACCTAACTAAAACCCTCAATGTCTCCGCCTTTCCCCCGATCCTTCCAACTTCGGTGAAACTACATAGACAAACCACCAGGCAATGGCAAGCACAGGTAGATTACAAGTATTACAGTTAGCAAGTATCACAATAAGCATATTAAATTCACTTAGGCATTCCCAATTAATGCACAAGAAAGTAATTCAAACAATATGCATATGATGTATGCCTTTCCTATGGCTGATGAGTCTCATCTATCGGTTATCAAGCCAACCCGACAAGTCCGGCTACTAAACCCTGGACTGTCCCCCATCGCGCATCCCCAAGAGTCTATACATAGGTTTTTCTCATATATCAAATATGCTCATTGGGGGTATCCTTCCCAAAAATTTATACGTGTCTGGTCACCCTTACGATGTAGGGTCAACAAAGTATCGAGTCTTGACTTGGAACACGTGGTGGCAAGCCACGGTACTTTACCCAGGAAAATATGTATCTCAGATAAATAAAAAGCATAAGCCTAAAAAAACATTCATATTCATTCATAATTATTTCACAATCATTCATAATAGCCATGGCATCACATATACTTCATTTCTTTACAATTTGCATACATAATTCATCATTTTTCAACCTTACTTCACCCGCAAGTTTCCACCTTTTCTTAGCTTCATCTTATTACTAGGTATACTGATGCGTGAGCATCTTTCCTACCTTTTTCTAGTGAAATTGCATTTAATTTGTTGAGTTTAATTAAGAATTAATTATCTTTTAGCCACTATGGATGCTACTTTGAGTCTTGTGCAATTCTGTTTATTTTAGGAAATATTCGGATGGATTTTGATGGAGTTTCTGCAGAAAAAAAAGAAGAAGGCTATATAGGGCAAGAATGGCTTAGAGGATGGAGAGGAAGCTTGCACAAATGGAAGGAGCACAAGAATTAAAGGAGATGACCAGCGAGGAGCGACGCGTGCACGTACCTAATGCGTGCGCGTGATTTGGAGATTTGTACAGCGACGCGTGCGCGTACCTGACGCGTACGCGTGACACGCGAAGAAGACCGTCGACGCGTACGCGTGATTGACGCGTACGCGTGACATGCGCCACATGCAGAAAATGCAGAAAACGCTTATTGCTATAATTAATTCTGATTTAAACTTTAATTTTTAAAAATAGGATAAGATATTATATTAGTTTTAGAAAATAGATTTTAAATTAATTAGGATTAGATATAAAAGAGAAAAGGAACTTCTCTTCTGGGGATTCCCTTTTCATTCCACCTCAGCCCAATTTACAGTTTACCAGAATCCTAGTTTTCACTTTTTTCCATGAGCAACTAAACCTCCACTATTAAGGTTAGGAGCTCTGTCTATTGTATGGATTGATTCTATTGTTTTTCTATTTTAATTCATGTACTGATTTATAATTTAAGAATTGTTTTCGTTCTTTATCTTATGAATTTGGGTGGAAAGGAAGTATGACCTTCTTTCTAATTGAGTTCTTGTATAACTTGGAAAAGCTCTTTACTTGAACAACAGCTTGAAAACAATTTCTCCTAAATTCTAATTATCTGGACTTAACGGGATACTGACATATAATCCTCTTATATTTGGATAATTAGAATTTTTGTGGCATAATAACTAGAATTAAACTTCACCCCCTAATTGGAATTAATTGACCAAGGAATTGGCAGTTGATGAAAGTAAGAGGAGACTAGAAAGGTCTAAGGAATTAGGGTCTAGTCACATATAGTTTGCCATGAATTAAATCTTGCATGATTAAAATAAATTAATAAGAAAAGTCAATCTGAAAAATAGATAACTCTGAAGCCTTAACTGCCTTCTCCATATTGTTTTTCCAACTTATTTACTTGCCTGTCTTCTGATATTCTGAATTTACTATTTAATGATTTTGAACTCTCAAAACACTATTTTCTACTTGTATAACTAAGCAAATTAATCAACCATCATTGCTTACTCCATCAATCCTCGTGGGATCGACTCTCACTCACCTGAGGTATTGCTTGGTACGACTCGGTGCACTTGCCGGTTAGTTTGTGGTTATAAATTCTGCACCATATACCACTAAAGTCTAAGGCTAAAAGAGTAAAAATAGAGGTTTAGAGATTCAAAATTAGGTTTCAAAATTATCGAGTGGATGGAGGTCAGAATCCAACAGCATCTGCAGTCCTTTCTCAGCCTCTGAATCAGATTTTTGCTCAGGTCCCTCAATTTCAGCCAGAAAATACCTGAAATTACAGGAAAACACACAAACTCATAGTAAAGTCTAGAAATGTGATTTTTGCATAAAAACTAATAAAAATATAATAAAAAGTAACTAAAACATACTAAAAACTACATGAAAATATCACCAAAAAGCGTATAAAATATCCGCTCATCACAACACCAAACTTAAACTGTTGCTTGTCCTCAAGCAACTAGACAAATAAAATAGGATAAAAAGAGGATCAAGTTGCAATAGAATCCCAGTGTTTTAAGTGAAGCTCAAATTCTAATCAGATGAGTGGGGCTAGTAGCTTTTTGCTTCTGAATAGTTTTGGCATCTCACTTTATCCTTTGAAGTTCAGAATGATTGGCATCTATAGGAACTCAGAATTCAGATAGTGTTATTGATTCTCCTAGTTTAATATGTTGATTCTTGAACACAGCTACTTTATGAGTCTTGACTGTGACTCTAAGCATCTTGTTTTCCAGTAATACTACAGGATACATAAATGCCACAGACACATAACTGGGTGAACCTTTTCAGATTGTGACTCAGCTTTGCTAAAGTCCCCAGTTAGAGGTGTCCAGAGTTCTTAAGCACACTCTTTTGCTTTGGATCACGACTTTAATCACTCAGTCTCAAGCTTTTCACTTAGACCTGCATGCCACAAGCACATGGTTAGGGACAGCTTGATTCAGCCGTTTAGGCCAGGATTTTATGCCTTTAGGCCCTCCTATCCATTAATGCTCAAAGCCTTGGATCCTTTTTACCCTTGCCTTTTGGTTTAAAGGGCTATTGGCTTTTTCTGCTTGCTTTTTCTTTTTCTTTTATATTTTTTTCTCCATTTTCTTTTCGCAAGCTTTGTTCTTCACTGCTTTTTCTTGCTTCAAGAATCAATTTCATGATTTTTCAGATTATCAATAACATTTCTCTTTTTTTCATCATTCTTTCAAGAGCCAACAATTTTAACATTCATAAACTTCATTATCAAAAATATGCATTGTTCAAGCATTCATTCAGGAAACAAAAAGTATTGCCACCACAATTAAATAATTTTGAATTCTTCTCTTAAAAACTCGAAATAATTGCATCTTTACTCAAAGGATCCACTATTTTATTCATGTTTAATGATGAAGAGAAAAATAAATTATAGCTTACTTGGAGATAAAAATAAAATTAAAAATAAAGACCCTAATTACTAATATTCATATAATTCTTAAGATAGGTTTCTAATAATAAAAGTTATCACAGAGTTAAGATTAGGACTCAACAACCTTTATTTTGGGAGATGGATGCTCCTTCAATCTGTGGGGTGTCTGGTCCCTCAAGGGAGAGCCTCTGGCGCTTTAGCTTCTGTAGCTCACGCCCTTGCTTTTCTTGCTCCTTAAGCAGTTTGCAGAGCATGCTATTTTGATTTTGCTGTTATTCCTTAAGTTGATCCATAGCTTCTTGTAGCTTGGTGACAGATACTTCTAGGCGGGTCCAGTAGTCAATCTGAGGAATTTCTGGGAGGAACTCCTGCGCCCTCCTTTTGATGGAGTTATCTTGCACTTGTTGTCCTTCCATTGACTTCTTGGTGATTGGGTGCTCGACTGGGATGAACTCATCTACTCCCATCTTCACCCCACCATCTTTACATAGCAGAGAGATTAAGCTTGGGTAAGCCAATTTGGCTTCAGTGGAGTTCTTGTTTGCAATTGTGTAGATCTCACAAGAAATCAGATGATGAATCTCCACTTCGTTTTCCAGCATAATGCAATGAATCATCACTGCTCTTTTGACAGTGACCTCAGAGTGGTTGCTAGTGGGCAGTATAGAATGCCCAATGAAGTCCAACCCCTAGCGACTGGTTTGAGATCTCCTCTCTTGAGTTGGTTTGGGACACCTTTTGAGTTGGTTATCCACTTAGTTCCAGGGAGGCATATGTCCTCTAGAACTTGGTCCAACCGCTTATCTACTTTCACCATTCTCCTATTAAAGGATTCTGGATCATCTTGCAGTTGAAGCAGCTTGAATACCTTTCTTATTTTGTCAAGGTGGAAGTAAATAATCCTCCCTCTGACCATAGTTTGAAAGGTATGGAAGGCAGTTCTAGTCATTCTCTGCTTGTCTGTCAGCCACAGATTTGAGTAGAATTCTTGAACCATGTTTCTTCCCACCTTTGTCTCAGGATTAGCTAGAATTTCTCAGCCTCTGTTTCGAATCTGCTCTTGGATCTCCGGATATTCGTCTTCTTTCAGATCGAATTTAACTTCCGGGATCACTGACCTCAGACCCATTATTTTGTGGTAATGGTCTGCATGTTCCTTGGTTAAGAACCTCTCTTGATTCCAAAGTGGCTTTGGAGTATTCTCTTTCTTACCTCTTGAAGTGGTTTATTTTCTCTTAGGAGCCATGATCTTAATGAGTCTTAGCTCGATGATCACAGAAAAATACACCAAACTTAGGGGTTTGCTTGTCCTCAAACAAAAGAAAGGAAAGGAGAGGAATAGGAGGAGAGTCTAATTCGAGGTGTGGGGGAGAGGGATGGCCGAACGTGTATTTAAAAGTGGAGGGGTGGGGTTTCGAAAATTTTGAAAAAGATATGATAGAAAGATCTGATTGATAAAAAATGAATCATGATATGAAAAAGATGAGATTTTAAAATTCAAAAGATATGAAAAAGATATAAAGAAGTTAAATCTGAACATTTGTTGATGCATCTAAGAATTAAGAGAATATATGATGAGTTGGAAAAGATTTGGAAAGAAATTGAAAAGATAAATGAGTTTTTAAAAAAGATTTGGAAAGGATTTGAAAGAAAATTGAAAAAGAATTTAGAAGATTATTAAATTTTTGAAAATTGAGTGTGAGTGATGAAAATTTGTAACATGTTTATGCAGAAAATTATGAATTAAAATATGAAAGTTTGAAAAATTTTGTAGTGGAAACAAAATCTCCTCCCCCTGCCTTTTCTGGCGTTAAACGCCCATATGTTGGCCATTGTGGGCGTTTAACGCCCAGCCAGGTACCCTGGCTGGCGTTAAACGCCAGAAATCTTTTGTCACTGGGCATTTTTCTGAACGCCCGGGATGCTGCAATTCTGGCGTTAAACGCCCAGAATGGTACCCATTTTGGCGTTTAACACCCAGAATGGTATCTTTACTGGCGTTAAATGCCCAAAATACCCCTTACTGGCGTTTTCGTGCCAGTGAACTCCTTTTCTCTGCTTTATGCTCTGAATCCTTTTGTAACTCTGTAAACTTCTGCATTTGGACAAATAACCTTAAAGATAATTGATATCAAACTCTTATAATTATTATTTAAATAATAAGAACCTATGCTAATGACTGGGTTGCCTCCCAACAAGCGCTTCTTTATTGTCTTTACCTGGACCTTTACTGAGCTTTAGTCTAGTATCAGTTTTGAGCATTCTTGCTCAACATTGCTTTCAAGATAATGTTTGACTCTCTGTCCATTAACAATGAAATTTTTGTGAGAGTCAGCATCCTAAAGCTCTACATATCCATATGGTGACACACTTGTGATCACATATGGTCCCCTCCATCGGGATTTTAATTTTCTAGGGAATAATCTGAGCCTAGAGTTAAACAGAAGAACCTTCTGTCCTGGCTCAAAGACTCTGGATGATAGTTTCTTGTCATGCCACCTTTTTTCTTTCTCCTTGTAAATTTTTGCATTTTCGAAAGCATTGAGTCTGAATTCCTCTAGCTCATTCAACTGGAGCAATCTTTTCTCTCCATCTAACTTGGCATCAAGGTTTAGGAATCTGGTTGCCCAATAGGCCTTGTGTTTCAATTCCACTGGCAGGTGACAGGCTTTTCCATACACAAGCTGGTATAGAGAGGTCCCTATAGGAGTTTTGAATGCAGTTCTGTATGCCCATAGAGCATCATCCAGACTCCTTGCCCAATCCTTTCTACGGGTACTTACAGTCCGTTCCAAGATTCATTTTAGTTCTCTATTTGAGACTTCAGCCTGTCCATTTGTTTATGGATGATATGGAGTTGCCACTTTATGGTTAATTCCATATTGGATCAGAGCAGAGTCAAGCTGTTTATTGCAGAAATGAGTCCCTCCATCACTGATTAGTATTCTAGGGACACCAAATCTGTTGAAGATATGCTTCTGGAGGAACTTCAGCACTGTCTTAGTATCATTAGTGGGTGTGGCAATTGCCTCTACCCATTTAGATACATAGTCTACTGCCACCAGAATAGAAGTGTTTGAGTATGATGGTGGGAAAGGCCCCATGAAGTCAATACCCCATACATCAAACAACTCAATCTCTAAGATCCCTTGCTAAGGCATGGCATAACCATGAGGCAGATTACCAGCTCTCTGGCAACTGTCACAGTTACGTAC
Source organism: Arachis hypogaea (assembly GCF_003086295.3). NCBI lineage: Eukaryota > Viridiplantae > Streptophyta > Magnoliopsida > Fabales > Fabaceae > Arachis > Arachis hypogaea. The sequence continues at coordinate 29,461,649 of NC_092050.1, forward strand.
AAACTCTCGGGAGTCTCTATAGAGGGTAGGCCAGTAGAAGCCACATTGGAGAACTTTTGTAGCTGTTCGCTCACCTCCGAAATGTCCTCCATATTGTGATCCATGGCTATGCCATAGATCTTCTGTGCCTCTTCTCTAGGCACGCATCTATAGATCATTCCATCTGCACATCTCTTAAAGAGATATGGTTCATCCCACAAGTAGTACTTTGCATCAGAAATTAATTTTTTCGTTTCTTGTCTACTGTACTCTTTGGGTATGAATCTCACAGCCTTATAGTTTGCAATGTCTGCAAACCATGGTATTTCCTTAATGGCAAAGAGTTGCTCATCCGAAAAGGTTTCAGATATCTCAGTTAGGGGAAGAGACACCCCTGCTACTGGTTCTATCCGGGACAGGTGATCAGCTACTTGGTTCTCTGTCTCTTTTTTGTCTCTTATTTCTATATCAAACTCTTGTAGAAGCAACACCCATCTTATGAGCCTGGGTTTTGAATCTTGCTTTGTGAGTAGATATTTGAGAGCAGCATGGTCAGTGTACACAATCACTTTTGATCCTACTAAATAGGATATAAACTTGTCAATGGCATAAACCACTACAAGCAGCTCTTTTTCTGTGGTTGTGTAATTCTTCTATGCGTCATTTAGAACATGGCTGGCATAGTAAATAACGTGCAGGAGCTTGTTATGCCTTTGTCCCAATACTGCACCAATAGCATGGTCACTAGCATCACACATTAGTTCGAATGGTAATGTCCAGTCTGGTGCAGAAATAACTAGTGCTGTGACCAGCTTAGCTTTCAGAGTCTCAAACGCCTGCAGACACTCCGTGTCAAAGATAAATGGTGTGTCAGCAGCTAACAAATTGCTCAGAGGTTTTGCAATTTTTGAAAAATCTTTTATAAACCTCCTATAGAATCTTGCATGTCCCAGAAAGCTTATGATTGCCATAACATTGGTGGGTGGTGGTAATTTTTCAATTACCTCTACCTTAGCTTGATCCACCTCTATTCCTTTGTTCAAAATTTTATGCCCAAGGACAATTCCTTCAGTCACCATAAAGTGACATTTTTCCCAGTTTAAAACCAGGTTAGTCTCTTGGCACCTTTTCAGAACAAGTGCTAGATGATCAAGACAGGAGTTGAATGAGTCTCCAAATACTGAGAAGTCATCCATGAAGACTTCTAGAAATTTTTCTACCATATTAGAGAAAATAGAGAGCATGCATCTCTGAAAGGTTGCAGGTGCATTGCACAGACCAAAAGGCATCCTTCTGTAGGCAAATACTCCAGATAGACATGTGAATGCTGTCTTTTCTTGATCCTGAGGATCTACTACAATTTGGTTATAACCTAAATAGCCATCCAAAAAGCAGTAATAGTCATGACCTGCTAGTCTTTCTAGCATCTGGTCTATGAATGGTAAAGGAAAATGATCCTTTCTGGTGACTGTATTGAGCCTTCTGTAGTCAATACACATACGCCACCCTGTAACTGTTCTTGTAGGAACCAGTTCATTCTTTTCATTGTGAACCACTGTCATGCCTCCCTTTTTGGGTACAACTTGGATAGGGCTCACCCAGGGGCTATCAGAAATAGGATAAATAATCCCAGCCTCTAGTAACTTAGTGACCTCTTTCTGCACCACCTCCTTCATGGCTGGATTTAGTCGCCTCTGTGGTTGAACCACTGGCTTAGCATCATCCTCTAATAGGATCTTGTGTATGCATCTTGCTGGGCTAATGCCCTTAAGATCACTTATGGACCACCCAAGAGCTGTCTTGTGTGTCCTTAGCACATGAATTAGTGCTCTCTCTTCCTGTGGATTTAAGGCAGAGCTTATGATCACCGAAAAAGTGTTACCTTCTCCCAGAAATGCATATTTCAGGGATGGTGGTAGTAGTTTGAGCTCGGGTTTATGAGGCTTATCCTCTTCCTGAGGAGTTTTCAGAGGTTCTTCTGTTCTCTCTGGTTCCTCCAGATCAGGATGAACATCCTTAAAAATGTCCTCTAGCTCTGATTCGAGACTCTCAGTCATATTGACCTCTTCCACCAAGGAGTCAATAACATCTGCGCTCAGGCAGTCTTTTGGTGTGTCTGGATGCTGCATAGCTTTGATAGCATTCAACTTAAACTCATCCTCATTGACTCTCAGAGTTATCTCTCCTCTTTGGACATCAATGAGGGTTCGTCCAGTTGCTAGGAAAGGTCTTCCTAGAATGAGAGTTGCACTCTTATGCTCCTCCATTTCCAGCACTACAAAGTCAGTGGGGAAGGCAAATGGCCCAACCTTGACAATCATGTCCTCAATTATGCCTGATGGATATTTAATAGAGCCATCAGCAAGTTAGAGGCATATTCGGGTTGGTTTGACTTCTTCAGTCAAGCCAAGCTTTCTGATAGTAGATGCAGGTATTAGGTTGATACTTGCTCCAAGATCACATAGAGCTGTTTTGGTACAAGTGCCCTCTAATGTGCATGGTATCATAAAGCTTCCGGGATCTTTAAGCTTCTCTGGTAAGGTTTTCAGAATGACTGCACTGCATTCTTCAGTGAGGAGAACTTTTTCAGTTTTCCACCAATCCTTCTTATGACTTAAGATCTCTTTCATAAACTTAGCATAAGAGGGTATTTGCTCAAGTGCCTCTGCAAACGAGATCTTTATTTCAAGAGTCTTGAGATAGTCTGCAAAGCGGGAAAATTATTTATCCTGTTCTACTTGGTGGAGTTTCTGAGGATAAGGCATCTTGGCTTTGTACTCCTCAACCTTGGTTGCTGCAGGTTTATTTCCTACAGAAGTGGTTAGAGAAGCTTGCTTAAGGGAGTTGTTATCAGCACTTGCAGGTGTCTGATCCTCTATTGGCGTTTGAACGCCAGGATTGGGTGCTTTGTGGGCGTTTAACGCCAGATTGCCACCCTTTTCTGGCATTTGAACGCCAGATTTGGCTGCCCATTGGGCGTTTAACAGCCACTTTCTTATCCTTTTCTGGCGTTTAAACGCCATAATCATTTCTCTCTGGGCTCTTACTGTCCTCAAAAGGATTTTGGGCAGTGGGTTGGTTATCCTCTGTCAGTTGTTCCTTTCTTGGCTTTCTGCTGCTTTGAGTTGAGACATTCAATGTCTTCCCACTCCTTAATTAAATAGCTTGGCATTCTTCTGTTATCTATTTAGATAGCTATTGTCTTGTCTGATCCAATTGTGCTTTCATATTCTGGTTGGTATTTTTAGTGTCTTGGAGCATCTCTTTGAATTCTGTGAACTCTTTTGTTATAATAAGCAATTGCTGATTGAGTTCAACAACTTGTTCTTGAGGACTAAGTTCAGTGGATACTGCTTTGGCCTCTTCTTTCAGGGAGGACTCACTGCTCAAGTACAGATGCTGATTTCTAGCAACTGTATCAATGAGCTCTTGAGCCTCTTCAATTGTCTTTCTCATGTGTATAGATCCACTAGCTAAGTGATCTAGAGATATTTGAGCTTTTTCTGTAAGCCCAGAGTAAAAGATGTCTAACTGCACCCACTCTAAAAATATTTCAGAGGGGCATTTCCTTAGCATCCCCATGTACCTCTCCCATGCATTGTAAAGAGATTCATTATCCTCTTGTTTAAAGCCTTGGATGTCCAGCCTTAGCTATGTCATCCTTTTTGGAGGGAAGTATTGATTCAGGAATTTGTCTGACAACTGTTTCTATGTTCTTATACTTGCTGTGGGTTGGTTATTTAACCACCTCTTAGCTTGATCTTTTACAACAAATGAAAACAGTAATAATCTGTAGACATCCTGATCCACTTCTTTATCACGTACTGTGTCAGCAATTTGTAAGAATTGTGCCAGAAACTCAGTAGGTTCTTCTTGTGGAAGACTGAAATACTGGCAATTTTGCTGCACCATGATAATGAGCTGAGGATTTAGCTCAAAACTGCTTGCTTTGATGGGAGGTATACAGATGCTACTCCCATATGTAGCCGTAATGGGGTTAGCATATGACCCCAGAGTCCTTCTAGACTGTTCATTTCCACTTAGATCCATGATGGAGAAAAGAGAATTGATGTGAATTGCAAATAAAATATATTTTTATTTTTTATTTTATTTAATTAAAAACAAACTGAATAAATAAAAAAAGAAATAAGATAAAATAAAATAATTAGAAATTAAAATATAAAATTCGAAAACTAGAAAAAAGAAAAATAAATTCAAAAACTAAAATAATTACTTAATTAAGAAGATTTGAAAAACTTTGGATATGAATTTTGAAAGGGATTTTGAATTTAATGAGGAAAGAGAAAAATCATAAAATGACACCAAACTTAGAATTTTTAGATCAAAATAAGGAAAACAAACAGGAAAACCTTGAATATCAAGATGAACACTGAGGGCAACTTTTGAAAAATTTTTAAGAGAACAGAAACACAAAGGACACCAAACTTAAAATATGAAACTAAACTCAAACAGAAGACTAAATTATGAATTTATTGGTTTTGAAAATTTTTGAAAATAATTTAGAAAAATAAAATAAGGATTTTAAAAATTTTAACCAAAAACAATAATAGAAGACTCTAAACCAAAAAGAAAAATTTTTCCTAATCTAAGCAACAAAATAAACCGTCAGTTGTCCAAACTCGAATAATCCCCAGCAACGGTGCCAAAAACTTGGTACACGAAATCATGATCTCAACACTTCTTCACAACTCCGTGTAACTGACCAGCAAGTGCACTGGGTCGTCCAAGTAATACCTTACGTGAGTAAGGGTCGATCCCACAGAGATTGTCGGCTTGAAGCAAGCTATGGTTATCTTGTAACTCTTAGTCAGGATATAAATAATAATTCTCAGTTTTAATTGGAATGAGTAAAAGAACATGGATTAAATAATACTTGTTATGCAGTAATGGAGAATAGGTTGAGGTTTTGGAGATGCTCTGTCTTCTGAATCTCTGCTTTCCTACTATCTTCTTCTTCACGCACGCAAGGCTCCTTCCATGGCAAGCTGTATGTTGGTGGATGACCGTTGTCAATGGCTACCATCCGTCCTCTCAGTGAAAATGGTCTAGCTACGGGTTTCGTAGGGCTAATCATCTGTCGGTTCTCACTAGTGTTGGAATAAGATCCATTGATCCTTTTGCACACTATCACTGCGCCCAACATTTGTGAGTTTGAAGCTCGTCACAGTCATCCCTTCCCGGATCCTACTCGGAATACCACCGAGAAGGTTTAGACTTTTCGGATCTCAAGAATACTGCCAATTCATTCTAGCTTATACCACGAAGACTTTGATTTCACAGATTTGAATGCTCTGTTGTCAGGAGAGGCAATCAAACTCGTGAACCAGGAACCAAAGAGATACACACTCAATCTAAGGTAGAACGGGAGTGGTTGTCAGGCACGCGTTCATAGGCTGAGAATGGTGATGAGTATCATGGATTATCACATTCATCATGTTGAAGTGCGAGTGAACATCTTAGAATAGAAACAAGCGTGATTGAATGGAAAACAGTAGTAATTGCATTAATCCATCAAGACACAGCAGAGCTCCTCACCCCCAACCATGGAGTTTAGAGACTGATGCCGTAGAAGATACAAATTTCATATGTAAAAATGTCATGAGGTACAAAATGCATCTCTAAAAGTAGTTTTTATACTCAACTAGTAACCTAGGTTTACAGAGAATGAGTAAGCTAAGATAGATAGTGCAGAAATACACTTTCGGGGCCCATTTGGTGTGTGTTTGGACTGAGCACTGAAGCTTTCACATGCATAGGCTATTCCTGGCATTGAACTCCAGCTTTTGTGCCAGTTTGGGCATTTAACTCCAACTTTTATGCCAGTTCTGGCGTTTAACGCCAGAAAAGGGTAAGGAGCTGGCGTTTAAACGCCAGTTTGCGCTACCAAATCTCGAGCCAAGTCTGGACTATTATATATTGCCGGATAGCCCAAGATGTCTACTTTCCAACGCAATTGAGAGAGCATCAATTGGATTTTTGTAGCTCCATAAAATCCATTTCGAGTGCAGGGAGGTCAGAATCCAACAACATCTGCAGTCCTTTCTCAGCCTCTGAATTAGATTTTTGCTCAGGTCCCTCAATTTCAGCTAGAAAATACCCAAAATTACAGAAAAATACACAAACTCATAGTAAAGTCCAGAAATGTGATTTTTGCATAAAAACTAATAAAAATATAATAAAAAGTAACTGAAACACACTAAAAACTACATGAAAATATCACCAAAAAGCGTATAAAAGATCCACTCATCAACCTGCTAAAAAATTTAAAACATTTTCAACTCCAAGACTCTTAAGCCAAAAAATCAAAAAATGATAAGTACTATTATTTTCTATCACTGCGTCCAAAGAAAAAGAAAAATTTAAGCTTTGTTTTCACAATCTTTACCCTAATTTTTAGATAATTAAATTAATTTCAATTTTTATTTTTTGTTATTATTTGATTCGAGAATTTCTGTTTTAATGTTTTTCTACAGATTTTATAACAAGAGTGACAATGATGCTAAAGAAGGGGTGAGGATATGCTTGTGCAATTGTGCACAAACAAGAATTTTTGAAACAGGCCCAACCGGTTGAACCAGGCTCAACCGACCCAGCACGTAAGTGAGCCAAAGCTTCTTTTCTTCCGCAATTCAGCAGAAGCAGCACTGAAAGCACAACAGGGGATAGGAGAAAAGAAATTTTTCTAACCCTTTACGGTAATTCAAATCACCGTATCTCCTCCGTCTGAGCTCTGATCGTCGCACCATTTGCGACCACACGACCATCGCGTCGAGCTCTACGTTTCTACTGGAACAATTTCATAGGTAATCTATTTAATTACTGTCACCCACTCCTTCTCCCAATTTTTGAAAATTATTTAGAGGTATTGTATTTCTTTGCTTTTTGATGTATTAGGATCCGATTAGCTTGAGGAAAACGTTCACTCTTACCTATACGAAGCTTGGGTAAGGTGAGGATACCATAATTCTATTTAATTTTATGAATTTATGATTTGGGTATTAAATTGGGTGTATATGTGTTATGAATGTGTATTAGGTTGTGAATAAATAAACGGTGATTGAAATTGTGGATGTTGGAACTTGGAGGAAGCTAAGAACTAGTGTTTTATTGAACTTTTGGGGGGTTGTGTTTGTTTTGGTGAGTTGCCTTGGACAATACGTGGAAACCAGCCAAGGTATGGTTTCGGTTTCACGCATTTAATATATAATATTCTGTGAAAACTTAGGCTAGAGAACCATATGATAGGTTGGAATGATTATGTATGTTGGATGCTTGGCATTAGTAACTTGATTAGTAATATAAATTGTGTATGTGTTGGTTGTGTTGTTGGTAAGTTGGTGGTAATGATTGCATATGTATGTATGGCAAATAGTGGGGGTTTTGTTGAAAGTAGTATGGAATTTTATTGATTGGTGGTGATGATTGTTTATAGATAGTAGAGTGATTTAAAGATGTTATATATTGTGTGTTTGTGCTGAATGTAGGTAAAGCACGTGAACATTGCAATTGTTTAAAGAAAATTGAGGTTTGAAGTATGATGAAAATTGGTTTTTGACTGAATTTTGGTGAGCTATAATTTAGCCTCTGGAACCTCAAAAGATTTCAAACTTGTTTTGATAAAAAATTGGGTTCATGAAGTTTATGCCGTTCGAAGAATGGATGAAAAAGGATTTAAAATGATTAAGTTATGCACGTCGAAAATTTTGGTTTGGAATATGTAAATTCTGCAGCTTTCTACTTAATCAGATTTTTGAAAAATGTGTGTCCACGCGTATGCGTGGCCTGGAATTTTTGGCTGACATTCTTATATACGTACGCGTGACATAAGGTGCTCACATACGCGTACGCATGATAAGGGGATGCGCGCGCGAGCTGCCTTTTTACACTCCCATGCGTACGCGTGGCCCCTATTCCAGCAAATATGGTTTTCTGAGTTTTAAACCCTATTTCAAACTTCTAAACCTCTATGTTCATTCTTCTAGTCATAAACAATAGTATTAAGTTTGATAATCAAGTGAAGTTAGGAAATGGGGATAACTTGGAGGTGAAGTAAAGCTGAAAAGGTGATGAATTGATTATGAAATGTTATGAATATTTATGTATGATACTTGGCTTGAATAATCAAATGATCTGAGATACGAGATTCTCTGGATAAAGTACCGTGGCTTGCCACCACGTCAAATCACCGTATCTTCTCTGTCTGACCTCCGATTGCCGCACCGTTTGCATCCGTATGACCACCGCGTCGAGCTCTATGTTTCTACTGGAACAATTTCATAGGTAATCCATTTAATTATTCTCAGGCACTCCTTCCCCCAATTTTTGAGAATTTTGTAGAGGTATTGAATTTTTTTACTTTTGATGTATTAGGATCCGATTAGCTTGAGAAAAACGTTCACTCTTACTTACACGAAGCTTGGGTAAGGTGAGGATACCATAATTCTATTTAATTTTCTGAATTTGTGATTTGGGTATTAAATTGGGTGTATATGTGTTATGAATGTGTATTAGGTTGTGAATAAATAAACGGTGATTGAAATTGTGGATGTTGGAACTTGGAGGAAGCTAAGAACTAGTGTTTTATTGAACTTTTGGGGGGTTGTGTTTGTTTTGGTGAGTTGCCTTGGACAATACGTGGAAACCAGCCAAGGTATGGTTTCGGTTTCACGCATTTAATATATAATATTCTGTGAAAACTTAGGCTAGAGAACCATATGATAGGTTGGAATGATTATGTATGTTGGATGCTTGGCATTAGTAACTTGATTAGTAATATAAATTGTGTATGTGTTGGTTGTGTTGTTGGTAAGTTGGTGGTAATGATTGCATATGTATGTATGGCAAATAGTGGGGGTTTTGTTGAAAGTAGTATGGAATTTTATTGATTGGTGGTGATGATTGTTTATAGATAGTAGAGTGATTTAAAGATGTTATATATTGTGTGTTTGTGCTGAATGTAGGTAAAGCACGTGAACATTGCAATTGTTTAAAGAAAATTGAGGTTTGAAGTATGATGAAAATTGGTTTTTGACTGAATTTTGGTGAGCTATAATTTAGCCTCTAGAACCTCAAAAGATTTCAAACTTGTTTTGATAAAAAATTGGGTTCATGAAGTTTATGCCGTTCGAAGAATGGATGAAAAAGGATTTAAAATGATTAAGTTATGCACGTCGAAAATTTTGGTTTGGAATATGTAAATTCTGCAGCTTTCTACTTAATCAGATTTTTGAAAAATGTGTGTCCACGCGTACGCGTGGCCTGGAATTTTTGGCTGACATTCTTATATACGTACGCGTGACATAAGGTGCTCACATACGCGTACGCATGATAAGGGGATGCGCGCGCGAGCTGCCTTTTTACACTCCCATGCGTACGCGTGGCCCCTATTCCAGCAAATATGGTTTTCTGAGTTTTAAACCCTATTTCAAACTTCTAAACCTCTATGTTCATTCTTCTAGTCATAAACAATAGTATTAAGTTTGATAATCAAGTGAAGTTAGGAAATGGGGATAACTTGGAGGTGAAGTAAAGCTGAAAAGGTGATGAATTGATTATGAAATGTTATGAATATTTATGTATGATACTTGGCTTGAATAATCAAATGATCTGAGATACGAGATTCTCTGGATAAAGTACCGTGGCTTGCCACCACGTCAAATCACCGTATCTCCTCTGTCTGACCTCCGATCGCCGCACCGTTTGCATCCGTATGACCACCGCGTCGAGCTCTATGTTTCTACTGGAACAATTTCATAGGTAATCCATTTAATTATTCTCAGGCACTCCTTCCCCCAATTTTTGAAAATTTTGTAGAGGTATTGAATTTTTTTACTTTTGATGTATTAGGATCCGATTAGCTTGAGAAAAACGTTCACTCTTACTTACACGAAGCTTGGGTAAGGTGAGGATACCATAATTCTATTTAATTTTCTGAATTTGTGATTTGGGTATTAAATTGGGTGTATATGTGTTATGAATGTGTATTAGGTTGTGAATAAATAAACGGTGATTGAAATTGTGGATGTTGGAACTTGGAGGAAGCTAAGAACTAGTGTTTTATTGAACTTTTGGGGGGTTGTGTTTGTTTTGGTGAGTTGCCTTGGACAATACGTGGAAACCAGCCAAGGTATGGTTTCGGTTTCACGCATTTAATATATAATATTCTGTGAAAACTTAGGCTAGAGAACCATATGATAGGTTGGAATGATTATGTATGTTGGATGCTTGGCATTAGTAACTTGATTAGTAATATAAATTGTGTATGTGTTGGTTGTGTTGTTGGTAAGTTGGTGGTAATGATTGCATATGTATGTATGGCAAATAGTGGGGTTTTGTTGAAAGAAGTATGGAATTTTATTGACTGGTGCTGATGATTGTTTATGGATAGTAGAGTGATTTAAAGATGTTATATATTGTGTGTTTGTGCTGAATGTAGGTAAAGGAAGTGAACATTGGAATTGTTTAAAGAAAATTGAGGTTTTTGAAGTATGATGAAAATTGGTTTTTGACTGAATTTCAGCGAGCTATAACTTAGCCTCCGGACCTTCAAAAGGTTTCAAACTTCTTTTGATAAAAAATTAGGTTCGTGAAGTTTATGCCATTCGAAGAACGGATGAAAAACGATTTAAAATGATTAAGTTATGCACGTCGGAGGTTTTGGTTTGGAATATGTAAATTCTATAGCTTTCTACTTAATCAAATTTTTAGAAAATATATGTCCACGCGTATGCGTGGCCATAAATTTTTGGCTGACCTCTTTATATGCGTACGCGTAATGAGCCAACATGCATGTCCATGCGTACGCATGATAAAGAGATGCGCGCGCGAGCTGCCTTTTTACAGTCCCGCGCGTACGCGTGGCCCCTTGATAAACCACTATTTTATGGTTTATCTTGTACTCAATTGAGTGGTTTTTATCCAGTCTTTGCACACTTATTCATACTAATTGCATGGTTTTACATTTTTCTTCCTAATTTTGTACTATGATTGAAAACATGCTTCTTTGGCCTTAAATTTGCTATGTTTAATCCTCTCTTATTACCATTCGATGCCTTGATATGTGTGTTAAGTGTTTTCAGGGTTTACAGGATAGGAATGGCTTAGACGATGGAAAGGAAGCATGCAAAACTGAAAGGAATACAAGAAACTGAAGGAATTGCAAACCTGTCTAGCCTGACCTCTTTGCATTCAATCGATTATAACTTGAGCTACAAAGGTCCAAATGAGGCGGTTCTAGTTGTGTTGGAAAGCTAACATCCGGGGCTTCGCAACGATAAATAATTTGCCAAAGTTACCACGCTGCTAGGTGACGCGCACGCGTGACTTGGAGAAAATTCAATCCACGCGTACGCGTGGACGACGCGAACGCGTGATAGAGCCACGTGATGGACGTATCAGAAATCACAGGAGGTGATTTTTGGGCTGTTTTTGACCCAGTTTTTGGCCTAGAAAACACATATTAGAGGCTACAAAGTGAGGGAGTGCATCCATTTATTCACACTTTCATTATTCACAATTTTAGGTTTTAGATGTAGTTTTTCTAGAGAGAGATGCTCTCTCCTCTCTCTTACGATTTAGGGTTAGGATTTCTTCTTCTTCTCAATTCCAGGTTCAATGTTCCTTTAATTTAGTTTCTCTTCTACTTTTATTTGTCTTAGTATTCTACTTTATCTATTTCCCCTATTGATTACTTTATGTTGCTATTTGATTTATGAATTCTCATGTTTAATTTGATTTTCTATTTAATGCAATTTGAGGTATTTCAGATTTATGATTATTTTCTTTAATTTATGTTATTTATGCTTTCAATTTAATTTTGATTTCACCCCTTTTGGCTTTGGTTGAGTAATTGGTGACACTTGAGTTATCAAACTCCTTTGTTGATTGATAATTGGAATTTGCTAATTGATTTGGATTCCTCTAAAGCTAATCTTTCCTTAGGAGTTGACTAGGACTTGAGGAATCAAATTGATTAGTCCACTTGACTTTCCTTTATTTAGTAAGGGTTAACTAAGTTGGAGTAATGAACAATTCTCATCACAATTGATAAGGATAACTAGGATGGGATTTCCAGTTCTCATACCTTGCCAAGAGTTTTTCTAGTTAATAATTTACTTTTTCGTAATTTACATTCCTTGTTCAACCTTTCAAAAACCCCAAAAAGATACAATCTCATAACCAATAATAAATCATACCTCCCTGCAATTCTTTGAGAGACGACCCAAGGTTTAAATACTTCAGTTATAAATTTTATTTGGGTTTGCTTTAGTGACAAACAAGTTTTTGTACGAAAGGATTCTTTGTTGGTTTAGAAACTAACAACGGAAATTTATTTGTGATATTTCTTTACTAGCAAAAATCTGTTCGTCAAAATGGCGCCGTTGCCGGGGAATTGCAAACATGTGCCTTATTATTGGCTATTGTAAATATTTGCTTTTTCGTTTCTTTCTTGGTGTTTCTAGTTTTATAGGTTTATTTTTATTAATTTTTATTAGTTTTTATTTTCTTTAGCTACTATGAATTCTCACCCCTGTCTCTATGAGTTTGGTTCCAATGTTGTTGTAAGGAATGGAAGCTATAATGAGAACAGGCATCAAAGTTAGAACAATCAAAGATGGGAGGAGCCACAAGAATTTGACCAACCCTCTTGGCAACAATCCCCTCCAATGCACTATAACCAACAACCATTCTATGATGCATACCAAGACAATAGTTATGGTGGACCTTTTCATAACAACCAACCTCCACCAAATTACTGTGGTCAAGATCCATTCCAGGGTGCATACCAAGATGATGAATATGGTGGACCCCTTATGGTTACCAACAAGCCCCACCATATGCCTATGAACCCCCTCCTCAATATAACTTTGAACCACCACACTCACAAGCCCTTTTTCACCATTCACCTCCATATGACCCTAACCCTTATCCACCATATCAACCACCCTATGAGCCTTATGAGCCATACATAGATCCACCCCAATTCCAACCCAATTACTCCCAAGAACCACCACCTCCATATATATGATGAGCGGATAATTTATATGCTTTTTGGCATTATTTTTACATAGTTTTTAGTATGATTTAGTTAGTTTTTAGTATATTTTTATTAGTTTTTAAATAAAATTCAAATTTCTGGACTTTACTATGAGTTTCTGTATTTTTCTATAATTTCAGGTAATTTCTGGCTGAAATTGAGGGACTTGAGCAAAAATCAGATTTAGAGGCTAAAGAAGGACTGCAGATGCTGTTGGATTCTGACCTCCCTGCACTTAAAGTGGATTTTCTGGAGCTACAGAAGTCCAAATGGCACGCTCTCAATTGCGATGGAAACTAGACATCCATGGCTTTCCAGAAAGATATAATAGTCCATACTTTACCTGAGTTTAGATGACGCAACCTGGCGTTCAACGCCAGCTCTCTGCCCTATTCTGGAGTTAAACGCCAAAAACAGGTTGCAAAGCAGAGTTAAATGCCAGAAACAGGTTACAAACTGGCGTTTAACTCCAAAAAGAGTCTCTACATATGAAAGCTCAATACTCAGCCCAAGCACACACCAAGTGGGCCCGGAAGTGAATTTCTACATCATTTACTTATCTCTATAGACCCTAGTAACTAGTTTAGTATAAGTAGAACTTTTTACTATTGTACTAGGGGTCTTTTTCCCTAATTTCGAATTCATATGCCATTTGGGGAGGTTGGCCATTCAGCCATGCCTGGACCTTGTTCTTATGTATTTTCAATGGTAGAGTTTCTACACACCATAGATTAAGGTGTGGAGCTCTGATGTCCCTCATGAATTAATGCAAAGTACTATTGTTTTTCTATTCAACTCAAGCCTATTTCTTCTCTAAGATATTTATTTGCACACAAGAACATGATGAATGCGATGATTATGTGATGCTCATCACCATTCTCACCTATGAACGCGTGCCTGATAACCACTTCCGTTCTACATGCAAACAAGCTTGAATGCATATCTCTTAGCCTTCTGATCTATGATCAGAGTCTTCATAGTATAGGCTAGAATTATTGGCAGCCATTCTTGAGATCCGAAAAGTCTAAACCTTGTCTGTGGTATTACGAGTAGGATCTGGGAAGGGATGGCTGTGACGAGCTTCAAACTCGCGAGTGCTGGGCGTAGTGACAGACATAAAAGGATTACTGAATCCTATTCCAATATGATTGAGAACCGACAGATGATTAGCCATGCGGTGACAGCGCATTTTGGACCATTTTTACTGAGAGGACGGAAAGTAGCCATTGACAACGGTGATGCCCTACATAAAGCTTGCCATGGAAAGGAGTAGGAATGATTGGATGAAGACAGCAGAAAAGCAGAGGTTCAGAAGAAACAAAAGCATCTCTATACGCTTATCTAAAATTCTCTCCAATGAATTACATAAGTATTTCTATCCTATTTTATATTTTAATTATATTTTAATTATTAAAACTCTATAACCATTTGAATCCGCCTGACTGAGATTTACAAGGTGACCATAGCTTGCTTCAAGCCGACAATCTCCGTGGGATCGACCTTTACTCACGTAAGGTTTATTACTTGGACAACCCAGTGCACTTGCTGGTTAGTTGTGCGAAGTTGTGAAGAAGAACTAAGATTATGAACGTGCGTATTAAGTTTTCAGCGCCGTTACCAAGGAATGAACGATCACGATTTTGCATACCAAGTTTTTGGCGCCGTTGCCGGGGATTGTTCGAGTTTGGACAACTGACGGTTCATCTTGTTGCTCAGATTAGGTAATTTTATTTTAATTTTAAGCTTTTTGTTTTTGTTTATATTTTAAAAAAAAATATTTTACAAAATCATAAAAACCAAAAATAATTTTGTGTTTCTTGTTTGAGTATAGTGTCAATTCTTAAGTTTGGTGTCAATTGCATGCTTTTATAATTTTCTTTAATTTTCCAAAATTCATCATATGTTCTTCATGATCTTCAATTTGTTCTTGATGATCTTCTTTGTTTGATCTTTGTATTTTTATGTTTTATATCTTTTGTTGTTTTTCATATGCATTCTTGAATTATTAGTGTCTAGAGAATAAAAATTTTTTAAGTTTGGTGTCTTGCATGTTTTTCTTTTCTTAAAAATTTTTCAAAAATAAGTTCTTGGTGTTCATCTTGACATTCAAAGTGTTCTTGCATGCATCATGTGTTTTGATTCATAATTTTCATGTTTTGAGTCTTTTGGTTGTTTTTCTCTTTCTTCATTAAAAATTCAAAAATCAAAAAATATCTTTCCCTTATTTCACTTATAATTTTCGAATGGTTTGATTTAGTCAAAAAGTTTTTAAATTTAATTGTTTCTTATGAGTCAAATCAAATTTTCAATTTAAAAAAATTCTATCTTTTTCAAATCTTTTTCAAAAATCAAATCTTTTTCATTTTTTCTTTCATAATTTCGAAATTTTCAAAATTTATTTTCAAAATCTTTTTCTTATTTCTATTTCATATTTTTGAAATTAATGCTAACAATTAATGTGATTGATTCAAAAATTTTAAGTTTGTTACTTGCCTTGTAAGAAAGGTTCAATCTTTAAATTTTAAATTCATATCTTTTAGTTTCTTGTTAGGCAAGTAATCGACTTTAATTTCCAAAATCAAATCTTTTTAAATTTCTTTTTTAAATCTTTTTCAAAATAAATTTCAATCACATCTTTTTCAAAATCAATTTCAAAATCCTTTCTAACTTCCTATCTTTTCAAAAATTGATTTTCAAATCTTTTTCAATTAACTACTTGACTTTTTGTTTGATTTTAAAAGTTTTCTATTTCAATCATATCTTTTTCAAAACTCCTAACTATTCTCTCTCTCTAATTTTCGAAAATCACTAACCTCTTTTTCAAAATTCCTTTTTAATTAACTAATTGTTTTAAATTTTAATTTAATTTCATTTCATTTTTCTTCTTAAAATTTTCGAATTTTAACTTTAATTTTTATTTTTAATTTATTTATTTTTCGAATTCTTCCATCTCCTTCTAATTATTTATTTATTTACTAACACTTCTCTTCTACTCAAAAATTCGAACCAACTCTTCTCCTCTGTGTTCGAATTCTTATCTTTTCTTTCTTCTATCCTTCCCTTCTTCTACTCACATAAAGGAACCTCTCTACTGTGGCAAGGAGGATCCCTATTATTTTCTGTTCTCTTCTTTTTCATATGAGCAGGAACAAGGATAAGAACATTCTTGTAGAAGCTGACCCTAAACCTGAAAGGACTCTGAAGAGGAAGCTAAGGGAAGCTAAAGCACAACTCTCTGGAGAAAATCTGACAGAAATTTTCAAAAAAGAAGGAGACATGGCCGAAAATAATAATAATGGTGGAGATGCAAGGAAGATGCTTGGTGACTTTACTGCACCAAATTCCAACTTCCATGGAAGAAGCATCTCAATCCCTGCCATTGGAGCAAATAATTTTGAGCTAAAGCCTCAATTAGTTTCTCTGATGCAATAAAATTGCAAGTTTCATGGACTTCCATCAGAAGATCCTTTTCAGTTCTTAACTGAATTCTTGCAGATCTGTGATACTGTTAAGACCAATGTGGTTGATTTCGAGGTCTACAGGCTTATGCTTTTCCCATTTGATGTAAGAGACAAAGCTAGAATATGGTTGGACTCTCAACCTAAAGATAGACTGAACTCTTGGGATAAGCTGGTCACGGCTTTCTTAGCCAAGTTCTTTCCTCCTCAAAAGCTTAGCAAGCTTAGAGTGGATGTTCAAACCTTCAAACAGAAAGAAGGTGAATCCCTCTATGAAGCTTGGGAGAGATACAAGCAACTGACCAAAAAGTGTCCTTCTGACATGCTTTCAGAATGGACCATCCTGGATATATTCTATGATGGTCTATCTGAATTATCTAAGATGTCATTGGATCATTCTACAGGTGGATCCATTCACCTAAAGAAAATGCCTGCAGAAGCTCAAGAACTCATTGACATGGTTGCAAATAACCAGTTCATGTACACTTCTGAAAGGAATCCTGTGAGTAATGGGACGCCTCAGAGGAAGGGAGTTCTTGAAATTGATACTCTGAATGCCATATTGGCTCAAAATAAAATATTGACTCAGCAAGTTAATATGATTTCTCAGAGTCTGAATGGATTGCAAGCTGCATCCAACATTACTCAAGAGGCATCTTCTGAAGAAGAAGCTTATGATCCTGAGAACCCTTTAATAGCAGAGGTGAATTACATGGGTGAACCCTATGGAAACACCTATAATCCCTCATGGAGAAATCATCCAAATTTCTCATGGAAGGATCAACAAAAGCCTCAACAAGGCTTTAATAATGGTAGAAGAAACATGTTTAGAAATAGCAAGCCTTTTTCATCATCCACTCTGCAACAGACAGAGAATTCTGAGCAGAGTCCATCTAGCTTAGCAAATATAGTTTCTGATCTATCTAAGGCCACTCTAAGTTTCATGAATGAAACAAGGTCCTCCATTAGAAATTTGGAGGCACAAGTGGGCCAGCTGAGTAAAAGGGTCACTGAAACTCCTCCTAGTACTCTCCCAAGCAATACAGAAGAGAATCAAAAAAGAGAGTGCAAGGCCATTACCTTACTTGGTGTGGCCGAACCCAGAGAGAAGGAGAAGGACGTGAATCCTAGTGAGGAAGACCTCCTGGGACATCCATTGACCTATAAGGAGTTTCCCTTTGAGGAACCAAAGGAATCTGAGGCTCATCTAGAGACCATAGAGATTCCATTGAACCTCCTTTTGCCCTTCATGAGCTCTGATGAGTATTCATCCTCTGAAGAGGATGAAGACATTACTGAAGAGCAAGTTGCTAAATACCTTGGTGCAATCATGAAGCTGAATGCCAAATTATTTGGTAATGAGACTTAGGAAGATGAACCTCCCTTGCTCACCAATGAACTGAATGCATTGGATAGTCAGAAATTACCTCAAAAGAAACAGGATCCTGGTAAATTCCTAATTCCCTGTAACATAGGCACCATGACCTTTGAGAAGGCTCTGTGCGATCTAGGGTCAGGCATAAACTTAATGCCACTCTCTATAATGAAGAACCTTGGAATCTTTGAGGTACAGGCTGCCAAATTCTCATTAGAGATGGCAGACAAATCCATGAAACAGGCTTATGGACAAGTAGAGGACGTGCTAGTAAAGGTTGAAGGCCTTTACATCCCTGCTGATTTCATAATCCTAGACACTAGGAAGGATGAGGATGAATCCATCATCCTTGGAAGACCCTTCCTAGCCACAACAAGAGCTGTAATTGATGTGGACAGAGGAGAATTGGTCCTTCAACTAAATGCGGACAACCTTGTGTTTAAAACTCAAGGATCTCCTTCTGTAACCATGGAGAGGAAGCATGAAAAGCTTCTCTCACTACAGAGTCAACCAAAGCCCCCACAGTCAAACTCTAAGTTTGGTGTTGGGAGGCCACAACCAAACTCTAAGTTTGGTGTTGAACCCCCACATTCAAACTCTAAGTTTGGTGTTGGGAGGTCCCAACAATGCTCTGAATATCTGTGAGGCTCCATGAGAGCTCATTGTCAAGCTATTGACATTAAAGAAACGCTTGTTGGGAGGCAACCCAATGTTATTTAATTATATTTATTTATTTTCCATTGCTATTTTATGTTTTCTTTAGGTTGATAATTATGTGAAGTCACAAAAACTACTGGAAAATCAAAAACAGAATGAAAAACAGCATTAAAAATAACACACCCTGGAGGAAGAGCATTATGGGTTTAAACGCCAGAAACAAGCATCTGTCTGGCATTTAACACCAGAAACAAGCACCAAGCTGGTGTTTAACGCCAAAAACAAGCATCAACCTGGCATTAAATGCCAGAAACAGGTTACATTTGGGCGTTTAACGCCAAAACAGGCAGTAGTCTGGCGTCAAACGCCAGTATTGCATACAAAGGGCATTTTGCACGCCTAATTAGAGCAGGGATGCTAAGTTTTTGACCCCTCAGGATCTGTGGACCCCATAGGATCCCCCACAGGATCTGTGCACTGGTGCACGAATTGTAAATCACACTTTTTACAACTCGTACCACTAACCAGCAAGTGCACTGGGTCGTCCAAGTAATACCTTACGTGAGTAAGGGTCGATCCCACGGAGATTGTTGGCTTGAAGCAATCTATGGTTATCTTGTAACTCTTAGTCAGGAAGCAATAAAATAATTCACTTATCAAATTTGATTGCAAGGAATAAAAGGACAGAACGCAAATTATACCTATATGCAGTAATGGAGAATATGTTGGAGTTTTGGAGATGCTTTGTCTTCTGAAATTCTACTTTCCTCTGTTTTTTGATTCACGCACGCACGTCCTCCTATGGCAAGCTGTGTGTTGGTGGATCACCGTTGTCAATGGCTACCATCCATCCTTCCAGTGAAAAGGGTCCAGATGCGCTGTCACCGCACGGCTAATCATCTGCAGGTTCTCAATCGTACCGAAATAGGATTTACTATCCTTTTGCGTCTGTCACAATGCCCAGCACTCGCGAGTTTGAAGCTTGTCACAGTCATTCAATCCCTGAATCCTACTCGGAATACCACAGACAAGGTTTAGACTTTCCGGATTCTCTTGAATGCTGCCATCAATCTGGCTTATACCACGAAGATTCTGATTAAGAGTTCTAAGAGATATTCACTCATTCTACAGTGGAACGTAAGTGGTTATCAGGCACGCATTCGTGGAGGAATGATGATGATTGTCACGTTCATCACATTCATATTGAAGTGCGAATGGATATCTTAGATAGGAACACACATGTTTGAATGGAAAACAGAAATACTTGCATTAATTCATCGAGACACAGCAGAGCTCCTCACCCCCAACAATGGAGTTTAGAGACTCATGTCGTCAAAAGGTACAAAGTTCAGATCTAAAATGTCATGAGATACAAAACAAGTCTCTAAAAGTTGTTTAAATACTAGACTAGTAAACTAGGTTTACAGTAAATGAGTAAACTATGATGGATGGTGCAGAAATCTACTTCTGGGGCCCACTTGGTGTGTGCTGGGGCTGAGACTTAAGCTAATCACGTGCATAGGGCTGTTTGGGGCGTTCAACGCCAGCTTTGGATCCTTTTCTGGCGTTGAACTCCACTTTGTAACTTGTTTCTGGCGCTGGATGCCAGACAGCAGCATGGAACTGGCGTTGAATACCAGTTTATGTCGTCTATCTTTGAGCAAAGTATGGACTATTATATATTGCTGGAAAGCCCTGGATGTTTACTTTCCAACGTAATTGGAAGCGCGTCATTTGGAGTTCTGTAGCTCCAGAAAATCCATTTTGAGTGCAGGGAGGTCAGAATCCAACAGCATCAGCAGTCCTTTTTCAGCCTGAATCAGATTTTTGCTCAGCTCCCTCAATTTCAGCCAGAAAATACCTGAAATCACAGAAAAATACAAAAACTCATAGTAAAGTCCAGAAACATGAATTTTTCCTAGAAACTACTAAAAACAAACTAAAAACTAACTAAAATACACTAAAAACTATATGAAATTAACCCCAAAAAGCGTATAAAATATCCACTCATCACAACACCAAACTTAAACTGTTGCTTGTCCTCAAGCAACTAGATAAATAAAATAGAATACAAATAATTTAAGAAGCAATAATATCTCAGAGTTTTTGAGTGAAGCTCATATTCTAATTAGATGAGCGGGACTAGTAGCTTTTTGCTTCTGAACAGTTTTGGCATCTCACTTTATCCATTGAAGCTCAGAGTGATTGGCATCTATAGGAACTCAGAATTCAGATAGTGATATTGATTCTCCTAGTTCAGTATGTTGATTCTTGAACACAGCTACTTTTTGAGTCTTGGCCGTGGCCCTAAGCACTTTGTTTTCCAGTATTACCACCGGATACATAAATGCCACAAACACATAATTGGGTGAACCTTTTTAGATTGTGACTCAGCTTTGCTAAAGTCCCCAATTAGAGGTGTCCAGGGTTCTTAAGCACACTCTTCTTTTTGCTTTGGACCTTGACTTTAACCGCTCAGTCTCAAGCTTTCACTTGACACCTTCACGCCACAAGCACATGGTTAGGGACAGCTTGGTTTAGCCGCTTAGGCCAGGATTTTATTCCTGTAGGCCCTCCTATCCACTGATGCTCAAAGCCTTGGGATCCTTTTTATTACCCTTGCCTTTTGGTTTTAAGGGCTATTGGCTTTTTCTGCTTGCTTTTTCTATTTTTTTTTGCAAGCTTTTGTATTCACTGCTTTTTCTTGCTTCAAGAATCATTTTTATGATTTTTCAGATTATCAATGACATGTCTCATGTTCATCATTCTTTCAAGAGCTAACATATTTAACAGTCTTAAACATCAAATTCAAAAGACATATGCACTGTTCAAGCATTCATTCAGAAGACAGAAAGCATTGCCACCACATGTGAATAATTAGAATTTATCTTATTAAAAACTCGAAAAATATTGCCTCTTATTCTAAAGAATTTCTTCTATTTTATTCATGTTCAGTGATGATGATAAAATTAAATTATAGCTTAATTGGGGATAAAATCAAAAGTATAGATACTAACTACTACTATATGACTCCTAAGGTAAAAATAAAAACAGTTATCACAGAGTTAAGGCTAAGATTGGAATTTAACAACCTTTGTTCTGGGAAGTGGATGTTCCTCTAATCTGCGGGGTGCTTGGTCCTTCAAGAGATAATTTCTGGCACTTCAATTCCCTTAAATCACGCCCTTGCTCCTCCTGTTCTTTAAGCAAATAGCAAAGAATGCTACTTTGTTCCTTCTGTTCTTTCTGTATTTGTTCCATAGCTTCTTGCATCTTGGTAATAGATGTTTCAAGATACTCCCAGTATTCAGATTGAGGGATTTCTGGGAGAATTTCCTGTGTTCTCTTCTTGATGGGGTCATCCTGTGCTTGTTGTTTTTCCATTGATGCTTTGGTGATTGGCCGCTCAACTGAGATATACTCAGTTATTCCCATCCTTACTCCAGCGTCCTTGCAGAGCATAGAAATCAAGCTTGGATAAGCCAACCTGGCATCTTTGGAATTTTTGTTTGCAATTTTGTAGAACTCAGTTGAAATCAGTTGATGAACTTCCACTTCTTTTCCCATCATGATGCAATGGATCATCACTGCTCTTCTAATAGTGACTTCAGAACGGTTGCTTGTGGACAGCAGAGAATGCCCAATGAAGTCCAGCCACCCTCTGGCGACTGGTTTGAGATCTTCTCTTTTGAGTTGAATTGGGACACCCTTCGTGCTGGTGGTCCACCTGGCTCCAGGGATGCATATATCCTCTAGAATCTTATCCAGGCCCTTGTCTGTTCTCATCATTCTCCTATTGAAGGAGTCTGGATCATCTTTCAGCTGAGGTAGCTTTAAGATTTCCCTGATCTTGTCAGGGTGGGTATGAATAATCTTTCCTCTGACCAAGGTCCGATAGTCATAGATAGCAGATCCAGCTAGTCTTTGCCTGTCTGTATGCCACATATTAGCATAGAACTCCTGGACCATATTCCTTCCCACTTTCGTTTCAGGATTAGCTAGGATCTCCCAGTTCCTGATTCGAATTTGCTCCTGGATCTCCGGATATTCGTCTTCTTTCAGATCGAATCTAACTTCCGGGATCACTGATCTTAGACCCATTATTTTGTAATAATGGTCTGAATGTTCTTTAGTTAAGAACTTCCCTTAATTCCAAAGTGGTTTTGGAACGCTTTCTTTCTTGCCTCTTGGAGTGGGTTGTTTTCCTTTAGGAGCCATGATCTTAGTGGTCACGGATAAGCACACCAAACTTAGAGGTTTGCTTGTCCTCAAGCAAAAAGAAAAGAAAGGAGAGGGAGAGAAGGAGAGCTAGGTGCAATGGTGGATGGGAGGGGAGGGAGGCTGAACCCATATTTAAGGGGAGGGAGGGTGGGTGATTTCGAAAATACAAAGAAAGATAAGATAGAAGATATGATTTAAGATTAAAAAGATATGAAAGATATTTAAAAAAGATAGATTTGGATTTTTGAGAAAGATAGTATGGAGATTTGAAAAAGATATTGATTAGTTGAAAAGATTTTTGAATGAAAAGAGATAGATTTGTTTTGAAAATTTTGAAAAAGAGTTGAATTGGATTGAAAAAAGGATTTGTGCTTATGGATTAAGATACATTTGATATTTTTAAAATAGGGTTTTTAGAAATTAGGGATTTTAGAAATCAGGGTTCTTAACATGTTTATGCAAGAAATCATGAATTGAAACATGAAAATTGAGATTAGAATGAAAAATATGAAGAAAAAATGAATTTACCTCCTCCCCACCATCCTGGCGTTTGAACGCCCAAATGCTGCCTCTCCTGGGCGTTCAACGCCCAGCTGTTGCTTCTTTCTGGCGTTGAACGCCAGGAACTCCTTTGTCACTGGGCATTTTTTTGAACGCCCAGGACGCTGTAAGTCTGGCGTTAGACACCCAGAAGGAGCTTCTTTCTGGCGTTCAACGCCCAGATGGCTATCCTTACTAGCGTTCAACGCCCAGTGGATGCTTCTTTTGGGCGTTGAACGCCCAAAACAGATTTTTACTGGCGTTTTCTTGCCAGTGAGCTCTTTTTCTCTGCTTTGTGTGTAGAATCCTTCTGTAACCCTGTGAACTTATACAATTGACTCTTTACCTTAGTATCAGTGAACTTTATATAAACAAATAAAATCAAGAATAGGGCAAAATGCTTAGAGGAAGTGGTGCCCCATGGCTGGGTTGCCTCCCAGCAAGCGCTTCTTTATTGTCTTTAGCTGGACCTTGCTGAGCTTTTAATCTAGCTTCAGCTTTGAGCACTCTTGCTCAACATTGCCTTCAAGATAGTGCTTGATTCTCTGTCCATTAACAATGAACTTCTTGTTAAAATCAATATCTTGAAGCTCCACATAACCATATGGTGATACACTTGTAATCACATATGGTCCCCTCCACCGGGACTTTAGTTTCCCGGGGAATAGCCTGAGCCTAGAGTTAAACAACAGAACCTTTTGTCCTGGTTCAAAGATTCTAGATGATAGCTTTCTGTCATGCCACTGTTTTTATTTTTCTTTATAAAGCTTGGCATTTTCGAAAGCAGTGAATCTGAATTCCTCTAGCTCATTTAGCTGGAGCAATCTTTTTTCTCCAGCTAATTTGGCATCAAAGTTTAGGAATCTGGTTGCTCAGTAGGCTTTATGTTCCAGTTCCACGGGCAGGTGGCATGCCTTACCATACACAAGTTGGTATGGAGAGGTCCCTATAGGAGTCTTGAATGCTGTTCTGTAAGCCCACAGAGCATCATCCAAGCTTCGTGCCCAATCCTTTCTACGGGTACTTACAGTCCGTTCCAGGATTCTTTTTAGTTCTCTGTTAGAGACTTCAGCTTGCCCATTTGTCTGTGGATGATATGGAGTCGCCACCTTGTGGCGAATCCCATACCGGACCATGGCAGAGTCAAGCTGTTTGTTGCAGAAGTGAGTGCCCCCATCACTGATTAGTACCCTAGGAACACCAAACCTGCTGAATATATGTTTCTGAAGGAATTTCAGCACTGTTTTAGTATCATTGGTGGGTGTGGCAATGGCCTCAACCCATTTTGATACATAGTCAACTGCCACCAGAATATAAGTGTTTGTGTATGATGGTGGGAAAGGCCCCATGAAATCAATACCGCATACATCAAACAACTCAATCTCCAAGATTTCTTGTTGAGGCATGGCGTAACTGTGAGGCAAATTACCAGCTCTCTGGCAACTGTCACAGTTACGTACAAACTCTCGGGAATCTCTGTAGAGTGTAGGCCAGTAGAAGCCACATTGGAGGACCTTGGTGGCTGTTCGCTCACTCCAAAATGACCTCCATATTGTGACCCACGGCAATGCCATAAGATCCTTTGTGCTTCTTCTTTAGGCACACACCTACGGATTATGCCATCTGCACATCTCTTAAAGAGATAGGGTTCATCCCACAAGTAGTACTTTGCATCAGTAATTAATTTTTTCTTTTGTTGCCTGCTGTATTCCTTGGGAATGAACCTTGTAGCTTTGTAGTTTGCAATGTCTGCAAACCATGGTGTTTCCTGAATGGCAAACAAATGCTCATCAGGAAAGGTCTCAGAGATTTCAAGAGAGGGGAATGATGTCCCTTCTATTGGCTCTATCCGGGACAGATGGTCAGCCACTTGGTTCTCTGTCCCTTTTCTGTCTCTTATTTCTATATCAAACTCTTGCAGAAGCAACACCCATCTTATGAGTCCGGGTTTTGAATCCTGCTTTGTGAGTAGATATTTAAGAGCAGCATGATCTGTGTACACAATCACTTTTGATCCTACTAAGTATGATCTAAACTTGTCAATGGCATAAACCACTGCAAGCAATTCTTTTTCTGTGGTTGTGTAATTTTTCTGGGCATCATTCAAAACACGGCTAGCATAATAAATGACATCCAGAAGCTTGTCATGCCTCTGCCACAGTACTGCACTAATGGAGTGATCACTGGCATCACACATTAGCTCAAATGGTAATGTCCAGTCTGGTGCAGAAATAACTGGTGCTGTGACCAGCTCGGCTTTCAGCGTTTCAAACGCCTGCAGACACTCTGTGTCAAACACAAATGGCGTGTTAGCAGCTAGCAGATTGCTCAGAGGTTTTACGATTTTTGAAAAATCCTTTATAAACCTCCTATAGAATCCTGCATGCCCCAGAAAGCTTCTGATTGCCTTAACATTGGCAGGTGGTGGTAATTTTTCAATTACCTCTATTTTTGCTTGATCCACCTCTATTCCCTTGTTTGAAATTTTATGCCCAAGGATAATCCCTTCAGTCACCATAAAGTGACATTTTTCCCAGTTTAAAACCAGGTTGGTCTCTTGGCATCTTTTCAGAACTAGTTTCAGGTGATCAAGACAGGAGCTGAATGAGTCTCCATATACTGAGAAGTCATCCATGAAGACTTCCAGAAATTTTTCCACCATATCAGAGAAAATAGAGAGCATGCATTTCTGGAAGGTTGCAGGCGCATTACACAGCCCAAATGGCATCCTTCTATAAGCAAACACTCCAGATGGACATGTGAATGCTGTTTTCTCTTGATCCTGGGGATCTACTGCAATCTGGTTATAGCCTGAGTAGCCATCCAAAAAGCAGTAATAATCATGACCTGCCAATCTTTCTAGCATCTGGTCTATGAATGGTAAAGGAAAATGACCCTTTCTGGTGGCTGTATTGAGCCTTCTGTAGTCAATACACATGCGCCACCCTGTAACTGTTCTTGTAGGAACCAATTCATTCTTTTTATTATGAACCACTGTCATGCCTCCCTTTTTGGGGACAACTTGAACAGGGCTCACCCAGGGGCTATCAGAAATAGGATAAATAATCCCAGCCTCCAGTAATTTGGTGACCTCTTTCTGCACCACTTTCTTCATGGCTGGATTTAGCCGCCTCTGTGGTTAAACCACTGGTTTAACATTATCCTCCAATAAGATTTTGTGCATGCATCTAGCTGGGCTTATGCCCTTAAGGTCACCTATGGACCACCCAAAAGCTGTCTTGTGTGTCCTTAGCACTTGAATAAGTGCTTCCTCTTCCTGTGGATTTAAAGCAGAGCTTATGATCACTGGAAAAGTGTCACCTTCTCCCATAAATGCATATTTCAGGGATGGTGGTAATGGTTTGAGCTCGGGTTTAGGAGGCTTTTCCTCTTCCAGAGGAAATTTCAGAGGCTCTTTCATTTCCTCTGAATCCTCCAAATCAGGCTGAACATCTTTAAAGATGTCTTCCAACTCTGATTCGAGACTCACAGCCATGTTGATCTCTTCTACCAAAGAGTCAATAAGATTAACTTTCATGCAGTCTTTTGATGTGTCTGGATGCTGCATGGCTTTGACAGCATTCAACTTAAACTCATCATCATTGACTCTCAGGGTTATTTCCCCCTGTTGGACATCAATGAGAGTTCGTCTAGTTTCTAGGAAGGGTCTTCCTAGAATGAGAGTAGCACTCTTGTGCTC
This sequence comes from Arachis hypogaea, assembly GCF_003086295.3. Taxonomy (NCBI): domain Eukaryota; kingdom Viridiplantae; phylum Streptophyta; class Magnoliopsida; order Fabales; family Fabaceae; genus Arachis; species Arachis hypogaea. The sequence goes on from NC_092050.1 coordinate 29,488,636, forward strand.
CTCCATTTCCAGCACTACAGAGTCAGTGGGAAAGGCGAATGGCCCAACTCTGACAATCATGTCTTCAATCACGCCTGATGGGTATTTAATGGAGTCATCAGCAAGTTGGAGACATATCCGGATTGGTTTAACTTCTTCAGTTAAACCAAGCTTTCTGATAGTGGATGCATGTATTAGGTTGATGCTTGCCCTAAGATCACATAAAGCTGTCTTGGTGCAATTACCTTCTAATGTGCATGGTATCAGAAAACTCCCAGGGTCTTTAAGCTTTTCAGGAAAGCTTTTTAGAATGACTGCACTGCATTCTTCAGTGAGGAGAACTCTTTCAGTTTCTCTCCAATCCTTCTTATGACTCAAGATCTCTTTCATGAACTTGGCATAAGAAGGTATTTGCTCAAGTGCCTCTGCAAATGGAATCTTTATTTCAAGAGTCCTGAGATAATCTGCAAAACGAGCAAATTGCTTATCCTGCTCCTCTTGGCGGAGTTTTTGAGGATAAGGTATCTTGGCTTTATATTCCTCAACCTTAGTTGCTGTAGGTTTATTTCTTACAAAAGTGGTTGAAGAGGCCTTTTTAGATGGGTTGTCATCAGCACTTGTGTGTGTCTGATCCCTCACTGGCAATTGAGTGCCAGAGTTAGAAGCTGGAGTGACGTTAGATGCCAGCTCCTCATCTGTTCCTGGCGTCTGAACGCCAGAACTATGCTTCTTTTGGGCGTCCAACGCCAGATCCTTGCTTGTTTCTGGCGTTGAACGCCAGTCCTGAGCATGGTCTGGGCATTCAGCGCCAGCCTTCCACCCAATTTCTGGCGTTTTAGCGCCAGAACTATTTTTCCCTGGGCTCTTACTGTCCTCAGGTGGATTTTGGGTGGTTTGCTCATTTATTGGCTTCTTGCTGCCTTGAGGTGGGGTATTTAATGTCTTCCCACTTCTTAATTGAACTGCGTGGCATTCTTCTGTTATTTGTTTTGACAGCTTCTGCTTTGTTTGCTTTAATTGTACTTCCATGTTTATATTAGCCATCCTTGTCTCTTGTAGTTTATCCTTGAATTTAGCTAACTGCTTTGTTAGAAAATCCAATTGCTGATTGAATTCAGCAGCTTGCTCTGCAGGACTGAGTTCAGCAGTTACTGTTTTAGCCTCTTCTTTCATGGAAGAGTCACTGCTTAGGTACAGATGCTGATTTCTAGCAACTGTATCAATGAGCTCTTGAGCTTCTTCAATTGTCTTTCTCATGTGGATAGATCCACCAGCTGAGCAATCTAAAGAGATCTGAGCTCTTTCTGTAAGCCCATAATAGAAGATGTCTAACTGAACCCACTCTGAAAACATTTCAGAGGGGCATTTTCGTAGCATCTCTCTGTATCTCTCCCAAGCATCATAAAGAGATTCATTATCTCCTTGTTTAAAGCCTTGGATGTCCAGCCTTAGCTGTGTCATCCGTTTTGGAGGAAAGTATTGATTCAGGAATTTTTCTGTCAGCTGTTTCCATGTCCTTATGCTAGCCTTAGGTTGGTTATTTAACCACCTCTTGGCTTGGTCTTTTACAGCAAATGGAAATAGTAATAATCTGTAGACATCCTGATCTACTTTCTTATCATGTACTGTGTCAGCAATTTGTAAAAACTGTGCCAGAAACTCTGTAGGTTCTTCCTGTGGAAGACCGGAATACTGGCAGCTTTGCTGCACCATGATAATGAGCTGAGGATTCAACTCAAAGCTACTGACTCCAATGGAGGGTATGCAGATACTACTCCCATATGAAGCAGTAGAGGGGTTAGCATATGACCCCAGAGTCCTCCTGGACTGTTCATTTCCACTTAGATCCATGATGGAGAAAGGGAGATGATGTAAAATAAATAAAAATAGGTGAAGATTTTCGAAAAAAATGAGGAGAGAGAAAGTGGTCAGGAAGTTTTGAAAAAGATATGAATTGAAAAAGATTTTAAATTTTGAAAAAAAATCTGAATTTTAAAAATAATTTTCGAAAATTTGTTTTAAAAATAGAGAGAAAAGATATTTTTAAATTTAAATAGGAAAGAGAGAAACAATAAGATAGCCCAAGATTTAAAATTTTTTAGATCTAATGCTCCTTGTTTTGGAAAATTCTGGAGGGAAAACACCAAGGAACACCAAACTTAAAAATTTTAAGATCAAGACGCAAGGAAAACTCAAGAACACTTTGAAGACTCACAAGAACACAAGAACATGAAGAAAGAACACTGACGTTAGGATTTTTGCCAGTAAAGAATGTCATAAGAACAGTCGCGTTGTAGATATAGTCTCTAAACCGACAAAAATCCCTTCGTACAAACGTTTTGATTGTCACAAGTAACAAACCCCTTTTATTAAATTGATAACCAAGTATTTAAACCTCGGGTCGTCTTCTCAAGGAATTGCAGGGAGGTGTTCTTATTATTGGTTATGAGTCTTGTAAATTGGGGGTTTTTAATGTATGAGATAAAAAGCAACAATAGTAAATGGCAGAGGAAATAAAGTAATAGCAATAAAAATAAACTCTTGGCAAGGTATTAGAAATTAGAAGTTCTATCCTGGTTATCCTTATCAATTGCGATGAGAATTGGATTTTTCTCCCACTTTGTTAACCTCTAACTATGAAGGTAAGTTAAGTGGAGGAATTTATTCTGATTCCTCAAGTGCTAGTCTTTCCTTGAGAAAGGCTAGAGTTATTGGAATTATGAATTAATGAAATGAAGAAATCCAATTTTCAATCAACAATGAGTTTGATAACTCAAGTGTCTCCGATGATTCAACCAAAGCCAAAAGGGAGAAAAATATCTAAATTAAATTGAAAGCAAAGTAAGATTAAATTTTAAACACCTCAAATAAAGATTTATGAATCAAATGGGCAACATAAGTCTGAAATACCTCAAATTATATTAAATAAAAGGAAAAGTCTAGGGGGCCAGCAGTTTTATTACATTTTGGCCAGCATGTAACCAGCAGAGAAATGTGAGCCATTGGATGATATCTCACATCAATCTCACACCATCAAATCATCATTGATGGCTAGTTGATGGCTACCAATCACAAATGTTGCTGGCCCCCTAGCATTGCTCTAAATAAAATATTCAAATCATAACATGGAAAAGTTCATAAATTAAATTGGGAAAATAAATAAAAATAAAGAACCTGGGATTGAGAGTCACTTCTAAAACTAAGAGAAATCCTAAATCCTAATCCTAAGAGAGAGGAGAGAACCTCTCTCTCTAAAAACTACATCTACTCCTAAAATTGTAAATATGAGAGCCTTCTCATGAATGGATGCAATCTCCCACTTTATAGCCTCTAATCTGTGTTTTCTGAGCCGCAAACTGGGTCAGAAACAGTCCAAAATTCGCTGGTTTTGAATTTTGCCACGCTGGATTTCCGTCACTGCGACACGGCCGCATGGATCACGCGGTCGCGTCACTTAGCGTCAGGGGAACTATAACATATTATATATCAAATCGAAGCCCCAGACGTTAGCTTTCCAACGCAACTAAAACCGCGTCGTTTGGACCTCTGTAGCTAAAGTTATAGCCGTTTGAGTGCAGAGAGGTCAGGCTGGACAGCTTAGCAATTTCTCCAACTTCTTGCATTCCTTCCACTTTTGCATGCTTTCTTCCCATCCTCAAAGCCATTCCTGCCTTATAATATCTGAAAACACTTAACACACATATCAAGGCATCTAATGGTGATAAGAGAGGATTAATAATAAGCAAATATAAGATCAAAGAAGCATGTTTTCAATCAAAGCACATAATCAGGAAGGAGTTGTAAAACTATGCAAATAGTATGAATAGGTGGGTAAAGAGTTGATAAAATCCACTCAATTGAGTACAAGATAAACCATAAAATATTGGTTTATCAAACACCAAACTTAAAATTTTTAGAAAACCAACAAGAAAACACCAAACTTAAAGTTTGGCACGAGATTTAATAGAAAAATTATTTTCGAAAAATTTTTGAAAAGAAAATAAAAGACTCTGACCCAAAAGACAAAAATTTCCTAATCTAAGCAACAAGATTCACCATCAGTTGTGCAAACTCAAATAATCCCCGGCAACGGCGCCAAAAACTTGGTGCACGAATTGTAAATCACACTTTTTACAACTCATACCACTAACCAGCAAGTGCACTGGGTCGTCCAAGTAATACCTTACGTGAGTAAGGGTCGATCCCACGGAGATTGTTGGCTTGAAGCAATCTATGGTTATCTTGTAACTCTTAGTCAGGAAGCAATAAAATAATTCACTTATCAAATTTGATTGCAAGGAATAAAAGGGCAGAACGCAAATTATACTTGTATGCAGTAATGGAGAATATGTTGGAGTTTTGGAGATGCTTTGTCTTCTGAAATTCTGCTTTCTTCTGTTTTCTGATTCACGCACACATGTCCTCCTATAGCAAGCTGTGTGTTGGTGGATCACCATTGTCAATGGCTACCATCTATCCTTCCAGTGAAAAGGGTCCAGATGCGCTGTCACCGCACGGCTAATCATCTGCAGGTTCTCAATTGTACCGGAATAGGATTTACTATCCTTTTGCGTCTGTCACTACGCCCAGCACTCGCGAGTTTGAAGCTCGTCACAGTCATTCAATCCCTGAATCCTACTCGGAATACCACAGACAAGGTTTAGACTTTCCGGATTCTCTTGAATGCTGCCATCAATCTGGCTTATACCACGAAGATTCTGATTAAGAGATCTAAGAGATATTCACTCATTCTACAGTGGAATGCAAGTGGTTGTCAGGCACGCGTTCTTGGAGGAATGATGATGATTGTCACGTTCATCACATTCATATTGAAGTGCGAATGGATATCTTAGATAGGAACACACATGTTTGAATGGAAAACAGAAATACTTGCATTAATTCATCGAGACACAGCAGAGCTCCTCACCCCCAACAATGGAGTTTAGAGACTCATGCCATCAAAAGGTACAAAGTTCAGATCTAAAATGTCATGAGATACAAAACAAGTCTCTAAAAGTTGTTTAAATACTAGACTAGTAAACTAGGTTTACAGTAAATGAGTAAACTATGATGGATGGTGCAGAAATCTACTTCTGGGGCCCACTTGGTGTGTGCTGGGGCTGAGACTTAAGCTAATCACGTGCATAGGGCTGTTTTGGGCGTTCAACGCCAGCTTTGGATCCTTTTCTGGCGTTGAACTCCACTTTGTAACTTGTTTCTGGCGCTGGACGCCAGACAGCAGCATAGAACCGTCGTTGAACGCCAGTTTACGTCATCTATCCTTGAGAAAAGTATGGACTATTATATATTGATGAAAAGCCCTAGATGTCTACTTTCCAACGCAATTGGAAGCGCACCATTTGGAGTTCTGTAGCTCCAGAAAATCCATTTTGAGTGCAGGGAGGTCAGAATCCAACAGCATCAGCAGTCCTTTTTCAGCCTGAATCAGATTTTTGCTCAGCTCCCTCAATTTCAGCCAGAAAATACCTGAAATCATAGAAAAATACACAAACTCATAGTAAAGTCCAGAAACATGAATTTTGCCTAGAAACTACTAAAAACAAACTAAAAACTAACTAAAACACACTAAAAACTATATGAAATTAACCCCAAAAAGCGTATAAAATATCCGCTCATCATGCACCCCACAGGATCCCCACCTCTCTCACACCTTTTCATAACACTCTTCCCCACCTACCCTTCACCAATCACCTCCATACCTCTTCCCCAAATACCCTTAACCACTCACATCCATCCACCCTTCCCCATAAACCCCACCTACCTCCAATATTCAAATTCATTTCCCACCCAAACCTAACCCCATGACCGAACCATAAACCTCCCCCCACTCCTATATAAACCCCTCATTCCTTCTTCATGTTCATACAACACAACCCTTTCTTCTTTCCCTTGGCCGAATACACACCTCTCTCCCTCTCCTCCATTTTTCTTCTTCTTCTCCTTCTTTCTTTCTTCTTTTGCTCGAGGACGAGCAAACATTTTAAGTTTGGTATGGTAAAAGAATTACTTTTTATTTTTCCATAACCATTAATGGCACCTAAGGCCATAGAAACCTCAAGAAAGAGGAAAGGGAAGGCAATTGCTTCCACCTCTGAGTCATGGGAGATGTAGAGATTCATCTCAAAGGTCCATCAAGACCACTTCTATAAAGTTGTGGCCAAGAAGAAAGTGATCCCTGAGGTTCCTTTCAAGCTCAAAAAGAATGAGTATCCGGAGATTCGACATGAGATCCGAAGAAGAGGTTGGGAAGTTCTCACCAACCGCATTCAACAAGTCAGGATCTTAATGGTTCAAGAGTTCTATGCAAACACATGGATCACTAGGAACCATGATCAAAGTGTGAACCCGAATCCAAAGAATTGGCTTATAATGGTTCGGGGGAAATACTTAGATTTCAGTCCGAAAAATGTAAGGTTCGCGTTCAACTTTCCAATGATGCAAGAAAACGCCCACCCCTACACTAGAAGGGTCAACTTTGATCAAAGGTTGGACCAAGTCCTCATGGACATATGTATGGAAGGAGCTCAATGGAAAGTTGACTCAAGAGGCAAGCCGGTTCAATTGAGAAGACCAAAACTTAAGCCTATAGCTAGAGGATGGTTGGAGTTTATTCAACGCTCAATCATTCCTACTAGCAACCGGTCTGAAGTTACTGTAGATCGGGCCATCATGATCCACAGTATCATGATTAGGGAGAAAGTGGAAGTTCATGAGATTATACCTCAAGAACTCTACAAGGTGGCTGACAAGTCTTCCACTTTGGCAAGGTTGGCCTTTCCTCACCTCATTTGCCACCTCTGCAATTCGGATGGAATTGACATAGAGGGAGATATCCTCATTGATGAGGACAAGCCCATCACCAAGAAAAGGATGGAGCAAACAAGAGATCATGGCCTCAACAAGAGCAGGAGGAAATTCCTCACCATGAAATCCCTGAGATGCCTCAAGGGATGCACTTCCCTCCACAAAACTATTGGGGGCAAATCAACACTTTCCTAGGAGAATTAAGCTCCAACATGGGACAACTAAGGATGGAGCACCAAGAGCACTCCATCATCCTCCATGAGATTAGAGAAGATCAAAGAGCTATGAGGGAGGAGCAACAAAGACAAGGAAGAAACATAGAGGAGCTCAAGAGCACCATTGGTTCTTTAAGAAGAGGAAGACGCCACCCTCACTAAGGTAGACCCGTTCCTTAATCTCCTTGTTCTTATTTTCCTGTTTTTCGTTTACTATGCTTTATGTTTTATTTATGCTTGTGTCTTTACTATATGATCATTAGTGTCTAAGTGTCTATGTCTTAAAGCTATGAATGTCCTATGAATCCATCACCTCTCTTAAATGGAAAATGTTCTAAAAACAAAAGAACAAGAAGTACATGGTTTCGAATTCATCCTTGAAATTAGTTTAATTATTTTGATGTGGTGACAATACTTTTTGTTTTCTGAATGAATGCTTGAACAGTGCATATGTCTTTTGATATTGTTGTTTATGAATGTTAAATATGTTGGATCTTGAAAGAATGATGAAAAGGATAAATGTTATTGATAATATGAAAAATCATAAAATTGATTCTTGAAGCAAGAAAAAGCAGTGAATATAAAAGCTTGCGAAAAAAAAGAAAAGAAAAATGGCAAAAAAAAAAGAAAGAAAAAGAAAAAGCAAGCAGAAAAAGCCAATAGCCATTTAAACCAAAAGGCAAGGGTAATAAAAAGGATCCAAGGCTTTGAGCATCAGTGGATAGGAGGGCCTAAAGGAATAAAATCCTGGCCTAAGCAGCTAAACCAAGCTGTCCCTAACCATGTGCTTGTGGCGTGAAGGTGTCAAGTGAAAACTTGAGATTGAGCGGTTAAAGTCGAGGTCCAAAGCAAAAAGAAGAGTGTGCTTAAGAACCCTGGACACCTCTAATTGGGGACTCTAGCAAAGCTGAGTCACAATCTAAAAAGGTTCACCCAATTATGTGTCTGTGGCATTTATGTATCTGGTGGTAATACTGGAAAATAAAATGCTTAGGGCCACGGTCAAGACTCATAAAGTAGCTGTGTTCAAGAATCAACATACTGAACTAGGAGAATCAATAACACTCTCTAAATTCTAAGTTCCTATAGATGCCAATCATTCTGAACTTTAATAGATTAAGTGAGATGCCAAAACTGTTCAGAGGCAAAAAGCTACTAGTCTCGCTCATTTAATTGGAGCTAAGCTTCATTGATATTTTTGAAATTTATAATATATTCTCTTCTTTTTATCCTATTTGATTTTCAGTTGCTTGGGGACAAGCAACAATTTAAGTTTGGTGTTGTGATGAGCGGATAATTTATACGCTTTTTGGCATTGTTTTTACATAGTTTTTAGTATGATTTAGTTAGTTTTTAGTATATTTTTATTAGTTTTTACATAGCTTGTCTGGCAAAGGTTGGATATTCCTTGTCATCCTTTGGATTTGAAGAACTGGTTCTTGTATCATAGCAGAGAGCACCCGTTCAAGTTCTTTTCGGGCCTTTGGTGGATATGGCGAGCAAGGAATAACGACATCTTTAATCCCCATGAAACTTGGCCTCCGGAAAAAGTCATTTGTCTGGCATTAACTTCAGAAAAGGAGCTTAGAAATATTTTTGAATTACAACGTATGTCCCTTCCCTCTACTCTAAATGGTTTTTGGAATCCCCCATCCATTGGTACTTTTAAGATTAATTGTGATGCTAGTTATTTTGGTTCGGGTGATAGTGTTGGTTTTGCTTGTGTTATTAGAGATTGTAATGGGAGCTGGCAAAGGGGGTGTTTGGGAATGATTGAGAGTAATAGTATTCTTCAAGGAGAATTGTTTGCTATTTGGAGAGGATATCTCTTAGCTTGGGATGTGGGTCAACGAGATGTTATTTGTGAGACGGATTGTGTGGAAGCATTTAATCTTGTTACTCAAGATGGTTTTGGGTTTATTGATCCACTGGTGCTCAAAATAAGAGATATCATGCATTGGAATTGGCGTGTTGACTTTCGTTTGATTATGAGAGATGCAAACACGGTGGCAGATACTATGGCAAAGATGGCGATGAAGTTACAACTTTCGCATGTGGAGCTTCTTTCACCTTGGGAGGAGTTTAAGAGTAGTCTTAAACGGGACTGTCCCTCTATTTAAGCAGTTCCTTGTTTTGTTTCTTTTGTTTTTCTTTGTTTAATTTATTTCAGTCACCAAAAAAAAAAATAAAATTCATATTTCTGGACTTTACTATGAGTTTGTGTGTTTTTCTGTGATTTCAGGTAATTTCTGGCTGAAATTGAGGGACTTGAGCAAAAATCAGATTTAGAGGCTGAAGAAGGACTACAGATGCTGTTGGATTCTGACCTTCCTGCACTCAAAGTGGATTTTCTGGAGCTACAGAAGTCCAAATGGCGCGCTCTCAATTTCGTTGGAAAGTAGACATCCAGGACTTTCCAGCAATATATAATAGTCCATACTTTGCCCGAGTTTAGATGATGCAAACTGGCATTCAACGCCAGCTCTCTGCCCTATTCTGGAGTTAAACGCCAGAAAAACAGGTTGCAAAGCAGAGTTAAACGCCAGAAACAGGTTACAAACTGGCGTTTAACTCCAAAAAGAGTCTCTACACATGAAAGATCAATGCTCAGCCCAAGCACACACCAAGTGGGCCCGAAAGTGGATTTCTACATCATTTACTTATCTCTGTAAACCCTAGTAACTAGTTTAGTATAAGTAGAACTTTTTACTATTGTACTAGGGGTCTTTTTCGCTAATTTCGAATTCATATGCCATTTGGGGAGGCTGGCCATTTGGCCATGCCTGGACCTTGTTCTTATGTATTTCAACGGTAGAGTTTCTACACACCATAGATTAAGGTGTGGAGCTCTGATGTCCCTCATGAGTTAATGCAAAGTACTACTGTTTTTCTATTCAACTCAAGCCTATTTCTTCGCTAAGATATTCATTCGCACACAAGAACATGATGAATGTGATGATTATGTGACGCTCATCACCATTCTCACCTATGAACGCGTGCCTGACAACCACTTCCGTTCTATATGCAAACAAGCTTGAATGCATATCTCTTAGCCTCCTAATCTACGATCAGAGTCTTCGTGGTATAGGCTAGAATTATTGGCGGCCATTCTTGAGATCCGGAAAGTCTAAACCTTATATGTGGTATTCCGAGTAGGATCTGGGAAGGGATGGGTGTGACGAGCTTCAAACTCGCGAGTGCTGGGCGTAGTGACAGACGCAAAAGGATTACTGAATCCTATTCCAGTATGATCGAGAACCGACAGATGATTAGCCGTGCGGTGACAGTGCATTTTGGACCATTTTCACTGAGAGGACGGGAAGTAGCCATTGACAACGGTGATGCCCTACATAAAACTTTCCATGGAAAGGAGTAGGAATGATTGGATGATGACAGGAGGAAAGCAGAGGTTCAGGAGGAATAAAAGCATCTCTATACGCTTATCTGAAATTCTCACCAATGAATTACGTAAGTATTTCTATCCTATTTTATATTTTAATTATATTTTAGTTATTAAAACTCTATAACCATTTGAATCCACCTGACTGAGATTTACAAGGTGAACATAGCTTGCTTCAAGCCGACAATCTCCGTGGAATCGACCCTTACTCACGTAAGGTTTATTACTTGGACGACCCTGTGCACTTGCTGGTTAGTTGTGAAGAAGAACTAAGATTATGAACGTGCGTATTAAGTTTTCAGCGTCGTTACCAAGGAATGAATGATCACGATTTTACACACCAATATACCATGTCCATATCCATCAACCCAAGAGCCATATGATCCTAATCATGTTATTCAAGTTGGACAAGAGTCAAGGGATCATCTCAAGAAAGCAATGGATCAACTTCAAGCAATCATACGTCAAAAGTTTGGCCCAAGAGACTCATGCAATGAACAAAGCATTCCCACGGATGAGTGTGTTGAGCAACAAGTGGAAAAGATGGAGAGTGTTGAACCGCCACTTAATGATCTCACCATCCCATCACCGCCCTCCATGGAAGAGTACCCACATCCATCAATCCAAGAGCAACATGATCCCAATTATGCTACTGACATGGAACAAGAGAGAAGGGATCGTCTTAGGGACGCAATGGATCGGTTACATGCAGCTTTATTTCCAGAGGAGCAAGAGGAGGCCCAAAATGTGGAGGTAGGAGAGACCCTTGAAGATGAAGGAGTAGTTGAAGGGAGTTGTCATAGAAAGGAAATCATCAAGGAAGAGTACGATTTTATACTAAAACAACTGGACAAAGCAGCAATTATTGAAGAGGAAGAAGTGGTTGCAGACTTAGGAGATGCTGAACTTCCATGGGAAAGTCCAGTCATAGAGCTTCCTTCCAAGATGTTTGATGTTGATGTTGAGGAAGGTGCACAACCTCCGAGGCATATCATGGTTGCAGACTTTACAGAAGTTGATCAAGAGATGGAGATTAAAGAAGAAGAAGCACAAGGAGCTTGAAATTGGAAGAAGAAGCACAACCTCGCATGCCCTTGGTAAGTAATGAAGAAGAGATTGAATTGGAAGAATGCTACCAAAAGGAAGAGGTTGAACTTGAAGAAGCTTTCAAGGAGGTGGAAGTTGTCAAGGAAGAGCACAAGGGAATGGAGCTTGAAATTACCTTGCCAAAGCTGTTGGAGACCTCTCCCCCAAAGACATTACCATCCAATACGACATTCAAGTGGGTAAAATTCTTATTCTTGACCTTTACTTTCCCACTTGAATATGGTTCACTTGAGACAGATGTTCAGCTTAGAGCTCTTTGTGGCTTTAAGAGTAAGAGGGAGATGGTTAGTGGTTGGCAACACAATCCTAGGTTCGTTGTGGTTGGGAGCTCAAAATCTAAATGCAAGGGTTGGTGTAGAGCTCGAATGAATGGGTCTAGGAAGCTTTTTGGATGCCTTAGTGAGAACTCGGATTGCTTACCACCCGGATGAAATCATGATGATCAACTTGAAGACGGGTGTAGAAATAAGATTTGGGATCCGGGCATACAAGAAGATCAATTTTGGGAGCTCAAAGCTTGTGAATAACTCCATCAAAGCTTGGGGAATTTACTTGGAATAGATAGAGCTTTATGGAAGTCCAAGCATTGGTGGAAATTTCAAGATGAGTTTAAGCACAAGCCACTATAACAAGGAGCTCACCAAATGTCCAACTTAAGGACTTTAACTAAAAGTGCTAGGTGGGAGACAACCCACCATGGTATGATCGCTCTTTTTTTCAGTCTTAATTTTATTTTATCTTGTTCTATTCTTAGTTTTATTTTATTCTATTTTCATTAGTGTTCATTCATAATGTCTGCATCAGCATCTGCATTCTGCATTTTGCATTTTGCATAAAATTAAAAAAAAATGTTCACGACGCCCAAGCGTCGCTGACGCGTACGCGTCATATGTGCATGCGGGAAATATAAGAATTGAGCAGAAAGTTGGGCAGAAGTGGTGCTGGTGGCGTGCCTGGCGCACAAAGCAAGTCCACGCGTACGCGTCCCTCACGCGTACGCGTCGCTTGCGTTTTCACTAGTCCACGCGTATGCGTCCCCCACGTGTACGCGTGACCCTGTGAATCGGCGTAAATGGGTGTATGGTCAGACAGTTATGATGGTGTGGGGCTGGAACTGTGCTAGAGGCACAAACTCAACCCATGCGTACGCGTCCCTGACGCGTGCGCGTCATTTCGCTTTCAGACCTCTCATGCGTACGCGTGGGCAACGCTTACTCGTCGAACGACCAACCCAGTTTTTCACGCGTACGCGTCGCGCCCTGTTTTTAAATTCTTACTTCTTTCTTCTATCCTTTCTCCTTCTTTCTTCCTCCTTTCTTACTTTCTTCTTCTTCATTTCTTTAGCTTCTCATCCTTATTCTCTATCATTCTTTTTTTCTTAATTTATTTGCATACATTCATTCATTACATTTTAATTTTGTGCATATTTTTATTTTCTTTTCTAAAGTTATTCTTTTTCCGTTGGTGTCACATATTCTTATTCAACTGTTGTGTCTTTTTTGGTATTATTTTGGTGCTTAATGACTTGTTTTACATTGATTGGGTGATATTATTTATTTGTCAAATGCCAATTTTTATGATACCTGTGCTCCTTTTACATTGATATGAATTTATACTGCCTTTTTCCCATTGTTGCAACTTTTGCACTATTGATATGCCATTTGCTTCAACTATTTTCTCACTTGCATGTTGTAGCTACCATGTAATTGAGACCCTTATTATTTGGCATTAACACCCATATTTTATTTGTTTTCTATTTGTTTCTGGGTTACTTTTCTTCTTTCCTCTTCTTTCAGGATGGCCATCGGGAAAGGAAAGGAAAAGAACTTCTATATGGGGTGACAGACAAGTCCACCTGCACAATCTTTGGAGAAAAGCATCAGTTGCAGCAGCCTGTACATCTTAGCATACACCGAAGACGGTGCAATCTTTAAGTGTGGGGAGGTCGATACCGACTTCCGTGGGTTAGTTATTGTCTTCTCAACACCAATATTTTACTTTATTTGTTAGTTCATTGTTGCATTTACATGTTTAATTGCATGTTTGTTTGATTTTATACATTTAGCTACTACTTGGTTAAAGTAATGAGTTTCTTTTCAAGACCCTATTTTACAGTATTTCACTAATTTAAATTAAAATCTTTTTGTTAAACTTGTTTGAGAATTGTAATTTGGAACATAAATTATAGCAAAAAACACACAACCTGTGAGATTTTAAGCTTATTTATATGGTTACATTATTTAACCATAAATTTTTATTCTTGTGTGTTTTCTTCCCTATGATTGTAATCTTTGCTTTGTTCCATTCTATATGTCTATTGTTTAGTGTATTTACATGCTTGCATATGATTGAGGCCATCATTTGTTACTATCTCACTTACCCCAAATAGCCTACCCTTTAATCACCTTTGTTAGCCACCTTGAGCCTTTTAATCCCCATTTGTTCTGTATTTTACCACATCACTAGCCTTAAACAGAAAAATAATTAATTATCCCATTGAATCTTTGGTTAGCTTAAGATAGAGATTGTGTGTCAACTAAGTGTGGAGAAACTATGGAAACATGGGTTAATAGGGAATGTGTTATGTTTCTACTTTATTTAAATATTGGAAATTTAGGTACCTACTCATGTGAGACTAGAAAAAAATTAAAAATCCATGTGCGTTGATATGTTATGTTTACTTTTATATTTTTAATAAAAAAAAAGAGAAAAAAAGAGAAAAAATATATATATAATATAAATAAATAAGTAGGAGACAAAATTACCCCAATGCTAAGTTTAATAAAAAAAATCAATGTACATGTGGTGAAACTAAAGAAAAATTTAGTACATGAGTATGTGATACAAAAGTGGGAATTATAGGTAGCTAGGCATGAATTTAGAGTTACATAGAAAGCGTGTGTGTGTGTATAGGTGAGAGCTTAGGTTAGTCAAGGATTCAATTTATAGCTCACTTAGCCATACATATATCCTCACCCTTAGCTTAGCCCCATTACAACCTTGAAAAGACCTCATGATGTTTGCATTGGTATACTAAATTTTTGTTGATTGGTTAGATAAAGAACAAAGTTTTAGAAAGCATGACTAGGGAAGATGTGAGTGAATTAACCCTAGACACTTGAGAGAGTTAGAGTGATATACACTACCAGTGAGGGTTCAATGCTTGATTCTATGTTCCCTGCTTTCATGAGCTATATTCTTATAAGTTTACTTGTCTTTACTGTATGATTTGAATTAGTGGAATCTGATTTATATTTGTCTTGGAGAACTTGTTTATTTTCAACCAAGTATACAGAACCATCTTAGCATATAGTTGCATTCATATATAGGTTGCATCTCATGAGTCTTACTTTCCCCCATTCATTTCTTTTGATCTCCTTGAGCTTAGCATGAGGACATGCTAATGTTTAAGTGTGGGGAGATTGATAAACCACTATTTTATGGTTTATCTTGTGCTCAATTGAGAGGTTTTTATCAAGTCTTTGCACACTTATTCATACTAATTGAATGGTTTTACATTTTTCTTCCTAATTTTGTGCTATGATTGAAAACATGCTTCTTTGGCCTTAAATTTGCTATGTTTAACCCTCTCTTATTACCATTCGATGCCTTGATATGTGTGTTAAGTATTTTCAGGGTTTACAGGGCAGGAATGGCTTAGATGATGGAAAGGAAGCATGCAAAAGTGGAAGGAATACAAGAAACTGAAGGAATTGCAAAGCTGTCCAGCCTGACCTCTTCGCATTCAATCGATCATAACTTGAGCTACAGAGGTCCAAATGAGGCGGTTCTAGTTGAGTTGGAAAGCTAACATTCGGGGTTTCGCAACGATATATAATTTGTCATAGTTACCACGCTGCTAGGTGACGCGCACGCGTGGATCACGCGCACGCGTGACCTGGAGAAAATTCAATCCACGTGTTCGCGTGGACGACGCGTACGCGTGATAGAGCCGCGTGATGGACGTATCAGAAATCACTGGGGACGATTTTTGGGCTGTTTTTGACCCAGTTTTTGGCCCAGAAAACACATATTAGAGGCTACAAAGTTGGGGAGTGCATCCATTCATTCACACTTTCATTATTCACAATTTTAGGTTTTAGATGTAGTTTTTCTAGAGAGAGAGGCTCTCTCCTCTCTCTTAGGTTTTAGGATTAGGATTTCTTCTTCTTCTCAATTCCAGGTTCAATGTTCCTTTAATTTAGTTTCTCTTCTACTTTTATTTGTCTTAGTATTCTACTTTATCTATTTCCCCTATTGATTACTTTATGTTGCTATTTGATTTATGAATTCTCATGTTTAATTTGATTTTATATTTAATGCAATTTGAGGTATATCAGATTTATGATTATTTTCTTCAATTTATGTTATTGATGCTTTCAATTTAATTTAGATTTCACCCCTTTTGGCTTTGGTTGAGTAATTGGTGACACTTGAGTTATCAAACTCTTTTGTTGATTGATAATTGGAATTTGCTGATTGATTTGGATCCCTCTAAAGCTAGTATTTCCTTAGGAGTTGACTAGGACTTGAGGAATCAAATTGATTAGTCCACTTGACTTTCCTTTATTTAGTAAGGGTTAACTAAGTGGGAGTAATGAACAATTCTCATCTCAATTGATAAGGATAACTAGGATGGGATTTCCAGTTCTCATACCTTGCCAAGAGTTTTTTCTAGTTAATAATTTACTTTCTCGTAATTTACATTCCTTGTTCAACCTTTCAAAAACCCCAAAAAGATACAATCTCATAACCAATAATAAATCATACCTCCCTGCAATTCCTTGAGAGACGACCTGAGGTTTAAATACTTCGGTTATAAATTTTATTGGGTTTGCTTTAGTGACAAACAAGTTTTTGTACGAAAAGATTCTTTGTTGGTTTAGAAACTATACTTACAACGGGAATTTATTTGTGAAATTTCTTTACTAGCAAAAATCTATTCGTCACCCCTATTCCAGCAAACATGGTTTTCTGAGTTTTAAACCCTATTTCAAACTTTTAAACCTCTATTTTCATTCTTCTAGTCATAAACAATAGCATTAAGTTTGATAATCAAGTGAAGTTAGGAAATGAAGATAACTTGGAGGTGAAGTAAAGCTGAAAAGGTGATGAATTGAATATGAAATGTTATGAATATTTATGTATGATACTTGGCTTAAATAATGAAATGATCTGAGATACGAAATTCCCTGGATAAAGTACCGTGGCTTGCCACCACGTCAAATCACCATATCTCCTCCGTCTGAGCTCCGATCGCCGCATCGTTTGCGGCCACGCGACCACCGCGTCGAGCTCCATGTTTCTACTGGAACAATTTCAAAGGTAATCCATTTAATTATGCTCAGCCACTCCTTCCCCTAATTTTTAAAAATTACGTAGAAGTATTGAATTTCTTTGCTTTTTGACGTATTAGGATCCGATTAACTCGAGGAAAATGTTCACTCTTGCTTATATGAAGCTTGGGTAAGGTGAGGATACCATAATTCTATTTAAGTTTTTGAATTTGTGCTTTGGGTATTAAATTGGGTGGATATGTGTTATGAATGTGTATTAGGTTGGGAATAAATAATTGGAGTTTGAAATTGTGGATATTGAAACTTAGACGAAGCTGAGCACTAGTGTTTTATTGAACTTTTGGGTGGGTTGTGTTTGTTTTGGTGAGTTGCCTTTGACAATACGTGGAAACCAGCCAAGGTATGGTTTAGGTTTCACGCATAATGTTTTGTAAAAACTTTGGCTAGAGAACCATAGGATAGGGTTGGAATGATTATGTATGTTGGATGCTTGGCATTAGTAACTTTGATTGGTAATATAAATTGTGTATGTGTTGGTTGTGTTGTTGGTAAGTTGGTGGTAATGATTGCATATGTACGTATGGCAAATAGTGGTGGTTTTGTTGAAAGAATTATGGAATTTTATTGATTGGTGGTGATGATTGTTTATGGATAGTAGGGTGATTTAAAGATGTTCTATATTGTGTGTTTATGCTGAATGTAGGTAAAGGAAGTGAACATTGGAATTGTTTAAAGAAAATTGAGGTTTTTGAAGTATGATGAAAATTAGTTTTTGACTAAATTTCGGCGAGCTATAACTTAGCCTCTGGACCCCCAAAAGGTTTCAAACTTGTTTTGTTAAAAAATTGGGTTCGTGAAGTTTATGTCGTTTGAAGAACGGATGAAAAATGATTTAAAATGATTAAGTTATGCACATCGGAAGTTTTGGTTTGGAATATGTAAAATCTTCATCTTTCTACTTAATCAGATTTTTGGAAAATGTATGTCCACGTGTACGCGTGGCCTGGAATTTTTGGCTGACCTCCTTATATGCGTACGCTTGACATGAGGTGCTCACCTACACGTACGCATAATAAGGGGATGCATGCGCGAGCTGTCATTTTACACTCCCACGCATACGCGTGGCCCTTATTCCAGCAAACATGTTTTTCTCAGTTTTAAACCATATTTCAAACTTCTAAACCTCTATTTTCATTCTTCTAGTCATAAACAATAGTATTAAGTTTGATAGTCAAGTGAAATAAGGAAATGGGGATAACTTGGAGGTGAAGTAAAGCTCAAAAAGTGATGAATTGATTATGAAATGTTATGAATGTTTATGTATGATACTTGGCTTGAATAATCAAATGATCTAAGATACGAGATTCCCTGGGTAAAGTACCGTGGCTTTCCACCACGTGTACTAAGTCGAAACTCGATACTCTGTTGACCCTACGTTGTAAGGGTGACCGGGTACGTATAAATTCTCGGGAATGGTACCCTCATTGAGCAATTGATATTTATATAAGAGAAAAAAGCTATGAATAGGCTCTTGGGGATGCGCGACTAGGGACAGTCCAAGGGTTTAGCAAACCGGACTTGTCGGGTTGGCTTGATAACCGACAGATGAGACTCATCAGCCATAAGACAGGCATGCATCATGTGCATATTACTTGAATTACTTGTTTTTGCATTAACTGGGTGTGCCTAAGTGTACTTGTGATGTTAACTGTATATTTGTTACCTGCAGTACTTGTAATCTTCTTGTGCTTGCCTTTATCTGCTTGTTTGTCTGTGATATGTTGTCAGAGATGGAGGTCTGGAGGAAAGGCGATAAGACTTAGATTCAAGGTTAAGTTAAGTTAGGCTTAGATACTTTTAGAAAACCTTTTATGGTTTCTATTTAATACTTTAAGCTTTATAATCTGAGTGTCGGCGTTCTTTGATTGCCTCTGACATTTCCAGGACCTTATATCTTATATGTGTGGCACCTTTACCATGCTGAGAACCTCTGTTCTCACCCCATACTGTGTTTTTGTTTTTTTTTTTTCAGATGCAGGTCCAGAGGCACCTCGTTAGGTGTTTGGACTTCTGAAGCGAAGTGGTTGTCAGGTTACTTTTGTTGTATAGTTATGTATATATATGTACTTAGTTTCCTCTCCGCACGACTTATTCCTTTTGACCCTCTTAGAGGCTTATGGAGAGACAGAATTTTATTTCTGTAAATTTGGGTTTTGGATATGTATATATGTGTAAATATTCTCCGGCTAGCCTTGACTTCGAGGGCTGAGTTAGGAGCTTGTTATTTTGTATCTTTGGCCCTCTATTCTTACTTTTGTTATCTTATACTTGATAGCTATAGTTTTCTTAATACGCAAGTTAACTCGTTTTCTGAGCATTGCATTTTTATTTCACGATTTTTATTTCACCTGTTCTTCAAGAGTCCTAGTTTATTATATACTTTCTGCTATTATATATACACATTTTAATTTAGAGGTCGTAACACCATCCCACCTCTGTTTTACGGCTTAAGCGTAAAGCTCCGCGTGGTAGGGTGTTACAGGAATCCTCTAATATGACGCCTAGACTAGCCTAGTCTTCTAAACTAATTTCTCGAAAAGAAAACGTGAGAGTCTAAAACAAAAAAATACTAAACCAGAGAGCTGCCAAAATTAGATTTTGATGCCACTACTTAATTGCTGTCGAAAGGCAAGTCAACGATCTCTATATCCATCTTAGGATCCTCATCGTCCTCAAAAGTCAGATCTACAATTTCAATCTCCTCAACGTCCTCATCGTCAGAAATAATGATGACCTCTGATGTACTCTGAGAATTACCATCACTACTGTTTCCTACGAAAGCTATACCACTAGAAAAAATATTCAACTGCTAAGGGCTAACCAGACGCCACGGTGGAAGTCCCGATAGGCTCTAATCAAGAAAGACAATTTTAAATACTTTGTGCACCCTTCATACAATTGTCCATTACTATCTTCCAACAACTTATAAAATTATGCATTTTTTCGTTGTGCTCTTCATTTTGAATTCCATCTCCATCTTCTGCATTGTCTCCATCTCCATCTCTTGGAGCAAAGAATGAACATGTTCATTCAAGTTAGGTCCAACAACCCTAAATGCATCATTGAGCATTATTGTTATCATTGAATACTGAGATCTCGAGTCATCTTGTACAATGACTAGTTTGATAAACTTATGATCCAACTCCGATTGTCCCTTCACCATGCCAATACCAAATTTTATAGTTTTTTGGAAATGGCTTGACTATTAAATGTTCAAAAATATTTTTTTGTTTGCCACTTGCCAAAATCACACACAAGACAAGAGAATTTAATTTGTCAACCCCGAGAGATTGATACTCAAAAGCAAAATCCAAAAACTTGTTTAAACCATTTTTATACTCATACTTAGTTCCTAGTTTTTCAATCAATGACTTATCAATTGATATAACTAAGAGAAAATACAATTAGAAATTATAAAAATCTATTCATTAACAATTTATATATTCTAAGGACAATAAGATTATTTTTGTAAGTGCAAATTTAAAATTAAAAAATATTTAAATAATATTTTAAAAGAAACTATAAAAAAATTATAATGACCTCTTTTAACTGATAATTTTTTAATTGGAGTAGTAGGTTTGTGAATTTTTTCTTATCAAACAATTATGTATACGCAAATTATATTCTCTGTGCAAAGTAAAAGGAGAAAAAGCAACTTTAGAATATGAATAATATACTATGTAGCACAAATAAAATTAAAAAATAAAAGTACAATGGACCTTTCAAAAGAAACTTTTTAATTAAAAAATAATTTCTCACCCAAAACAAAATAGTTACAATAATCCTTTTCCCTTTCTTTTTTCAGACCAATTCCAGAATTAATTCAATAGAAGATGTAAGAGTGAATCACTTGTCATGATTATTTTTCTAATTTTTCTTGTAATGTGAAGTGAAAAATATGGTCAACTTTGAGCGTGTATGAAACTATGAATAATTAAAAGCCAAAAGCCGAAAAGCATGGATACCTTATTGGCAAGACGCCACGACGAAAGTTTTGATAGGCTCTACAGTAAAAGAAACAGAAGAGTAAGTAGAAAAGCGACTCTATCAACATATTCAAATCTATTGGAGGAAACTCAAGGACGTAGTCATCGATGACAGGGCCAGACTCAGGTGGCACCTGACCAGACTGACGTGCAGGAACGGGATCTCCATACATGTGATCAAAAGGATTGTGGACAGAATTGGGATGTAACAATGACAGTGGAAAAATATATGGTACATCAAGATCAAGAAGAAAGAAAGTTAGCGGGTACTGAAAGGGATGATCTCTAACTACGTACTTACAGACTCGAGGCTCTGCGCCAACCACATAGAAGATAGGAAGGACATTATTCTCGTACACGTAAGGCTGCTTGAGCTCATAAAAAATGTCACTTGTCTCCATCTAAAGAGGGTAGGAAGTTAGGGGGTAAGAATTGGAGAGTTTTTAGTATAGTCGGGGTGAAACAAGTTAATTTGCTTTTATATAACGGCCACGTGTCCCAGATCGATCAGACCACAACAAAGGAACATAGAGCAAACAACAAACAAGACCAAACAACAACATAACATACAACCACAAGAATGAATTCAAAATACACGAGATATGTGAAAACAAATATGATTCATGTATAGCCCTAGTGCAGGTAATGAGCTCATCCATCAGTTTTCACCCGTGCTCAACATTACATCTTTACAGACGTTGTCTCCTGTTGTCATCGCTTCAGGGTATAGTGTCCGATACACTCTTGGATTATAGCGCCCGCACGCTCTTGGGCTATAGGCCTATAGCGTTCGTACCGCTCCCACGATTAAAGTGACGGATCACACTTTTGGGCTATAGTGCCCGTACCACTCTTCGGTAAATTGCTGGATAAATCGATTACAAGAAGTCATTGATGTAACACTTTCAACCACAATTATTTCATCACATAATCAGCTAATTTCCAAGATATAATAATTGTTTACACAGAATTCCACGATTTCTCTAAAATAATAAACTAAATAGACTGGGTCATGAGATTTAACTTTAGAATCACTTTATCACTTCTATAAAAGAGACCCAGTCTTCACTGGTTATTTTATAAATTATTCAAAATATTATACAATTTTTAAATACCTAAAACTTCATTAAAATAAGTAAATTAGGCACGGTTCTTCCATTTTTAAAATAAAGCCTTTTTCGTTCAATTATAGTCATATTTTTTCAAAAATCGTCTTCCATTTTAAACCCTTTTATTTCAAACCAATTATTTTTTTCAAAATCCAAACTCAATTAATTTCAATAAAATTTATATATTTATAAATAAATAATTCTTATTCATTACATCTTTCTCAAAAGCCAAGTCTCTGCTCCTTTTTACTCGAAACTTCTGTTCAAAATATTCGTTTTAGTTATATTTAATCCCAAATCAACATCCGACCGACAGAATTCAGTCACATACTATTATATAACTTAGATTTCAGCCAATTATTCAACAACAACTTCTCAGTTCTGATTCCTCAACATGGATGACTCACAATAGTAAGTTCAGCAGCAATTCAGCTAAAATTTTAACAACCAACAATCACATATTTGAACAACAGACTTCAACAGACAACAATCCAGCCACATATATCAATTAAATTTATAATTTTAACCGATTAAAGAGTCAAACCCTACCTTTGTGGAGCGCAGAACACACAGAGGATAATAGAGGAGATTTTTGATCGGTCAAACGGAGCGAAAACGTCAAAAACTTGGTGGTTCCTCCCCCTCTTTTGGTTCGGTCAAACTGGTTCCTGACAGGGGCAGCTCTACTTCGTGATTCTACCGAACAAAACATATGTCATTGTGTAGAGGAGGAAGATATAGTCAATTCTATCATATCAGAATTTTTGTGGGGGTCACGGTTCTTAAGAAATCATGCTAAGAAGATCTGAAATCAACAAAATCCTCCCATTTCTCTCCATGCATGACTCGGCTGGTTCTTGAAGAGAGAGAGAATTTTGTGCTTTTATATGAGGTGATTAAGTGGGCTAAGTGTCACTTAATTAAGTTTAATGGCATGCATCGTGACACGTGGCACATTAAGTGCTGTGTCCCACGATTTTATACCACTGAGTCAGCGAGGTTAATTTTTAAATATTATGAAAGGTAATTAAGGTAATTGGACATGGTACAAACTCAAATAATTATCTCAAATAGTGGTAGTAAATTAAAATAAAGATTGGGTAAATTACTAATGTAAATGACATTAGTAAAGCCGAGCTTTTACAATCTTTCGAGCACAATATCAAGTGACTGTCCTTCGTTAAATAAAATTAAATAATAACATAATAATATTACATTATTATT
This sequence comes from Arachis hypogaea, assembly GCF_003086295.3. Classification (NCBI taxonomy): domain Eukaryota; kingdom Viridiplantae; phylum Streptophyta; class Magnoliopsida; order Fabales; family Fabaceae; genus Arachis; species Arachis hypogaea. Next base: position 29,511,838 of record NC_092050.1, read on the forward strand.
CATTTTATTTAAGAATCACAGAAAACTTATCACAGACGTTACACAAACAAAATGTACAACTTGTATACGCGACTCTGATAAACCCCATTTTTAGGGTTTATCTTCTGCTTAATTTAATAGATTTTATCCACTATTCTCACACTTATTCATTTAATTCACATGTTTTATATTTTTCTTCCTAATTTTGTACTATGATTGAAAACATGCTTCTTTGGCCTTAAATTTGCTATGTTTAATCCTCTCTTATTTCCATTCGATGCCGTGATATGTTTGTTAAGTGTTTTCAGGGTTTATATGGCAGGAATGGCTTAGAGGATGGAAAGGAAGCATGCAAAAGTGGAAGAAATACAAGAAATTGAAGGAATTGCTAAGCTGTCAATCCTGACCTGTTTGTACTAAATCGATCATAACTTGAGCTATAGAGGTCCGAATGAAGCAGTTCCAGTTGCGTTGGAAAGCTAAAATTTGGGGCTTCAAAATGATATGCAATCTGCCATAGTTGCCTTGAAGTTAGGCGACACGAACGCATGGTATGATGCGTACGCGTGACCGGTATGGCAGACAAGCGACGCGTACGCGTGGGCAAAGCGTACGCGTAGGGGTGGCGAACGGGCCTAAACTCGCCAGGGCAGCCCGTGTAACCCGCCAAAAAGGCAGGCCGGGCTGGAAATTTAGGACCGCCAAAAGACAAAAGCCCGCCTAACCCACACCGCTTAAACCGTGGGCTTTGGCAGGGCGGGGCGGGCTTCCCCGGTGGGCTGAGGCATTTTTTTGTTTAAAGGCTAATTGTTTTTTTAGCCCAGACCTAGAACCTAATTAACCCTGACCCGACCCGACTCCCCAATGAAACCCTACTGAATCCCTAATTCCAATTTCCAGATTTGCAGCTTTGAGCTTCCTCGACTTCAATCCTCACCGTCACTCTTAGTCTCTCACTCGGTCACTCCCTTGGTCGTCAACACAACAACACAGAGGACAGAGCTTCAGCCTTCAGCCTTCAGCTTCTCCAGTCTCCAGTCTCCACTCTCCACCCATAGACCATAGTCAGTCTCACTCACACGGTCACACCCGCAGTCTCGCACCGAGTATCCTCACCCTTCAAGATCGCACTTCCGTCGACCTCAGCCCGCACGCTTGCACTTCGGAGTTCTGTCCTCACCCCTGATGCTCGCTGAGTCGCATTCACCGTCGATCTTTAGTCCTCGTGGGTTCTAGCCACTGCTGCTGCTCCGTCTAGCCGTCGTAGCTGCTGGTCTCGGTCCTGGGGTCCTGGGTCTTGTCCTCTCGCTGCTGGTCTCGCTCTCTGGGTCTCCTTGTCTGTCTTCATCACCGCGACACCGCTGCTCCTCGCCTCCTCTGTCCTGGTCCCCACCTCCTCTGGTATGTTATTTTTCTGGCTTAGGGTTTGAGATCAGAGATTTAGGTTTCTTTGTTGTATTTTGTGTTGTTTGATATAGGTAAATTAGGGTTTATAGTTGATAATGGTTATTTGATTATATCTTATGCAGATTCAGAAATTGTTTGCTATTTTTTGTGTTGTTTGATAATGGTTGAGTTTTGATTATGGTTGATAATGGTTGATATTTCGTTGAATTTGATGCAGATTCAGAAATTGTTTGCTTTTTTGTGTGTTGTTTGATAATGGTTGAGTTTTGATAATGGTTGATATTTGGTTAAATCTGATGCAGTCATGCATATTCAGAAATTGTTTACTGTTTTTTGTGTGGTTTGCTAATGGTTGAGTTTTTATTAAATCAGATGAGTTGATACTTGTTTTATTTCAGATTCATATAAATAATTTACATTTGCTTTTATTTCAGAAAATATGAATTCTAAAACTGTGAGTAACCTTGTTACTGCTGGAGCTAGTTCTGAGGCTGCTCCGGTTGAGGTTGATGAACCTAGTTCGAAAAGGCTGAGACCAGCAACATCTGATGTTTGGAATTTTTTCAAAAAGCTCGGTCCAGATAAAAATGGAGTAGAACGTTCTGAGTGTAAAGGATGCAAGAAGGTGTTTAAAGCTGGAGGTAAGCGATATGGCACTTCTACTCTAAAACGACATCTTGATAGTTGTACTCAAATTAAGCATGAAGATATTGGTCAGACTATAGCAGAATTGCAACTTAAAATGGGTGCACTTAAGATTGATTCAGGAGTGGCTAGAGACATGTTTGCTTTTTATGTAGTTGCTGGGAATAAGCCATTCAATATGGTTGATGATAGGAGATTTAGAAATTGGGTGAAATATATAAGTCCAACTTTGAAACTTCCTTCTAAGAATACAGTTAAGGCTGACATAGTGAAAGTTCACAAGAGAGAAGCTGCGAAACTTAAAAAAAATGTTAGTTTCCATTCCAAATAGAATTTGCTTAACATCTGATCTTTGGACTTCCAGTACCAATGAGGGGTTTATATGTTGACTGCACATTTTGTTGATGAGAACTGGAAATTACAGAGTAAAATTCTCAATTTTTGTCATATGCCTCCTCCTCACACAGGATTTGAGTTGTCTTCTAAAATCTTTACGCTTTTGAATGAGTGGAAAATTGATAAAAACATTTTTTCCATTACTTTGGATAATGCTTCTTCTAATGATACTTGTGTTGAACACTTGAAAAGTACTTTGGATGTGCATGGTTCATTGTTGTGTGGTGGTGAATTCTTTCATGTTCGTTGCTCTGCTCATATTTTAAATCTTATTGTCTAAGATGGAATGAAAATATGTGGTGATGCAGTGCATAAGATTAGAGATTCTATTAAGTATCTGAGAAAATCTGAAAGTCGAATGGTTAAGTTTAAAGAATGTTTTCAAGATATTGAGGGACTTGAGTATACGACTGCATTATGTTTAGATGTTCCTACTAGGTGGAATTCACTTTATGCAATGCTTGCATGTGCTATTCCATATAAGAAAGCTTTTGAAATGTATAAAGTAAAAGAAGCTGGATTTAGGGAGTATTTTCCTTCATCATATGAATGGAGAAGAACTGAAAAGATATGTGATTTCTTGTTACCATTTTACGAAACTACTAAGTTGATGTCTGGAACTTCTTACCCAACATCCAACTTGTATTTTTACAAGTTTGGCAAATTCAGCTTATTTTGATGAATAGTTTGAAGAATAATGAAGTGCTTATAAGGAACATGGGAGAACAAATGATGATTAAGTTCAAAAAATATTGGGAGGAATACAGTGTTGTTCTTGCATTTGGGGCAGTTCTTGATCCTAGATTTAAACTCAACACTTTGGTTCATTGCTATAATGAGATTGATCCTATTAGTGCTAAAGACAAAATGGAGCATGTGAAGAGTAAGTTATACAAGCTCTTTCAGGTTTATGACCACAATTTCTCTACAACTGTAGAGAGTTCTTCCCAACTTCCAAGTAATTTTTCTCAAGCAACATCTTCTGCAATTAGAACTCAGCTTATTAAAATTGTTGGTTTAAATATTTTTATCTACTTAGTTATATGTATTTTTTATTTTTCATGCTTTTTGATTCATATATTGTTTGCAATGTAAATGATTTGATGTCCCGTAATCAAGAAGCTGAAGTAAAAAGTGGAAAAAACCAACTTGATATTTATTTGAGTGAGCAACATTATTTTGCAATGATACAATCATTGATGTTTTGCAATGGTGGAAAGACAACCATCATCGTTTTCCAACACTATCACTAATGGCACGAGATTTGTTGAGTATTCCTATTACTACTGTGGCTTCAGAATCCGCATTTAGCATCAGTTCTCATGTTTTGAATAAGTATAGAAGTCGTTTGTTGCCAGATAATGTTGAAGCGGTGATTTGCACCAAAAATTGGATACGTGGATATGATGATTATGGTATAATTATATTTATGACATACATACTTGAGTGATTTTGAACATTGTTATGTACTATTTTTCTAATATATTTATTTACTTTTTTCTAGAGGAAGATTTAGATGAGGAAGATATTGCAAAAGGAGAAGGCTATTCTTCAGGAGTTGGTTCCAAAGATGTTATTGACTTACATGAAGATGAAGATGAAAATTAAATGTTTCGAATTATGTTTATTTTGCTTTGAAGACTATTTATAATTATGTTTTTGGATTTTGGATTATATTTATTTTGTCTATGGGACTATTTATAACTATGTTTTTGTATTTTGGATTATGTTTATTTATTTTGGAGACTATTTATATTTAATATTTGCATTTATATGGATTTAAATAGAAGATATGTCCTTATAAATATTAAAAAAAAAAAAGAATTTTAGGCAGGCTTAGCCCGCCAGCCCGCCATCCCGCCATTAGGCGGGGCGGGCTAGGATTTTGGGACCGCTTGAATAGGCGGGGCGGGGCGGGCTTTCCCGCCTGCCACCCCTACGTACACGTGACCAGAAAATTGCGCAGCGACGCGTATGCGTGAGCGACGCGTACGCGTGACCGAGCGTCATGTGCTGAATTACACAGAAGACGCTAGGGGGCAATTTTTGGGCTCCTTTTGGCCAGTTCCAAGCTTGAAAACACAGAATAGAGGCTGCAGAGTGGGAGAATCATTTATTCAACATTCATTCACATAATTTTAGATTTTAGATGTAGTTTCTAGAGAGGGAGGCTCTCTCCTCTCTCTCTAGGTTTTAGGGTTTCTAGGTTTAGTTCTTCTCAAATTCTGAATTCTATCTTATTTCAATTTAGTTTCTCTTCTACTTTTATTTATTCTAGTACTTTAGTTTATCTATTTCTCTTGTTGATCTCTTTTATGTTGCTATTTTAGTTTATGAATTCTCATGTTAGATTTGATTTCCCTTTTAATGCAATTTGAGGTATTTCATGTTTATTGTTTCTTTCTTCAATTGTTAGTGTTGATTCCTTGCTTTGGTTGTTTAGATTTTATTATTCCTTGTTAATTTTCTATGCTTTTATTTTGCGCCCACCAAGTATTTGATAAAATGCTTGGTTGGATTTAAATTAGCTTTTTATGTTCTTAGCTTAAATTGAGTAATTTGGAGACTCTTGAATTGTCAAAGTCTCTTGTTGTTTGGTGATTGAAACTTGCTAGTTGGCTTGAGCTTCACTAACTCTAGTCTTTGATTAGGACTTGTGAACTCAAGTTGATTTTCTTGCTTGACTTACCTTCAATTGTCAGAGGTTAACTAAGTGATAGCAAAAGGCAATTACCATCACAAGTGACTATGATAATGAGGATAGGAATTCCGATTATCAATCCTTGCTAAGACTTTTCTTAATTATTCTTTTATTTCCTTGTTATTTACATTACTTGTTCCTTATTTCAAAACCCAAAAAGATAAAATCTCATAACCAATTATAAGTACAGTTTCCTGTAATTCCTTGAGAGACGACCCGAGTTTTAAATACCTCGGTTGATTTTTATTGGGTTTGCTTAAGTGACAAACAAATTAAATTTGATTGAGGTTTAGTTGTTGGTTTAGATCTATACTTGCAACGTGATTATTTTTGTGAAATTCTTTACCGACGATTTTCCCCCCATCAATTTTTGGCGCCGTTGCCAGGGAATTGCAAATGTGTGCCTTATTATTGGTTATTGTACATATTTGCTTTTTGCTTATTTGTTAGTTTTTGTTAGTTTTAGGATTTTATTTCTTATTGTTATTAGTTTTTATTTTTATTTGCAACTATGAATTCTCTCCCCTTTGGCTATGAGTTTGGTTCAAATTATGTTGTAGGGAATGGAAGCTATAATGAGAACATGCATCAAGGTTGGAACAATCAAGAATGGGAGAAGCCTCAAGGGATTGATCAACCTTCTTGGCAACAACCCCCTCCGGTTTCTTATAGGTATAATTCACCCCCTAATGCATATCAATCCAATAGCTATGGTGGATCCCCTTGTAGTTACCAACAAGCCCCAGCCCCACCATATGCCTATAAACCTCCTCCTCAACATAGCTTTGAACCCCCATACTCACAAGCCACCTACTACCAAACACCCTCATATGACCCTAATCCTTACCCACCATACCAATAACCATATGAGCCATATGAACCATATATAGAACCACCACCATTCCAACCTCAACACCTACAAGAACCACCTCCTCCATACTATTACCAAGATGAACCACCTCCAATGTATGCAAATTTTCACCCACAAGATGAATTCTACTTTCCACCACAACCCCCCATGGAAGAATATTCATGCACATTGATCCAAGAGCAATATGATCTTACTTATGTTAGCAATTTGGGACAAGAATCAAGAGATCGCCTCAAAAAATCAATGGACTGGCTTCAAGCAACCATCTGTCAAAAGATAGACGCATGGGATTCATGCCACAAGAAAAACATGTTCAAGGATTATTGTGGAGGAGCAACCGTGGAGTGTGTTGCGCAACAAGTGGAAAAGATGGAGAGTGTTGAACCGCCACATCCCTATTATGATGAACCACCCTCATATCATGAACCTTTCCTCCCAAGTAATGAACTTTCATATCCACCCCAATCTCCGATGTATGACACCATAAGTGTTATTCTTCAAGAGCAAAGAGAGATGCAAAGGATGACACAAGAATTTATAGCCACCTTGACTGAGGTAGTAGGTAATTTAGCCTCTCTATACTTCAATACTCAAAGTACTCCCATGGATACATGTGGAGAATCAATAGAAGAGTGTAGCAAGAAGGAGACACTAGAAACTCCGGTGGACAATGAGGAACGTGACTTTGTATTGAAACAAGTGGAGGAAGCCGTAATAGTTGAAGAGGAAGAAGTGGTTAAAGACTTAGGAGATACCGAACCTCCATGGGAATCAAGAGTTGTAGAGTATTCCTCCAAGAAGATTGAAATTGATGTCAAAGAGGCTAGTGCACAACCTCCATGGCATATTCCCTATGAAGAATTGGATGGGATAGATCAAGAAACAAGTTCCCTTGGTGGTGATGATCATGAATCAAGTCTTCCTAGTGATGAATCTACATCCGCATTTGAACTCCTTGAATTTGAAGACCCTTCTCTAATTGAGTCTGAGAATGATGTGAAAGCGGAAATCCTTCGAAAAGGCTGGACGGGAGTTGAATATGTTTTGTCAAGAACGTTGGAAACTTCTCTACCTAGGTGGCCGTCTACTCCTTCATTCGAGTGGGTAAGACTTATCTCTATTCGCTTTACCGTCCCACTTGAGTATGGTATTCTTGAAACGGATGGTCAACTTAGGAGGCTTTGTGGCATTAAGTGTAAGAGAAGAATGTTTAGTGGTTGGAGTTGCAAATCAAGGCTCGTCAAGGTTGAGACTTCAAGAGCTAGATGCAAGGGTGGGACTAGTGAACATTTGGTTGGATCTAAGAGAGAAGTTTGGCATTGCATTGAGAATTTGGATTGCTTGCCACCCAGTTGAAGCGATGATGAGCAACTTACAGACGGGTGTAGGAACAAGATTTGGGATCCGGGCATACAAGAGGATCAACTTTGGGAGCTCAAATCTTGTGGAGAACTTCATCAAGGCTTGGCGAATTTATTTGGAGATGTTAAAGCTTATTGGAAGTCCAAGCATTGGTGGGAGTTTCAAAATGAGTTCAAGCACAAGCCACCATGACAAGGAGCTCACCAAATGTCCAACTTAAGGACTTTAACTAAAAGTGCTAGGTGGGAGACACCCCACCATGGTAAATTTCTTTTCTAATTTTCCTTTATTTATATTAGTAATAAGTTAGATTTTTATTTTTCTTTTTAGATATCTTTATTTCGTTTAATTCATGGTTTAGTTGTCTAAAAAAAAATTTGCAATCGACGCGTAAGCGTCGATGATGCGCATGCGTCACATGCAGGTTCGCAACATTAATAAAATGAACAGAGAGTTGCAATGGAGACGCGCGGGAGAGGTGCCAGGAGCACAGGCCACCCCACGCGTATGCGTGCCTCACGCGTATGTGTCCCCTGCAAATTTTTCAATGACGCGTACGCGTGGAAATGAAAATTGGCGTAAAAGAGTGAATTGAACAGAGAGTTGTGTGACCATGGTGCTGGAGACGCGCGAGTAGTCACGCGTACGCGTGACAGACGCTCACGCGTCAGTGTTCTTTTTTGGCCACCCACGCATACGCGTGGGTGACGCGTACGCGTCGAATGCCTATTTCAGTTTTCACGCATACGCGTGATGCATGCGCACGCATCGTGTCCTTTTTCTCATTTCCTTCCCCTTTCTTCTCTCCTTTCTCCTTCTTTCCTCCTCCTTTCTTACTCTCTTCTTCTTCATTTCTTTAACTTCTCATCCATATTATCTTTCATTCTATTTTCCTTATTGTATTTGCATACTTTCACTCATTGTGTTTTAATTTTGTGCATGTTTTTACTTTCTTTTCTAAATTTGATGCTTTTTCTTTGGTGTTGAATCTTCTTACTCAACTGTTGAATATCTCTTCCATTATTCTGATGCTTAGTGACTTGTTTTACATTGTAGGGTACTATTATTTTTAGGTCAATGCTAATCTTTTATGATACCTGTATTCCTTTTGCATTGACATGAATTTATATTGTCTTTCATTACCCACTATCTCTTCCCCATTGTTGCAATTTTTGTACTATTGATATGCTATTTGCTTCTACTGTTTTCTCACTTGCATATTGTAGCTACCATGCAACTGAGACCCTCATTATTTGGCATTAACCCAACCATATTTTATTTGTTTTCTATCTTTATTTTTGGGTTACTTTTCTTTCCTTTTGTCTTCTTTCAGGATGGCCACCAGGAAGGGAACCAAAAGACATTTACATGGGGCAACAAACAAGTTCCTATGCACATTCTTTGAAAAAAAAGCGTCAGTTGGAGCCACCCGTCCACCTGCACATCTTTGCATGCACCGAGGACGGTGCAATCTTTAAGTGTGGGGAGGTCGATACCGACTTCCGTGGGTTAGTTACTTCCTTTCTCAACACCAATGTTTAATTTGTTAGTTGTTACATTTACATGTTTGATTACATGTTTGTTTGATTTTATGCATATTCTACCACTGCTTGGTTGAAGCGATGAATTCTTTTTCAAGAAATTATTTTATAACATTTCACTAATTTGAATTAAAATTTTTATTGAACTTGTTTAAAGAAATATTATATTGGAATATGGTTTTGAGCTCGAACACACAAAACCAGTGAGATTTTGAGCCTATTCGATTGGTTGTATTTTATCAACCAATATTCTGTTTTGGTGTGTGTTGTTCTCTCTATAATTGTGATCTTTGTCTTGCTTAATTCTATATTTCCATTATTTGATGTATTTATACACTTATATAATTGAGGCCTTGTTTCACTACAGCTTACATACCCATATGGCCTTAACCTTTTCATTATCCTTTGTAAACCAATGTTGAGCCTTTTAATCCCATTTATTCTTTACTTTAGCTCATCACTAACTCTAAGCATAAAACAATAATGTCCTTAATTTGAATCCTTGGTTAGCTTAGACTAGTGAGAGTGTTCATGATTTAAGTGTGGGGAAGTTGGGTTTGGAAACATTTGGTTTAAAAATTGGGCGTTGTATATTCTTGTAAAAATGCGCAAAATAATAGTTGAGCACATATTATTGCATTCAATAATTTAATCATGTGCATTAAGAAAAACAAAAGAAAAGAAAAGGAAAAAAAAAGAGAGCAAATATTAAAAAGGGGACAAAATGCCCCAAAGTAAATGGAGTTAGCAATGCATATGAGTTGTACTCAAATTGGGATGCATGAATATGTGGCAAAACATAGTTAATGGATAGTTAGGTTTTGTATTATGATTACATGGATTGGCTTAAGTTAGGTGGAAAGTTTAAGTTAATTAAGGATTTAGATTTTAGTCCACTTAACCAAATACAATCCTACCTTGACCCTAACCCCATTACAACCCTTAAAAGACCTCTTGATATGTGTATTTGTGCATTAATTTTTTGTTGATTGGTAGAAGAAGAGCAAGCCTTAGAAAGAAAGATTAGTAGAGAATTGAGAGAATCGAACCTTAAACACCTGATTGATTAGAGCGTATACACTTCCGGTGAGGGTTCGATGCTCGATTCTTTGTTCCCAGCTTTCATGAGCTATTTTCTTCTGCAAGTTTACTTGTACTTTACTTTATGATTTGAATTAGTGAGATCCAGTTCATATTTCTTCTTGAAATATTTGCTTACTTTTAACCAAGTACGTAAGAGCATTTTGCATTTAGTTGCATTCATACAGATAGGTTGTATTTCATAAGTTTTACCATTCCTCTTCACTCCTTTATAGCTTCTCTTGAGCTTAGCATGAGGACATGCTAATGTTTAAGTGTGGGGAGATTGATAAACCCCATTTTTAGGGTTTACCTTGTGCTTAATTTAGTAGATTTTATCCACTATTCTCACAATATTCATTTAATTCGCATGTTTACATTTTCCTTCCTAATTTTGTACTATGATTGAAAACATGCTTCTTTGGCCTTAAATTTGCTATGTTTAATCCTCTCTTATTACCATTCGATGTCGTGATATGTTTGTTAAGTGTTTTCATGGTTTATAGGGCAGGAATGGCTTAGAGGATGGAAAGGAAGCATGCAAAAGTGGAAGGAATACAAGAAATTAAAGGAATTGCTAAGCTGTCAATCTTGACCTATTCGTACTAAATTGAGCATAACATGAGCTACAGAGGTCTGAATGAGGCGGTTTCAGTTGCGTTGGAAAGCTAACATTCGGGGCTTCGAAATGATATTCAATTTGCCATAGTTTCCTTGAATTTAGGCGACACGAACGCGTGGTATAACACGTATGCGTGACCGGTGCGGCAGACAAGCGACGCGTACGCGTGGGCGAAGCGTACGCGTGACCAGAAAATTGCACAGTGACGCGTACACGTGGGAATGTACGCGTGACAGAGCGTCACGTGATGCATTACACAGAAGACGCTGGGGGGCAATTTTTGGGCTCCTTTTGGCCCAGTTCCAAGCCCGAAAACACATAATAGAGGCTGCAGAGTGGGAGAATCATTCATTCAACATTCATTCACATAATTTTAGGTTTTAGATATAGTTTCTAGAGAGGGAGGCTCTCTCCTCTCTCTAGGTTTTAGGGTTTCTAGGTTTAGTTCATCTCAAATTCTAAATTCTATCTTATTTCAATTTAGTTTCTCTTCTACTTTTATTTATTCTAGTACTTTAGTTTATCTATTTCTCTTGTTGATCTCTTTTATGTTGCTATTTTAGTTTATGAATTCTCATGTTAGATTTGATTTCCCTTTTAATGCAATTTGAGGTATTTCATGTTTATTGTTTCTTTCTTCAATTGTTAGTGTTGATTCCTTGCTTTCGTTGTTTAGATTTTATTATTCCTTGTTAATTTTCTATGCTTTTATTTTGTGCCCACCAAGTGTTTGATAAAATGCTTGGTTGGATTTAAATTAGCTTTTTATGTTCTTAGCTTAAATTGAGTAATTTGGAGACTCTTGAATTGTCAAAGTCTCTTGTTGTTTGGTGATTGAAACTTGCTAGTTGGCTTGAGCTTCACTAACTCTAGTCTTTGATTAGGACTTGTGAACTCAAGTTGATTTTCTCACTTGACTTACCTTCAATTGTTAGAGGTTAACTAAGTGATAGCAAAAGGCAATTACCATCACAAGTGACTATGATAATGAGGATAGGAATTCCGATTATCAATCCTTGCTAAGACTTTTCTTAATTATTATTTTATTTCCTTGTTATTTACATTACTTGTTCCTTATTTCAAAACCCAAAAAAATAAAATCCCATAACCAATTATAAGTACATTTCCCTGCAATTCCTTGAGAGACGACCCGAGGTTTAAATACTTTGGTTGATTTTTATTGGGTTTGCTTAAGTGACAAACAAATTAAATTTGATTGAGGTTTAGTTGCCAGTTTAGATCTATACTTGCAACGTGATTATTTTTGTGAAATTCTTTATCGACGATTTTTCCCCATCAGACTCTACGCAAAAAATAAAAAAAAAATCAGGATGTCACATTCTACCCTCCTTAAAGAAAATTTTTTCCTCAAAATTTCCTTTACTTGTAAACAAGTGAGGGTAGTCTGCTCGTATCTTTTCTTCTAGCTCCCAGGTATGCCCAACTTCAGCGTTGCATTCCTACGCTACTTTGACCAAAGAAACCGTTTTGGCTCGTAGCTACTTATCAATCTTATCAACGATCTCGACCGGTGTTGCCGGGTATGTTAGATCGTTCTGCAATTGTACTGTCTCGGGTCATAAGACATGACTCTCGTCGAGATTCTATTTCTTAAGTTGAGAGACATTGAAAACATCATGAAGGTTGAACAGGGAAGGTAGAAGAGTTATTTGATACGCGACTGGACCGGCTCTCCTAAGGATCTGAAAAGGACCCACGTACCTAGGGTTTAACTTTTTGTTTTTAAGGGTTCGAACTATACTGGTGGTAGGACATGCTTTTTTGTTTTCAATGTATAGTTAGCTCGGATCGAAAAAAAATGAGTCGACTTTGTCAATTTGTCCACTATAACCCATATAGAATCATGCCAAATCGACGTCCTCGGTAATCTAGTGACCAAATCCATGGTGATTCTCTCCCATTTCTATTGAGGCACTAATAAAGGCTATAGTCTTCGTGAGGGTTTTGTTGTTCTGTCTTGATCTTTTGACAAGTTAGAAATTTAGATACATATTCCGTCACATCCCTCACTATATATAATACGGTTTTATAACTCCCCAACTTTCCTTCTCACCCAAATTAAATCAAACTAGGTTCTTATTCTTGTGTACTCCTAGAGACGATAATAATAGTTGCCATTGTCACCGACGACGTTGAAGAAGCCATACTTGTTGTATTCTCTATTTATGTTATCTTCTTCAATCTTTAATTCGTCTCTGTGTATTCTCTATTTATTCTCTTTCTTTTTTTTATGGGTGTTTATGGAGGATTTGACTCAAAATTTGCTATTAGGTACAGAAAATTTCATATAAAACTAGAAGTTCGTCTGGGTGCAACAAACTTTACGAAAATAATAGAGTTTATCTAGGTGCGACGAATTCATCCAAAATGTCAAAAAACAAAAAATATATTTTGAATTTAAAGTTTGAATAATTTTTTTAAGAAAATAATTTTTTTTTATTTTATAATTAAAAGAAATTCCTATTTTTAATTGAACTAACTCAATTCTGAGGATGTCATTTATGCCTTTTAATTTTTCTCTCACAAACTACTTGTGGACATGCTTATCATGTGGCTGATGAAGTGAAATTGAACTATCATAAATTAGCAAGCTTTCATCATGGAAAATGGAAGAATAATAGACCACACATGCACGAGTGATGACTTTGAGAGTCACTATATATATTAACTTGCATCATAATTAAGCGGCATGTTAAGATAGGGAAATGGCATCTAAACAACATTGTTGATTCCGAATTTCACTTTACAGTTTACACTAATGACTTTTGTCACATAAAATTTTGGTTGATAATCTTATGATTATTTGTCTTTTCTAATTTTTTTTATGTTTTTATTAATTTTGGCTATAATAATTGTATAATTTCAAATGTAATAAATATACCATTATAAATATATATTATATGTATAAAGTTATAGATATTAAATTAAATAAGATAACTTAATTATTGTCTTTTTAATATTATCATAATTTTGATTTTAGAGATATAGTGCTAAATAATAATTACATAACACAATAAAAGAGAAAAATATAATTAAAGTATACTTAAACTAGAAAACACTATAATATATAGTACCTCTAAATATTTCTATATGTTGATCCAAGTTATGAAGATACAATTAACTTTGTTAACATCTATCCTTAACAGATTCATTTAGGTATCACCTCTTTCTATGGAAAAAGGTCAACAAATTTGATAAATTGAAAAAAGGTATACAAAAAGGAGAGAGCACAAAGATTATGCAGCCTTCAATTCCTTTGTCTTTTCAGCTGAGTGGAGGCTTTGGCCATTATATTTGCCCTGCTTTATTTTGATTCTTTTTTATGCAATTGGGTTTGATGTGAAAACCAAGAAAACCAAAGTATAGAAGAAATGATCAACTATATATGCTGAAAAGTTATTTATTTCCCACTTCCAACTATTGAAAAAGGGTCGCACTGGAGGATAAAGAAGTAGTAGTAATCATTCAAACCTCATCAAAGCAATGGCCAAGCAGTTAATCTTTTTTAGATAATTGGATGAACTCCGGTGAGGTGAAGAGAACAAGAATCTCAAATATCACAAATGAAAACAAATTAAACCGCCATATATAATTTTTTGTTCGATTTTTATACAGAATATCGATCAAACTTATATTAAAGATTTCATCCTCTAAATAAATAAGTTTGACTCGAAACTTATCGATTTTAATGTCGAAAAAGAACTTTATAAGTAATGAATAAGTATTGAAATTCTTATATTAATAATGACAAAGTGTACAAATAGATTGTTTGATAAATAATTAAAGTAAATCAAATAATCTGATAGTGAAACAAAAGAAGTTGTTCAAACATAAATAAGAACAAGAACACGGCTAGAAATTGAATCATAGAGCTAAAATGAAAAAGAAAAACTTAAACAAAAGAAATGAACAAAAATAAATTGATCCCTAACACACATGCACTTGGATCTATAATCTTTCTTTATGTTAGTATGACTAGAAATTTTACATAATTTTAATATAATTTATGGTGTTGAATTAAAATCCCTTTTTATGTCCTTTGGTTCTCTTATTTGTAGAGAAAATTTTTGAGTTGTAGGAGCTCATCCCATGTTCTTACTATAATTTGAGAATCAAGTAATACACTCCATGTTCATGGCAGTTTTACCCATTAGGGTCGAATTTGATTTTAAGCATATGTTAATTATTGCCCGTTTATTCATCCCTTCGACTATCAAATCTCACCGTCTAAATTTTGCTAAGTACTTTATTCTTTATTTCTCCGACTCCCACCATTATCATTTCTTATCCTGGTCGACATCTTGTAAGATTATGTTACGTTTTTTCTTGTCGACTACTTGCACTTGATCAACCATAGTGGCATCAAAACTTGTTGTCGAAGTCGATGGTCGCACAATCGAATTCTATTTTTGTGCCAACAATAATAAAAAAATATAATTCAAATATATTTCTTCATATATATAATTAGGTAGCTTTTAGTATGTCTATGCATATAGTGGCTACTGTAGTTATGTAAGTGTTAAAATTAAACTCATTTTTTATATATATTTTGGTATTTTTTAGAATACTTTAAAAAAAAAGTTACTAAATAATAATAAATTGTTACTTTAATATTATTAATACTTTTTAAAATACCGTACGTAGTCACCACAACTATCATACTATATATATTAAAATGTACCATATAAGTAATACTAAAAATATTTAAAGTTAGTGATGAATGGGTGGTGACATGGATGATTAAAAAAACAAATTCGACTTTAATTTTTAGGTTATGTACAATTTTGGTCCTTAAGGTATAGGGTGAAAATTTTTTTCATTTCCAACATTTTTTTACATACAAAATTGTCCCTAAGATTCAACGTAATTTTAAAATCGTCCTTCAAACCAAAATACTCTTATCATGTTCTTCTTCTTCTTCATCATATCATCTCTTCTTCTTCCTCAGAAGAAAAAAACAGAAGATATAGAGCCCAACCACCGCCGCATCCAGCCCTTCCCCTCTTACTTGGACTCTACCTCCTCCCTCTACCCCACCGTCAAAACCCTCTGCCACATCATCACCACCACTCCCTCTCACTCCATCGAGCAATCTCTCCACGACGTGCAGCACCTAGCTTTGCAGCACCTCGCCCTTGCCGTTGCTCGGCCCTCGCCCTCATAGCACCGCGACTCGCTCCCTAATTAACCTCGCTGCGACTCGCCCTCGCCTCACATTACCTCTCCCTCGCCTTCGCTTGGCCCTCGCCCTTGCCCTCACAACACCTCGCCCTTGCCCTCGCAGCATAGAGACTCGCGCCCTATCCCTTCCCTCCTTTTCCCTCCCCTCCCTGGCTCCCTGCCCTCCCTACCCTCTGCCTATAAAACTCGGTAAATTAATAAATAATTAACTAATAAATTAATTATGAACTAAATAAATTATAAAATTAAATTTTATAATTTTTAGAAAGTAAAAATAATTAAAATACGAATTAAAAATACTAATTTTAAAGATTTTAGTCCAAAAGTGGGTCAACAGGCTGAACCGGTTAAATCGGGCCCAAATTGGACCCAAGCCTAACATATAAAACCCTAACTCACCTTCCATCCCCTTTTATTCAAAGTGAAACATGCTGAATTGAAGAGAGAATGAAGAAAACAAAACCTTAACTCAACCAAATCTTTAATTCTTCATAACTTTTGATTTGGAGCTCCGATCGACGCATCGTTTGCGGCCACGCATTCGCCTCGTCGTGCTCTTCAATTCTATCCAAACAAAGTAATAAGAAACTTTGAATTTCTTGCCAAGTTTTCTCTTCTATTCTGATTTCGTATTTTGGTTATGGGTATTGAGAGATTTTCATGATTTTGATAGTTTAGTTGCAATCTAGAATTAGATAATTGTTGAATTTTACCCTCAATCATCATTAGATAAGGTAAGAGACCACTAAACTCTTGTGAATTATTGAATTAGTGGAACTCTAGTGTTTATTTGTGGTAAATTGTATGAAATTAGATTGACTACATGTGAATTGAAGTCAAATTGGTGAACTTGAGTGCTTGAATTGGAGCCTTGGTGGCTGAAACTAGCTAAATTGGCGAAATGAAAACTTGAAGGCTTGTGTGAAAAAGAGGTTTCGGTGGTGTCTAAACTTGGGGAGAAATTAGTCAAGATATGATTTCGGTTTCTTGTAGTTAATAAATAATGTAGTGTGAAACTTAGGCTAGTAGCCTTTAAGATAGGTTTGAGTTATATGAATTGGTTAATTGATGAATGGAAATTGTTGAATTTGGTGTTGAATGTGTAAATTGTGAAGTTGGTGGTTTTGTGAGTGAAATTATTGATTAAAGTTGATAAAGTGAAATTGGATGTGATGAATAATAATTGTGATGTTATTGAATGATGATTTTGATTTTTAATGATGATTGATGGAAAATTAGGTTGGAATTTGAATGGTGGATTGAATTGGTTTGAAAGTGAGAGTTTAGGTTTGGGTTGAATAGGTTGATAATTCAAAAATAATACTTGTTAGGTGTTGAAGGGTTGAATTTGGTATAGTTGATATTGATTTGGTTGTGAATAGTTTGGTTTTGACTTGTGAGGTTTTGGAAAACTAGAGGGTTTGTTACTTTTGGTAAAAATCGAATTTTGACCAACTTTGGCTGGCCATAACTTTGCTTCTAGACTCCCAAATTTGGTAAAACTTGTTTTAAATGAAAATTGGGTCCGTGAAGTTTATAACGTTCAAAAAATAGACCGAAAAGGATTTTTAACAAAAAGTTAGGTAGGTTTGAAGTTTGGTATAAAAAACTGATTTTCTGAGCTTAACAGCATTTTGGAAAAAACCCATGTTCATGCGTATGCAGAGGCCATGCGTACGTGAAAACTGGCTCTATCCAGCACCCATGCATACGCGGAGGGTATGCATATGCGAAAATAGTAAGTTTTGAACTCTCGCGTACGCGGCATATAGTTGGCGTACGCGAGCAACCCTTTCTGCCACGAATGGTCGTGTACACAGTGGTGTCTTGCGTACGCGACTATGCAAATTTTAACATACATGTGTACGCGGAAGGCATGTGTATGCATGACACCCTATTTTGCAGAAAATATATTTTTGTGTTTTAAAACATTCATCTAGCTTTTCAAACCTCTGTAACCCCTGTTTAAGGTCCGATAGCAAGTGTTTAGGCTTTGGGACGGGTGATAGTGTATTGGATGAAATAAAAGGGGTATTTTTGGTTATGAATTTAGAGCCGGTGACTTAGGATTGTAGAGTATTGCGGGTGGATTAGCCAGAGTGTTATGGAGTGTACTGAGTAGATTAAAGAGAACATATCGGAGCATAGTGGAGATAAGTGTGAAGAAGCATATTTTGATTATAAAACTATATTTTATTATGAAACTGATTTGGGAATGATTGTTTATCTTGGGCTCTCTTTCTTGAAAGTGCGACCCTAGTGAGATGGTGGAAGGTGAGGATCCCCTTCTTTGTTCCTTCTGGTATTGTAAAACCGCCTCCATTGAGATGGTGGGAGGATATGATCCCCTCTTTTATTCTTCCTGGATATATGAGAACGTACCTCCTAGGTAGACGCAAGGGTTGTGATTTCGCCCCACTTGCTCCAGACTAGTTATTGAAGCTCCCCGGGTATATGCAAGGGGTGTGGTTCACCCCACTTGCTCCCGACTAAGATGATTTGAGCTTCTTGGGTAGACACAAGGGTTGTGATTTTGTCCCACTTGCTCCATGTTGGTAATTGATATTTATCTAAGTTACGAGTCTCCCTGGATAAACGCAGTGGCTCAACCCCACTTGCTCCAGGTTGAGATTTGAGATTTTGTTGACCCTGCATCGCAAGTGTGGTCGGACACTTATATCTTTCCGGAAGATCTCCCCTAATGAGATGATAAATGAATGATTATATATATGCATAGACTCTTGGGGATGCGCATATGTAAGGACTGTGCAGGATTCGCTATTGGACATGTTTGGTTTGGCTGGATAACCGACAGATGAAACTCATCGGCTATAGGGCAGACATGCATCATGTGAATTTGTATGATTTTGTTTGGATATGCATATTGTGTTTAGGTTTGCCTAATTGTTTATCTATATTTATATGCTATGTGAATTGATGTATCTGTTTTCTTAACTATGTATTACTTGTATGCCTTGTATGTGTTTACTTTGAGAGATCCCTCATGCTGGTAAAGGTGACACTGAGGTTTGTTCCAAACTAGTGATTGGGAGGTTTGTAGAGAATTGGAATTGAAGAGATAGATTAGAATCACTAGGTAGAATTACCATATTACTGGTTAGTGAGAGCTCTAGGCTTTGATCTAGGTTGTAGAAGTTTAGGATTGCCTTCGGCTTTCCAGAGCCTTACATCTTATCTATTGGGTACTGTTACAATACTGAGAACTCCCGGTTCTCATTCCATACGTATTTGTTGTTTTTCATATGCAAGACATGAGGCACCTCGTTGAGTGTGTTGGAGACTCCTTTAGAAGCAAAGATCTACTTTTGGGATTTTTATTTTACGTACTTAGGATGTATGTATGTATGTATGTATATTCTCCACTGTTGTATTAAAAGTTGTATTGTCCCTCCTAGAGGTTGATTCGGAGAATTAGGATTAGTACTTTATCTTTTGGTTTGTCTTTTGGGTAGTGTATATATATATATATATATATATATATATTTTCTAGCCGGTTTGCTTCTGCTTTCTGTGCGTAAGGTGTTACACTGGCGCCCTTCGCATCCCCTCCCTTTCCAATCTTGCCTCTTTCCAAATTCTGCTAAAAGTGCAAACCCCCAGTTTGATAGTATTAATGTCAAGGGTTCTAAACCATACGTCCCACACAATTTCATTTTCTTTGGGGGAAAAATTGATGTCATTGTTTGCTGGGACACTGTGATGTGTGGTTACTGTGATGTAGTACAACCTCTTCGAATCAGATGCTAACTCCATGATGAATTCCTCGAGTTTAGTCTATTCACTATTCAATCCTAATCCTAATAGCTCATTGGGCCTTGGCGTGTTTCAGGGGGTTTTTCTTTGCTTTCTTTTGTTTGGCGTGTAGGGAAGTGAAGTTTCAAGTTAGTTATACAGTGAGTCTTTGGTATGATCTGTTTTATCAGTTTTTGTGTACTTGGTGCCTCAGTATATTTTTGTGGTGTGGTTGCTGAAGGAATTTTGGAGATGATGATGGTAGGTGGTGATTGTGTCCCTCGTATTTTTCGTCGTCGTCGGGGAGGTGGTGGTTATTCTTTGCGTTTCTAGCATTACCGCCGTGCCTCTTTTCCTCTTCCCTCCCTGCCCTCTGCTGCCTTTTCCCTCCCCTCCCTTTCTCTTCCCTCCCTTTCTTGTTAATGTTTGTTTTGACAATGATGATGATGATTTTCTTATTTTTTTGTTAACGATGATGGTTTTGGTGATAAATTGTTGTTTTGACTTTGATTTATTTGAGGTTATTGTTGAAGGTTATTTCTTGGTGCAAATGGTGATGGAGTGGTAGTGTATGGGGTGGTGGTGGTGAGAAAAGAGAGAAGGGGTAGTTTAGTTATTTAAAAAATTTGTTTGTCTAAAATGACGATTTTAAAATTCCGTTGAATCTTAGAGACGATTTTGTATGCAAAAAAAGGATGGAGACAAAAAAAATTTTTGACCTATACCTTAAGGACCAAAATTGTACTTAACACTTAATTTTTATTATTTATTTGAAGACTATTGTTTTAGTGAATAATCTATGTTTTTTAATGAAGAGTCTAAAATTAGGTCCTTATTCTAATAGACTAATATTAGCAAATTTACCTAAATTTTTATATAGAAAATATTTTATTGGAACATTTATGATCTAAAGATTTTTGTAAAACTAGAAACCTATAATTGAATGACAATATTAAGTTTTCTAATCTAAATAACACGAAATAAAATCAATTTAATTTACTAGCAAATAAAGTAACTAGAAGG
Source organism: Arachis hypogaea (assembly GCF_003086295.3). Classification (NCBI taxonomy): domain Eukaryota; kingdom Viridiplantae; phylum Streptophyta; class Magnoliopsida; order Fabales; family Fabaceae; genus Arachis; species Arachis hypogaea. Next base: position 29,532,420 of record NC_092050.1, read on the forward strand.
ACAACTTATTAGGATAATAGAGATCGAAATTGGTAATTAATTAGTAGCTTCAATTAAAAAAAAAGAAGGAAATAGGGGGTGGGGTAAGGAAGGGGTTTATGTTAATTGTTAAGTTTCAACTAATTTCCTTAAGGCCCCATTTTAAGAAGCAAACAAGAGAGTCGCTATCTATCTTTGAAATAATGTAGAGAATAGAATGCACGATTGGCCCAACTTTTCCACTCTTTGAAGTTTAATCACAAGTATTAGCTTAGGTCTCATTTCTAGGAAGTAGGAACTTAACTTTAGGGACTGCTTTGTGTTTGGTCTTTAAGTGTAAGGCGACGTTATGAGCAAGCATGATTGCACTTGGGTTGTAAGCTTTGATATTTTACTTTTGTACTAGATCGAGCTACTCGTTATAGATAACTTTGATAATCTCAACCAACACTTGAACCAAGAGCAATAAAACCAAAATGGAAAATCAAACATCGAAATTGTTGCCTCTGCCACATAAGGTCTCCTTACAAAAAACCAAGATTTTTGCTAAATTCATGAAGCATTAGACAACTAGATATAAACAATGCAATTTCGCTAAACAAGTGTATATGAAACAACCACAAAGCTTCTCAGTGAAAGCTTCTTACTGTCTTACAACATCCTGTTTCTATTGCTGCAAAGTCTAATGCATCTGTTTTCATCTGGATAATATTATCATCACATCATCATTATAGTTATTTTAGCAACAAAAGATATGGGAGGCTTTCACTATTTCTTAGGAACTCAAGTGAATAAAACTAAAACTGGAGGCCAAATTGGATGTACACAGTGTCTAACTCTTTTATCCTCTTTGACTAAATTTTCTATCTTTGGAGGTTCAAATTTTAGAAATTAAATGTCGGATTTGTCTTATTGTGCTAGTAAGGTGTCTTAATTAATTCAAATGATAGCATGTCAACTTGTGCCTTTTAGTGTTTCCAGCACTAAGGATATAAGGTCATGGCAGATCCATCAGTAGTTGAATTGGATTTAGAACTTATTACAGAACTCAGAGTCGAAATCCTTATAGCACTAACTCTGTATTGTGACAATCTAGTGTTGTTTTGTTAGTAGTAACACAAATTCTCCATTCAAAGTCCAAGCCCTCTGAAACTTGATTTAAATTTTGTGAGAGATTATGCAACAAGCAAGATAACTCATACACTCAAAGTAAAAGCTAGCTAATATCTTAATAATCAAGGAAACTCCAAAAAAGGAACACAAATGACAAGAGAGAACAGAATGATTGAGAGTTGAATAGATGATACACATAGAGATATGAGAAGGAATAGAATAGTAGGAAACACCATATATAATTGAATATAGTTGTGTTACTTGAGTTGCTATATATAGTGCTTGTATAAAACTTCTCATTTGATCAATTCTCATTCAATAACAAATGTATTAGATTTCTCTCTCTAGCTATAATTTTACTCACTCACATATTCTTATTACTCTATTTGTACCTCAAGGGAAACATTCCCTATCTATATTTCTACAATCTTTCTTAGGTAAATCTAAATGCGAACAATGGCGTTTTCTATGAAAACATGATTGTCTGTTACGATTCCTTTACTTCTAAGTTCTATTCCACGGTTGGCATGGTGACAAGTTTTGGAAAAAACTCAACAAAGGTTCAAACGAGAACCTGTCTAACAGCGGAAGCAACTCAACAAAGGTTCAAACGAGAATCTGTCTAATAGCGGAAGCATCAAAAATAATTTTTCTACAACCTGTGCGATTAAATAGGCAATACCAAAGATACTCCAAGCAGCAAATATAATAACAGAAATTAAATAATCAGACACCAGAATTCTAACGTGGGAAAACCCCCAAAAGAGGGACAAAAAACCCACGAGACCTAGTCCAAAAAAATCTTCTACTCTCAGAATAATGGGTACACAATCAGTCTTCCTAGTAACACTAGGACATCTCAACAATCAACAAAATACATCATCAAAACTGATAGAATCAACAAAAACCTTTCACAAAGTGGGTATCTCAAATCAGGTAAAAGAGAAGGCAATACAACTAGCAAGTTATATCCTAATGTTCATCTCTACACCAGGAATAACATACTAAAATTTCATAGGAAATGGAGCAAATTTACCAAATCAATCGAGTCAAGATAGCTTGTCCTTTTCCCCCAAATTTTCTCTTCTCCCTCGACGCCGTTTTTCTTTTCATTCAAAGAATGAAGCTTCGTACATCCTCTCTCTCTTCCTCGTGGCTTAAAGCCACTTTCCTTTTTTTTGTTTTAAAAAAACTGTGGGCCCCACTTAGTTGGGGACCCACCAACAAATCTCTCCGTCACCAATTTAAGTGGGGATAGGCTGCTCCACCAAGCCCGCCTTCTCTTTGTAGGAATCAAACTTCACTGCAGGTAAACTCTTAGTCATCATATTTGAACCATTATCATCAGTATGGATCTTCATAAGTGCATATGACTTCATCTCAAGCACTTGACGTATCCAATGATACCTCACCTCTATGTGCTTCGATCTGAAATGAAACGTCAGATTCTTGCTGAGACGGATAGCACTCTGACTGTCATAAAATAACATAAACTTCTCTTGATTGATGCCTAACTCTTGTAGAAATTTCTTCATCCACAAGAGTTCCTTAGAAGCTTCAATAACAGCAATGTATTCTACCTCTGTAGTAGACAAAGCAACACATTTCTGAAGTCGAGATTGCCATGACACAGCTCCCCCTGCAAAAGTCATCATATAACCAGAAGTAGACTTCCTTGAATCAAGATCTCCAGCCATATCCGCATCTGTGTAACCATCCAACATAGGTTGGCCACTCCCAAAGCATAAACAAACACTGGAAGTATCATTAAGGTATCTGAGAATCCACTTCACTGCTTGCTAGTGTTCCTTGCCAGGATTAGAGAGAAATCGACTAACAACTCCAACGGCATGAGCAATATCTAGCCTGGTACAAACCATAGCATACATCAAACTGCCAACTGCAGATGTATATGGAATCTTCTTCATTTTTGCTTTCTCTTACTCACTTGTAGGACATTGCTGCGGACTCAGCTTAAAATGACTAGCAAGTGGAGTACTAACAGGTTTGGAATTACTCATGATAAACCTCTCTAAAACTTTCTCAATGTACTTCTGCTGCGACAACCACAGTTTCCCATTCTTCCTGTCACGAGTGATACTCATGCCAAGGATTTTCTTTGCAGGACCCAAATCCTTCATAGCAAAGGATATGTTCAAGTTTTTCTTAAGACTTTCAATTTTCTTAGTGTCATGACCAACAATCAACATGTCATCAACATAAAGCAAGAGAATTATAAAATCACCATCAGAGAATTTCTTAACATATACACAATGATCAGAAGAAGTCTTACTATATCCATGACCTTCCATGAAGGAATCAAACTTCGTGTACCACTGCCTTGGCGCTTGCTTCAGCCCATATAAGCTCTTCTTCAACTTGCATACAAGGTGCTCCTTTCCTTTAACCTCAAAACCCTCTGGTTTCTCCATATAGATTTCTTTATCTATATCACTGTGAAAGAATGCAGTCTTCACATCAAGCTGCTCAACCTCTAAATTCAAGTTAGCTGCCAATCCAAGCACAACTCGAATAGAGGACATCTTCACAACTGGAGAGAAAATCTCCTCAAAATCAATACCTTTCTTTTGCTCAAAGCCTTTCACAACCAATCGAGTTTTGTACCTTGGCCGTGAGACATTTTGATCCGCTTTCAGTTTGAACACCCATTTATTCTTAAATACTCTTTTACCCTTCGGTAGCATCACCAATTCAAAAGTATGATTCTCATGCAAGGATGTCATTTTTTCTTGCATGGCCTTCAACCAATCTTCCTTATGCTCATCAGACATAGCTTCCTGGTAGCTCTCTGGATACCCAATCTCAGTGTTCATCACATACTCATGAGGAGAGTATTTCTGAGAAGGATGACGCTCTCTAGTAGATCTTCTCAATTCAGGTTCAACTGGTGGTTCAGGTGAAACTTCAACATCTGGTACCTCAGGTTGAGGTGTAGGTTCATCATGCAAATCATCACCATCATTATCAACTTGTACATCTCCCCCATCAACAAGAGGTCTAGTGAAAGGACCAGGTTCATCATCAATAGAACGTCTAACAGTTATTATTGGCTTATCTGTCTTCTCAAGATCTTTAATAGTTTGGTCTTCAAGAAAAATCACATCTCGCCTTCTAATTATCTTTTTGCTCACCAGATCCCATAATCTGTAATCAAAGTCAGTGACCATAACCCATGAAGATACACTGCTTTGACTTCTTATCAAGTTTAGACCATTCATCTCTTGGAATGTGAACAAAAACCCTGCAGCCGAACACTCGTAAGTGACTATAGGAGACATCTTTCTCTCTCCAAACCTTCTCTGGAACATCACCATTTAGTGGAACCAAAGGAGAAAGGTTGATCAAATCTACTGCAATCCTCATCGCTTCACCACAAAAGGATTTAGGCAACTTTGCATGAGAGAGCATACACCTGACTCTATCATTGATAGTGCGATTCATTCTCTCTGCAACTCCATTTTGTTGAGGAGTCTTAGGAACCGTCTTCTCAAGCTTGATTCCATGTCCTTTACAATACTCTTCAAACGGACTCCTGTATTCACTACCATTATCTGCTCGAACACATTTTAATTTCCTTCCTGTTTCTCTTTCAACACTTGCATGAAAGTGTTTGAAGATACCGAGCACCTGGTCTTTAGATTTCAAAACAAAAGCCCACACTTTTCGAGAATAATCATCAATAAAAGTAACAAAGTATGATGCACCACCTAGTATCTTAGCATCTATAGTGCAAACATCAGTGTGAACTAAATCTAGAACATGTGATCTCCTATGAGGTCCAAAACTATGAAATGATACTCTAGCATGCTTTCCAACAAAACCATGAGTACAAGTATTTAAAGTTGTACCTTTCATGAGAAGTGAGTGCTTCTTGGCTAAGACGCTTAGCCCTTTCTCGCTCAAGTGACCAAGACGTATATGCCACAAATCAGAAGAGGAATCATCAGCAACATACATCACTTATTTGCACAATTTTGCTTGCAACTGGTAGAGAGGGGTGAGACTATTGTCTTTGATGCACTACTATTTCGTGGTATATTTTATGCTAAACTGAGTGGATTTTATCCATTATTCTCACACTTATGCATATAAATTGCATGTTTTACATTTTTCTTCCTAATTCTGTGCTTTGATTGAAAACATGCTTCTTTGGCCTTAAATTACCAATTTTTAATCTTCTCTTATTACCATTCAATGTCGTGATATGTGTGTTAAGTGATTTCAGGTTTTCTGGGGCAGGAATGGCTTAGAGGATGGAAAGGAAGCATGCAAAAGTGGAAGGAACACAAGAAATTGAATTTTGGAGAAGCTGGCAGCAACGCGCACGTGTGGACGACGCGTACGGGTGACCTACGCATCAGTCAAACGACGCGTACGCGTGGATGACGTGTACGCGTGACAAGAAATTTGTTCAAATGACGCGTACACGTGACAGAGCGGCACGTGCTGCAATTGGCAGAAAACGCTGGGGGCGATTTCTGGGCTCTTTTTTAAGCCAATTTCAGGCCCGAAAATACCGATTAGAGGCTGCAGAGTGGAGCTGGAAAAAGGAATCATTCATTCACACTTCATACAAGATTATTAGGTTTAGATGTAGTTTTCTAGAGAGAGAGGCTCTCTCCTCTCTCTAGGTTTAGGTTTAGGGTTTAGGGTTGGTTTTTATGTTTTTATGTTATGCCTTCCAAGTGTTTGACAAAATGCTTGGGTGGGTTTTAATTTAGCTTTTTACGTTCTTAACTTGGATTGATTATATGGAGACTCTTGAGTTATCAAACTCTCTTGTTGATTGGTGATTGAAAGTTGCTACTTGACTTAAACTTCACTAACTCTAATCTTTGATTAGGACTTGTGAACTCAAATTGAATTGCTCATTTGACTTACCTTCAATTGTTAGAGGTTAACTAAGTGAGAGCAAAAGGCAATTACCATCACAAGTGACTATAATAATGTGGATAGGAATTTCAATTATCAATTCTTGCTAGGACTTTCCTTAGTTGTTATTTTATTTACTTGTTATTTACATTACTTGTCTCTTATTACAAAACCCAAAAAGATACTTTTCCATAACCAATAATAACTACACTTTCCTGCAATTCCTTGAGAGACGACCCAAGGTTTAATACTTCGGTTTATTTTTATTGGGTTTACTTTAGTGAGAAACAAATTAAATTTTGATTGAGTTTTAATTGTTGGTTTAGAACTATGCTTGCAACGAAATTTCATTGAGAAATTCTTTGCCGACAATTTTCCTATGTCAATCTTCTTTAGCAATAATGAGAGCCCCTTTGGTAATCTTGCATTTTCCACTACCAAAGGAAGTGCAATACCCATCTTGATCCAATGCCTTCACTAAAATAAGATTGAACCACATATCTGGCGCATGCCTAACGTTCTTCAATTGCAACTTGCATCCCATGTTAGTTTCAAGCCACATATCACCCATACCAATGATATCACACACTCCTTTATCTCCCAATTTGATCTTGCCAAAATTTCCAGCAGTATAGGAAGTGAAAAATTCACGCCTCGGTGTTACATGACATGAGACACCAGAGTCCATAATCCAAGTGGAATCATCATAGACAAGATTCATATAATTTTCATCATATGTGATAAGAACACCTTCATAAACAATAGCAGCAGTTTCTTTATCACTATCTTTACCTTTGTCTTCATTTCTTCCCCTTGATTGTTCTCTTTTCAAGAACCTACAATACCTCTTGATATGTTCTGCCTTGCAACAATGGTGACAAATGAACTCCTTTCTTGGCTTGTACTTTCCTCTTGACTTGCTTCGACTCTCTGACTTGTCGGAACTGTGAGGTTTTCTACTTTGACTTCTCCCCCATGACTCTGAAACAAGTGCTTCTGACTGGGAGGAGGCATTAGTCAAACCTCGCTCTCTTCTTCTGGCTTCTTCATTCAACATGCTCTCTTTAACCATTGCTAACGTCAACTTCCCATTTGGAGCTAAGTTAGTCAGTGTCACAACCAGAACTTCCAAACTATCAGGCAAAGAGCTCAACAACAACAAGGCTTGCAACTCATCATTCAAAGTGATTTCATTATTTGTCAGTTGGTTCACCGTCTCCTGGAAAATGCTCAAGTGCTCCGACATTGATTTGCCTTCAATATACTTCATATTGACCAACTTCCTAATCAAGAATGCTTTGTTTTGCATATTCTTTCTCTCATATAACTCCTTCAATTTGTTCCACATCTTCTCGGCATTCATTTCGGTGTCAACATGTGGATACACGCTAAGATTAAGCCATTACCTAATTAAAGCAACTACCTTTCGATTCAGCTTCTTCCATTCAGCATCGGATTTGGTACCTTTGGATTTATCCCCCTCCACAGGATCATAAAAGTTCTTGTTATACAACATATCTTCCATGAGGGTCTTCCAAATCGAGTAATTTTGGGAATTCAGTTTGACCATATTTGGCCCATAAGTATTTTCCTCCATTTAATCAGCACAGAGATAAACAACCAGAGCTCTAGATACCACTTTGTTGGGAAAAACTCAACAAAGGTTCAAACGAGAACCTATCTAACAGCTAAAGCAACTCAACAAAGGTTTAAACGAGAACCTGTCTAATAGCGGAAGCACGAAAAATAATTTTCCCACAACCTGTGCGATTAAATAGGCAATACCGAAGATATTCTAAGCAGCAAATATAATGATAGAAATTAAATAATCAGACACCATAATTTTAACATGGGAAAAACCTCAAAAGAGGGACAAAAGCCCACGAGACCTAATCCAGAAAAATCTTCCACTTTTAGAATAATGGGTACTCAATCAGTCTTCCTAGTAACACTAGGGCATCACAACAATCAACAAAATACATCAAAACTGATGGAATCAACATAAACCTTTCACAAAGTGGGTATCTCAAATTAGGCAAAAGAAAAGGTAATACAACTAACAAGTTATATCCTAATGTTTATCTCTACACCAAGAATAACATACTAAAATTTCATAAGAAATAGAACGCATTTACCAAATTAATCAGATCAAGATAGCTTGCTCTTTTCCCCCAAATTTTCTCTTCTCCCTTGACGCCGTTTTTCTTTTCATTCAAAGAATGAAGCTTCATGCTTCCTTTCTCTCTTCCTCGAGGCTTAAAGCCACTTTCTTTCTTTATTTTTTTTTTGTTTTTAAAAAAACTATGGCCCCACTTAGTTGGGGACCACGAAGAACAAGAAAGATCTTAACCAAATTTGATCGCGCCAAAAGAACTCATTGGGGAGTCTTCGGGTTTCAAGTTGGAACTCTATAAGTATAATATATTAATGGAGACCACTTCGATAAAGACACTAAAAATGTCTTTTTTTAAAGATGTTTACATGTGTTATCATATTATTGGACATCTTTATTAAACCAGTTAATAATTTATTTTTTAATAAACTAAAACAAAATCAGTTTATTATAGTAACAATAATAAACCCAATTGTCCGCACTATAATTATTATACCAGATTTGGTCCGACCGATTTACACAATCTAAACCGAATCATGTTTAAATTTTTTGATAAAAAGACAAATATATTTCTGATTTTTTTTTTTAAAAAAAGCCCATGATTCAATGAGTTATGTAAATTGGTCAGTTCGACCGGATCTGATAACAATTGGGTTTATTGTTATTGTTATAAAAAAAATCGGTTTTATTCTAGTTTGTTAAGAAATTCAAAAATAACTGATTTATTAATACGTCCAATAATAATGTGACACATAAGTATCTTTACAAAAAAACGTTTTATGCGTCTTTGTGAGAACATCCTCCTATATTAATAACTATCATTATAATCACAACTTTTTATTTTTAATGATTACAAATTTATAATTGTGTAGTTTTAAATATTAATAAAATAACACATTAAATACATTCTAAAAGCGTATAATTATTTCTCGTAATTTAAATATTCTATATATCGTCGTTTTTTCTTGTGGACCAACAACGTTATTAGTGGGGTATGGACCGCCCCACCCTGACACTGTCGAGGAACAACTTGTGAGAAATTAAATCAAATAATTGAGAATGTTGGAAAAGATTAGGAAATGAGAAAAAGAAACGTAACATAAGGGATGCTAAGATAGTCAATATACTTTAGTTGCCTTTGTGCAACACTTCCATTTTCCATGTCAATTTCATGACACGAAAAGGCTTAACTTTTACACTTCCCACTTGCAAATATAATATTATACCCTTTGTAGGAAGGATTCAGAAATTTTAAAAAGCTTGAAAAATCAAGGAATTTTAAAAATAAATATTTTTGATATATTGTCAGTGTAAAATAATTTTATACATACATCCAATCACATAATGGTATATTGACAAAAATAATTATATTTTTATCTTAACCACGTGAATGGTCATCCAAAAAAATAAATATGATTGACCGACGGTGTAAAACATTTAATACATCAAAATTAAACTCTTACAAAATCAGTATTATATTAGTCAATAACTCAATATAAATTTCATATTATGATTCATTTCTAAATTCTAATGATTTATTTAGTACTAGAAAAAGATATTTTATTTTTATATACTAATTTGTTAAATAACTAAAGAATTTCACAAGTAACATTTTTATGAAACTAGCATTCCTTGAACTAATTTCTGAGTGGTTTTATTTTTTTCTGGTAAGATGGGACTAAAATCCAAAAGATGAGGCTTAAGTACAAACCAAACGGGGCAAAGAGTCCGTCCAAAAACAAAAATTGGACAAAGAGTTCCCTTGTTCATCATCAAAAAGGATGGTAACTATTTTTTTAGGAAGAATATCTCAAAAGTGGAGACCTTGATCTAACACTAAACTTTTGTGCATTGGATGATTAGCATATTTATTGTCTTCTATAGATATATACAAAATGAATCTCTCAATGTGTATTTTTTCAGTTTTGAATATTTCTGATGAGATCATTTGGATGCTTTAGCAGGTTTCTATTGCTCTGGAGCCATATTCAACCACGATTCTTTTAAATCTCATTGTCTAGGCCAAATTTAATCCTTGATCAATTTCCCATAGTTAAGCTCTAAAAGCAGTATGATTGCCAATAAAATAAGAGAAGCCACCACTCCACTTGCCATTTTCGTTCCTCAGACGGGCCCAGAGTATGCCTTTGGGGACATTGCTTCTTAGGTTTCGCTTATACGCCCGTAAAATAACGTTACCTTGTTTGGTTCGCACTTAAAAGCCCTTAAGAATGAGATAAAATTCAAGCCCATGAACCTGAAAAAAAGAATTCTCACAAGAATGACACAAGGTGAGGAGTGAGGTGAATTGAACCAGGGATGATTACAGTGTAAGAATGCGGATTTGCATTTCAATCTAATAACAAGTAATTTCTAATTTCCTAAGGCAACTAGCATAACTTTGCATTGACTAATTATATGTAAATTATATCATGGAGACTAATCATGGAGGTGACATAGCATTCTCTGTTTTTGCAAAGTAAAAAAGTTTACCAAGAAAAGAATCCTCCCTCTTCAAATTAGTTCATCACTATTCAAACTTTCCGATTTCATTATGAACTTGCTACGTCCTTATTTGCAGTCTTCAGTTTTCTTAATAGTCACAATACATTGTTGCATAAAGTGACGACTTTCGAGCAATGTGTAACTAAAATTTAGCTACCAAATTAACTATTAGTACATAATATATATTAAAAGAGATACCCCCAAAAAAAAATCTCTCTAATCAGACCGTTAGAATCTCAAATATCAGAACATTACCAAGAGACTCCGCAAAACAAGCATCAAGGATATGCATAACCACCTAAGACTACCCCTATATATACGAATGACCTACTTAGTCACAGATACGTAATACATTCAATTTTACCCTGAATTATTTCATACTCTTACTTACTTGAGTGTTGGAGTTCCTTTTCAGGTGCCCAACGCTACCTCCTCAGCAAGCAGATTACGTTCCATCCTTTCGTTCCAAGGAAAGCTGGTCTGAGCTCCGTCAGGACGAGCTATACCTCAGAACACCCAGATTTACACAGGAATACTTGGTGCCCACCGTGGGGTCCTCGATTTTTTCTAACCCCACAACCCTCTACTCTATACATTTTCTACTCGTTTTTGCAGGCCACAACAAATGGCGGACGAGCACAGTCATGCTCCCTCGAGTACCAACCAAGCCGAACTCCTGGCGATCAATGAGGCCCTCAGGGCCGAGAACCAGAGAATGGCTGAACTCTTACGCCAGAAGCAGCACGACCATAGTAAGGGGAGGAGAACACAAGAATACCGAAAACAAAGACAATAACGATGAGCATACATCAGAGACAAAACACACTATACCTAATCCCCCGAAAACAACCACCAAAAGAACCAACCCCTTCACAAAAGAGGTCATGAGCTTCGAAATGCCCAAAAACTTCACCCTGCCATCAACTCTAAAACCCTACCAAGGAATAGGAGACCCAAATGTCCATGTCACTAAATTCCACACTATGATGTTTATGAACAAAGAATCCGATCCGATCTTATGCCACACCTTCCCAACCTTTCTGGATGGAGCCGCCCTAATTTGTTTCTCCAACCTCCCCGAATGTTCCATCTCCAATTTCGACGAGCTGGCCGACCACTTCGTCAATCATTTTGCCGCATCCAAGATATATGTCCACGACTCTGACTACCTGAGCAGTATCAAACAAGGGCTGAATGAAAGCCTGAAAGACTACATGACCAGGTTCGCAGAAGCAACCAATGAAATACCCAACCTAAACCCTGAAGTCCACCTCCACACCCTAAAAAGCGGTTTTCGCTCAGGGAAATTCCAAGAATCCATAGTCGTAGCAAAACCAAAAACTCTGGCTTAATTCCGAGAAAAAGCAACAACTCAGATCGAAATTGAGAAATTCAGAGCACTGCGAAGAGCGGAAAAGCCTACCTCGAATAGGGAGGACGAAAGACGGAACAAGCTTTCAAGCAGTAGAACAGACCAGAGCTCATTCAGACTGACACCTAAATTCAACAGCTACACTCCCCTTAATACAAAAAGGGAAGACATCATAAAAGATATCCAACACTCAAAACTCATCAAACCTCCAAACAGGGCCGGTACATATCAAGACCAGCGATACGTAGATAAATCCAAATACTGCGCCTTCCACCAGAAGTATGGACACACCACAGATGACTGTGTAATAGCAAAAGATGTCCTCGAGAAACTAGCCTGCCAAGGACTATTGGACAAATATATCGATAGCCGCGGACGAAAATGGAATACAGAAGACCTTGGCCAACAAACTAAAACAACTGACAATTTCCGAGATAAAGAGAAAAAGGTAGACAGTGATATCAATCCACTTCGCAGAATAATAAATTGTATTTTTGGTGGTTTTGCAGGTGGCGGATGTACAAAATCGGCAAGAAAAAGGTCATACTGAGCTATGATGACTATGACAAAGTCAACCTCGTCTCAACCCATCAACAAAGACAAACTAGAAATCTCGTTCATCCCTAAAGACTACAAAGCAGCCGACCGCAACCTGGACGACCCCGTCGTCATCACAGCACAGGTCGGAGAGCCACTAGTGAAGAAGATTCTGATGGATCCAGGGAGCAGCGCTGACGTGTTATTTTATTCAACATTCCAAAAGATGAAACTGAGTGACAAGTCCCTCCAATCCTCATCTGGAGAACTGGTAGGTTTCTCAAGTGAGCGAGTTTCCATCTGAGGTTACATCTAGTTACAAACTACTTTTGGAAATTATCCTGACAGTAAAACCATAGATATACAGTACCTCGTTGTCGATTGCAAAAGCCCTTATAATATCATTATGGGCAGACCTTCCTTAAATGCATTCAATGCTATTGTTTCTACTATGCATTTGTGTGTTAAGTTTCTCTCGCAGGATAACAAAGTCATAACCATCCACGGAGACCAGAAAGAAGCCAGGCACTTCTATAACGCAATCCTGAAGAACAAACAATCAAAACGGCCTGAGAAGCAATACGTCCAGGCAATATATAATTCAGAACAACAACCTCCCTTGGCTGACCTGGACCCTAGAACCAACTATCAAAAACAACCTATGCCAACAGACGACCTTACTAAGGTTCAACTAATGGCCGGGGAAGAAAAATATACATACCTCGGCAACGCACTAAAAAATGAAGAACGAAATCAATTAACCGAGCTCTTAAGGCACAATGTCGACCTATTCGCATGGACCCCAGCAGATATGCCAGGGATAGACCCCAACGTCATCTGTGACAAGCTAGCAATCAACCCATCAATCCGACCTATAGCCCAGAAGAAAAGACACCTCGGTACAGACAAAAAGGCAGCCTCCCTAGAGGAAACACAAAAGCTCCTAAGCACTGGCTTCATCAAGGAGCTCAGATACTCCACGTGGTTAGCCAACATGGTAATGGTAAAAAAGAACAACGGTAAGTGGAGGATGTGTGTGGACTACACAGACCTCGATAAGGCCTGTCCAAAGGACGCATACCCCCCTCCCGTGCATTGATAAATTGGTTGACAGTTCTTCTGGCTTCCAATGTTTAAGTTTCATGGATGCTTATTCTGGCTATAACCAAATACTAATGCATTCGGCTGACCAAGATAAAACTGCTTTTATCACTAACAATGGTAATTTCTGCTATAAGGTTATGTCATTCGGATTCAAAAATGCAGGTGCTACTTATCAAAGACTTATGGACAAAATCTTTACAAACCAAATTGGCCGGAACATAGAAGTCTATGTCGACGACATGGTGGCAAAATCAACGCATGCAGTAGACCACGTTAATGATTTGACGGAAATATTCCAATAACTTCGAACATACAATATGAAGCTCAATCCAGAAAAGTGCGCGTTTGGAGTTCAAAGTGGGAAATTCCTCGACTTCATGCTAACTTGTCGAGGTATTGAAGCAAACCCCGAAAAATGCCAAGCAATCCTTAACATGAGAAGCCCAAGGACGGTCAAAGAAGTTCAACAATTAACTGGCCGACTTGCAGTGCTGGCCAGATTTTTACCTCTCATAGCTCACCAGTCACACCATTTTTTCAAGACTCTACGAAAACAACAAAAGTTCAAATGGACCAAAGAGTGCGAAGAAGCCTTCGCCGAGCTCAACCATACTATCAGAACCACCAATCCTTCAAACACCAGAAGTCGGTAAACCACTTTATCTCTATTTATCTGTTACTAATCATGCTGTCAGTTCTGCCTTAGTAACAGAAATAGGAAGACAACAACACCCGGTATACTTCGTCAGCAAATCTCTTCAGAATGTCGAGGTCCGATACCCGAAGCTAGAAAAATTGGCTCCGGCTCTTGTAACAACAGCGAAACGCTTACGACATTACTTCCAAAGCCACACCATTGTGGTCAGAACTGAGCAACCCCTAAGGCAAATTCTAACAAAGCCCGAACTGGCAGGAAGATTAATCAAATGGTCGATCGAGCTGTCAGAATACGACATCCAATACCAGTCCCGAGGAGCCATCAAATTCCAAGCACTAGCCGAATTCATCGCAGAACTCACCTTAAAAGAACCAAGCCCTACAGAGAATAAATGGACACTATATGTCGACGAAGCTTCAAACAGCAAGGGCTCCGAAACAGGAATACTACTTGAAGATGAACAAGGAACAGCCTTAGAACAATCCTTACAATTCAATTTTCACGCAAGCAATAACCAAGCAGAGTACGAAGCGCTAATAGCAGGACTGCGATTGGCCCACACAATGGCATAAAGCAGCTAAACGTCAAATGCGATTCCTTACTGGTGGTACAACAGGTAACAGGTAATTTCTAGGTAAATGATCCACTATTAGAAAAATACAACACCATTGTCAATAACCTTGTCAATAGTTTTAAAAAATTCAATATATCCTACATACCTCGGGAATAAAATGATAGAGCAAATATCCTTTCAAAATTAGCAACAACAAGAAGTCAAAACACGACACCTATATTATCTCAACTAACGCTTGACGAACCTAGTGTTATGCTAACAATGACTTCAAGTATCTCGCAGGAAGATGACTGGCGATCACCTTTCATAACTTACTTGCAAACAGGTAGCATACCCAACAATATTCAAAATAAAAGAAAATTCAAAAGAAGAGCAAGTTTCTACACAATACTCGGAACCGAACTATACAAAAAAGGTTTCACAAGACCTCTCCTAAAATGTCTAAACACGGCAGAAGCCGAACTGGCAATGAACGAAGTTCATGAAGGCGTCTGTGGAACACACATAGGATGACAAAGCTTAGCTGCCGAAATCCTCCGAGCAGGTTATTATTGGCCGACGTCACAACAAGATTGCATGAACAAAGTTAAACATTGTAATCACTGCCAACGTCACGCACCAATTATCTACAACCCAGCCGAGCAGTTACATGCGTCCGAGGTATCCTGGCCGTTCAACAAGTGGGGGCTAGATATCCTCGGAACTTTTTCACCCGCTCCAGGCCAGGTTAAATTTTTAATTGTCGCCATTGATTATTTTACAAAATGGATAGAGGCAACACCATTGGCAAAAATAACTTCCGAAAAAATGATTTCTTTTGTATGGAAAAACAAACTATGCCAATTCGGTATTCCTCAATCCATTATTACTGATAACGGTAGACAATTTGTAGATAAAAAATTCACAAACTTCTTACAAAATTTCAAAATAGTTCAACAGTTCTCATCTGTCGAACATCCACAAACTAATGGGCTAGCCGAAGCTGCCAATAAGGTCATTTTACAAGGACTTAGAAAGAAACTCGAAGACTCAAAAGGAGAATGGGCTGAGCTTATCTCTAAGGTACTGTGGAGCTATAACACAACGGAACAATCATCAACAAAGGAAACCCCTTTTAGGTTGGTATACGGATGTGATGCCATGCTACCCATCGAGATCTCTCTACAGAATCCCAGAGCTATAAATGTCAATGAAAACGACAACACTGAAAATAGAAGAACCGAGCTTGACCTCGTCGAAGAAAGCCGAAACAAGTCAACACTACAACAACTAGCAACTAGACGAGCTATAGCCCAAAAATACAACAAAAAACTCAAATCAAGGACATTTTCAGAAGGCGACCTCATCCTCAGAAAAATAGAGGACGTACAACGACCACCAAGACATGGCAAGATCAGCGCCAACTGGGATGACCCATTCCGAATTCATAAATTCATCGGCAAAGGAGCTTACAAGCTACAAAACTCAATGGAACTATCCTACCAAACAGTTGGAACATAACTTCTTTAAATATGTATTTCAGTTAGTCTATAAGTCGTACATGGTGATTCACTCTTTTTTCTACTACCAGATTTTATCCCTAAGGAGGGTTTTGCTGGAGAGGTTTTAATGAGGCACACCACCCCGCACTTCTTTCGTTCATCATCTTACAATACAAACATTACTTATTATCTATGTTTTATTTCACATTCTACTCGACCGAGTACTGTCAACAAACAATACTAACTCAAAAGTATGAGTACTCAAAGGCATTTTCCACAAAATCGAACATGTCATACAAACATGCAATCCAATATTAACAATCATCGTAAGATTATAACAAAACCCAAAAAGTATACTTCAATCAAAACCAATTCCAAATGTTTTCCACCTAAAAGGAAATCAAACAAGTGCTATAACGCACAAAATCCAAATCTAAACTTGTTAAATATTACAAAAAAAAAAAAAACAAACTACGAGTTTTACCATCACATAGCAAACAAACTAAAATCAGGGAGCACCAACATTTTCACCCTCTCCCTCAATGCTATCTTCATCATCTTCTACTAACTGGTCATCCACAACAACCTTGCAGGGGTCCATCCTGGACAGATCAACTTCGGAAGCCAAGAGCTTAGCCTGCTCCACAGCCCTCTCAAAACCAGCTGCAAACATCTCCAGGCCGTGATCTTTTTTCTCAGTCTCGGCCTGTTTCTGCTCCACGCCGAGCACCACCAGTCTAGCCTCAAGAGATACATTTTTCTCCTTCAAATCCTTTTCAGCATTTTCATAAGCTGTCAACCTCTCCTGCAACGAATTTACCAAGTCAAGAGTATCACGCAGCTTACTCGACTTTTCCACATTATCCTGCATCAACTGAGTCATAGAAGCTCTATCGAAGGAGTCCCGAGCATGCTTGAGCTCCTGAGTGTGACCAATGCACATCAGCTGAACCCCCATCACCTGAAAAATACAATAGTTTTTAGTCAAGCAAACTCAACAAAAATACCCAAAACGAAAATAAAAAGGCATATATGCAGGTACTGTGCAACACCAACATCGCCATCATCATGTATAAGCTTTACATCAGAAGGACTCTGAGCATGTTCATCAGCAACAATAGGGAAGGGGAAGTGTTCACTCCAAACAGACGTTAAGTCTTCATCCCCCTATACCTATGTAAAACCTTCTGGTTATCAGTGAACCTCTTAACCTGGTCTAAGTCAACCCCTTTCCCACCGAGCTTATCCTCAGCTCCACCGACTTCCTTCTCTTTCTTCTCCCCTCTCTTTCTCTTATAGCTAACCTTCTTAACCAGGGACGCCTGATTCACTTCGGCACCCACCTCAGCCGCAACCTGACTACTCGAACCTTATTTCTCAACATTCTTTGACCGAAAGAAAGCTTGCAAACCACTAGACGTAATATTGGGAGCTTTTTCAACTGAAATGGTAAACAGATAAGTCAAGCACCATGACAACAAAACAAACAAAAACGAACAAACAAGATATCAAACCAGATATGTAAACCCCGTGAAATTAGCGAATAATTAGTCAATAAATTGAATTTTAATAAAGAAAATTAAAAATATAAATCTAATATTAAAATAGAATAGAGCTCTTCCAAACGAGAATTTTGACACCAATTTCAAAGAATTCGGCCCAAGATTTGGCCGAACGGGCCGAACCGGACCCATAGGCCCAACCGTTTCATTAAATAAAATGAGTTCAGCTCATTCTTCTTCTTCTTCAAAGAAGAACCCGTGGAGCATGCAAGGAAATGGGGAAGAGGGTTCCAAACCCTTGGCATAGCTTCAATCCTCCGTAACTTTCAATCCGGAGCTCCGATTGACGATCCGTTTGCGGCCATGCGATCGCGTCGTCGAGCTCTACAAAGCCCAGAACCTTGGGAGGTAAGAAAACCACGTTTTCTTTCTTAATTTCCTCAGTTTCAGTTTTGAAAATATATGAGCAATTATGTTAAAAATTGTTCAATTTCGGTGTTTAGGATCAAATTAACTCGGTGGACTTGCCGAGTCTTGCCCCAATTTCCCGTTGGTAAGGTGAGTGATGAGCGGATAATTTATACCCTTTTTGGCATTGTTTTTACATAGTTTTTAGCATGTTTTAGTTAGTTTTTATTATATTTTTATTAGTTTTTATTCAAAAATCACATTTCTGGACTTTACTATGAGATTATGTGTTTTTCTGTGATTTTAGGTATTTTTTGGCTGAAATTGAGGGACCTGAGCAAAAATCTTATTCAGAGGCTGAAAAAGGACTGCAGATGCTGTTAGATTCTGACCTACCTGCACTCGAAGTAGATTTTCTGGAGCTACAGAAGCCTAATTGCCGCGCTCTCAATTGCGTTGAAAAGTAGATATACTGGGCTTTCCAGCAATATATAATAGTCCATATTTTCTGGCGTAAAACGCCCAAACTGGCACCAGAATTGGAGTTAAACGCCCAAACTGGCACCAAAGCTGGCGTTTAACTCCAGGAACAGCCTATGCACGAAAAAGCTTAAATGCTCAACCCAAGCACACACCAAGTGGGCCCCGAAAGTAGATTTCTGTACTATCTGTACTTAGTTACTCATTTTCTGTAACCCTAAGTTACTAGTTTAGTATAAAAACTACTTTTAGTGATTTATTTTATATCTTATGCTATCATAGACTATTGTACACGTTTGGAGGCTGGCCTCACGGCCATGCTTAGACCTTTTTCACTTATGTATTTTCTACGGTGGAGTTTTTACACCCCATAGATTAAGGTGTGGAGCTCTGTTGTTCTTCATGAATTAATGCAATTACTACTGTTTTTCTATTCAATTCACGCCTACTTCTTCTCCAAGATATATTCTTGTTCTTAATTCAGTTAAGTTAGAATGAAGGGGTGACCCGTGACAATCACCCACTATCTTCGTTACTCGCTTAGCCAAGATCCGCGTGCCTGACAGCCACAAGCGGTCTACATGATGTTCAACGTAGTCATTGGACGACAGCCGTAGTATATTCTCTTGGATATCGAATACACGGACCGAGTCCATGAGATTGGTATATTCGTGGTATAGGCTAGAACCATTGGCAGCATTCTTGGGATCTGAAAAGTCTAAACCTTGTCTGTGGTATTCCGAGTAGGATCCGAGAAGGGATGACTGTAAAGAGCTTCAAACCTGCGAATGTTGGGCGCAAGTGACAGTGTGCAAAAGGATCAATGGATCCTATTCCGACGCTAGCGGGAACTGACAGATGATTAGCCATGCGGTAGCTGTACCTGATATTTTTCATCTGAGACGAGAAATCCGACAGTTGATTAGCCGTGCAGAAACTGTAGAGGACCATTTTCATTGAGAGGATCTTACAGCTTGCCATGGAAGGGAGCACGCATGGTTGGAAGAAAGCAATAGAAAAGCAGAGATTCAGAAGCAACAAAGCATCTCCATACGCTTATCTGAAATTCCCACCAAAGAATTACATAAGTAACTTTATTTTATTTTATGTTTTATTTATCTTTTAATTGTTAAAACCTTATAACCATTTGAATCCACCTTACTGAGATTTACAAGGATGACCATAGCTTGCTTCAAGCCGACAATCTCCGTGGGATCGACCCTTACTCACGTAAGGTATTACTTGGACGACCTAGTGCACTTGTTGGTTAGTTGCATTGGAGTTGTGAAAAGTGTGAATCACAAGTCTGTGCACCAAGTTTTTGGTGCTGTTGCCGGGGATTGTTCGAGTTTGGACAACTGACGGTTCATCTTGTTGCTTAGATTAGGTAATTTTATTTTATTTTTATTTTTGAAAAAAATTCAAAAAAAAATTACAAAAAATTCAATAAAACCATAAAAACAAAAAATTTTGTGTTTCTTGTTTGAGTCTAGTGTCAAATTTTAAGTTTGGTGTCAATTGCATCTTTTTAACTTTTCTTAAAATTTTCGAAAATTCATGCATGTGTTCTTCATGATCTTCAAGTTGTTCTTGATGATTGTCTTTGTTTGATCTTGAGCTTTTCTTGTTTTGTGTCTTTTCTTGTTTTTCATATGCATTTTTGAATTCTTAGTATCTAAAGTTTAAAAATTTTTAAGTTTGGTGTCTTGCATGTTTTTCTTTTCTTAAAAATTTTCAAAAATATGTTCTTGGTGTTCATCTTGACATTCAAAGTGTTCTTGCATGCATTATTCATTTTGATCTTAAATTTTTATGTCTTGTGTCATTTTGTTGTTTCTCTCTTTCCACATTAATTCAAAAATAAATAAAAAATATCTTTCTCTTATTCTTCTCATGAATCTCAAAATTTTAAGTTGATTTAGTCAAAAAGTTTTCAAAATTTAGTGTTTCTTATTAGTCAAGTTAAAATTTCAAATTAAAAATTCTATCTTTTCAAATCTTTTTCAAAAATCAAATCTTTTTCACTTTCTTCTTAATATTTTCAAAAATTTTAAAGTTGATTTTCAAAATCTTTTTATTATTTTTATTTCATATTTTCGAATTCATTGCTAACATTTAATATTTTGATTCAAAAATCTCAAGTTGTTACTTGCCTATTAAGAAATGTTCAATCTTTAATTTCTAAGAATCATATCTTTTAGTTTCTTGTTAGTCAAGTAATCAACTTTAATTTCAAAAATCAAATCTTTTTAATTTCCTTTTCAAATCTTTTTCAAAATAAATTTCAATCATATCTTTCTCAAAATTTAATTTCAAAATCTTTTTCTAACTTCGTATCTTTTCAAAATTGATTTCAATTAACTACTTGACTATTTGTTTGATTTTAAAAAGTTTCCTATTTCAATCATATCTTTTTCAAAACTACCTAACTACTTTTCTCTCTCTAATTGTCGAAAATCACTAACAACTTTTTTTTAAAAGTTCCTTTTAATTAATTAATTATTTTAAACTCTAATTTTATTTTATTTCTCTTCTTAATTTTCGAATACTAACTAATAATTAAAATAAAAAACAAAAAATATTTTTCTTCTCTTTTAATTTAAAATTTGAATTTCTCTCTCCCTCATCTCTTTCTATTTAGTCTATTTATTTACTAACACTTCTCCTCTTCTTATAATTCGAACCATCTCCCTCTCTCTGTGTTTGAATTCTTCTTCTTCTCCTTTTTTCATTCTATTCTTCTATTCTTCTACTCACATAAAGAAATCTCTATACTGTGACATAGATGATTCCGCTTCTTCTCTGTTCTCTTCTTTTTCATATGAGCAGGAACAAGGATAAGAACATTCTTGTTGAAGCTGATCCTGAACCTGAAAGGACTCTAAAGAGGAAGCTAAGAGAAGCTAAAGCACAAAACTCTGGAGAGAACCTAACAGAAATTTTCAAAATAGAAGAAGTCATGGCAGCCAAAAATAACAACAATGGAGGATATGCAAGGAAGATGCTTGGTGACTTTATTGCACCCTCTTCTGACTTCTGTGAAAGGAGCATCTCAATTCCTGCAATTGGAGCAAACAACTTTGAGCTTAAGCCTCAATTAGTTTCTCTAATGCAGCAGAATTGCAAGTTTCATGGACTTCCATTGGAAGATCCTCATCAGTTCTTAGCTGAATTCTTGCAAATCTGTGACACTATTATGACCAATGGGGTTAATCCTGAGGTCTACAGACTTATACTTATTCCCCTTTGCTGTAAGAGACAGAGCTAGGACATGGTTGGACTCACAACCTAAAGAAAGCCTGAACTCTTGGAAAAAGTTTGTCAATACTTTCTTGGCCAAATACTTTCTACCTCAAAAGTTGAGCAAGCTTAGAGTGGAAGTCCAGACCTTCAGACAGAAGGAAGGTGAATCCCTCTATGAAGCTTGGAAAAGATACAAGCAATTGATCAGAAGGTGTCCTTCTGGCATGCTTTTAGAATGGAGCATCATATGTATATTCTATGATGGTCTGTCTGAATTGTCCAAGATGCCATTGGACCACTCTACTGGTGGATCTCTTCATCTGAAGAAGACTCCTGAAGAAGCCCAAGAACTCATTGAAATGGTTACAAATAACCAGTTCATGTACACTTCTGAACGAAATCCTGTGAATAATGGGATGACTCAGAAGAAAGGAGTTCTGGAAATTGATACTCTGAATGCAATATTGGCTCAGAATAAAATATTGACTCAGCAAGTCAATATGATTTCTCAGAATCTGACTGAAATGCAAGTTGCATCCGGCAGTACTAAAGAAACCTCCTCTGAATGAGAAGCTTATGACCTTGAGAATCCTGCAATGGAAGAGGTGAATTACATGGGAGAATCCTATGGAAACACCTATAATCCTTCATGGAGGAATCATCCTAATTTCTCATGGAAGGATCAGCAGAAGCCTAATCAAGGCTTCAATAATAATAATGGTGTGAGAAATAGGTTTGGCAATAGCAAGCCTTTTCCATCATCTTCTCAGCAACAGACAGAGAATTCTAAGTAGAGCCTCTATGACTTAGCAACCATAGTCTCTGATCTATCTAAGACCACTATCAGTTTCATCACTGAAACAAGGTCCTCCATCAGAAATTTGGAGGCACAAGTGGGTCAGCTCAGTAAAAAAGTTACTGAAATCCCTCCTAGTACTCTCCCAAGCAATACAGAAGAGAATCCAAAGAGAGAGTGCAAGGCCATCAATATACCCAACATGGCCGAAATTGTAGAGGAGGGAAAGGCAGTGAATTCCAGTGAGGAAGACCTCAATGGACGTCCACTGGCCACTAAGGAGTTCCCTAATGAGGAGCCAAAGGAATCTGAGGCTCATATAGAGACCATAGAGATTCCACTGAACTTACTGTTGCCATTCATGAGCTCTGATGAGTATTCTTCCTCTGAAGAGGATGAAGATATTATTGAAGAGTAAGTTGCTCAGTATCTAGGAGCAATCATGAAGCTGAATGCCAAGTTATTTGATAATGAGACTTGGGAGGATGAACCTCCATTGCACATTAAGGAACTGAATACATTAGTTCAACAGAAATTACCTCAGAAGAAACCGGATCCCAGAAAGTTCTTAATACCTTGTACCATAGGCACCATGACCTTTAAGAAGGCTCTGTGTGACCTTGGTTCAAGTATAAACCTCATGCCACTCTCTGTAATGGAGAAACTAGGGATCTTTGAGGTACAAGCTGCAAGAATCTCACCAGAGATGGCAGACAACTCAAGGAAACAGGCTTATGGACTTGTAGAGGATGTCTTAGTGAAGGTTGAAGGCTTTTATATCCCTGTTGATTTCATAATCCTAGACACTGGGAAGGATGAGGATGAATCCATCATCCTTGGAAGACCCTTCCTAGCCACAGTAAGAGCTGTGATTGATATAGACAGAGGAGAGTTAGTCATTCAATTGAATGAGGACTACCTTGTGTTTAAGGCTCAAGGATCTTCTTCTGTAACCATGGAGAGGAAGCATGAAAAGTTTCTCTCAATACAGAGTCAAACAGAGCCCCCACACTCTACTTCTAAGTTTGGTGTTGGGAGGCCACTTCTAAGCTCTGAGTCTCTGTGAAGCTCTCTAAGAGCTCACTGTCAAGCTATTGACATTAAAGAAGCGCTTGTTGGGAGGCAATCCAATGTTATTTAATTATATTTATCTGTTTTCCATTGTCATTTTATGTTTTCTTTAGGTTGATGATCATGTGAAGTCACAAAAACAACTGAAAAATCAAAAATAGAATGAAAACCAGCATTAAAAATAGCACACCCTGGAGGACAAGCTTACTGGCATTTAAACGCCAGTAAGGATAGCAGAATGGGCATTTAACGCCCAGCCTGGCAGTATTCTGGGCGTTTAACGCCAAAAAGGGCTGTCTGGCATCTGGCTGGCGTTAAACGCCAGAAATGGGCAGCAGAGTAGTGTTTAACGCCAGGAAAGGTAGCAGAGCTGGCGTTAAACACCAGGATTGGCATAGAAAGGGCGTTTGAACACCAGAATGGTGCAGGGAGCAGAATTTCTTAACACCTCAGGATCTGTGGACCCCACAAGATCCCTACCTACCCAACCTCTTCTTCTCTCCTCTTCACACCTTTCCATAACACTCTTCCCCAAATACCCTTGACCAATCCCATCAACAACTCTTCCCCAAACACCCTTCACCTATCAAATCTTACCCTCTTCCCCATAATCTTTTCACCACTCACATCCATCCTTTATAAAACCCCACCTACCTCACCATTCAAATTCAAACCAATTCCCTCCCAAACCCACCCCTTCATACACGCTCTCTCTCTTTCCCTTCCCTATAAATACCCCTCCTTACCACCTTCAATTTCACACATCTTACACACTCCTACCCCCTTGGCCGAACCCAACACACACCTCCATCTCCCTCATTTCTTCTTCTTCTCCTCCTTTCTTTCTTCTTTTGCTCGAGGACGAGCAAACATTTTAAGTTTGGTGTGGAAAAAGCTCTGCTTTTTGTTTTTCCATAACCATTAATGGCACCTAAGGCCGGAGAAACCTCTAGAAAGAGGAAAGGGAAGGCAATTGCTTCCACCTCCGAGTCATGGAAGATGGAGAGATTCATCTCAAAGGTCCATCAAAACCACTTCTACGAAGTTGTGGCCAAGAAAAAGGTGATCCCCGAGGTCCCCTTCATGCTCAAAAAGAGTGAATATCCGGAGATCCGACATGGGATTCAAAGAAGAGGTTGGGAATCTCTCACCAACCCCATCCAACAAGTCCGGATCTTAATGGTTCAAGAGTTCTATGCTAATGCATGGATCACTAAGAACCATGATCAAAGTGTGAACCCGAACCCAAAGAATTGGCTCACAATGGTTCGGGGAAAATACTTGGATTTCAGTCCGGAAAATGTGAGGTTGGCATTCAACTTGCCAATGATGCAAGGAAATCCTCACCCTTTCACTAGAAGGGTCAACTTTCGTCAAAGGTTGGACCAAGTCCTCTTGGACATCTGTGTGGAAGGAGCTCAATGGAAGAGAGACTCAAGAGGCAAGCCGGTTCAATTGAGAAGGCCTGACCTCAAACCCGTGGCTAGGGGATGGTTGGAATTCATCCAACGCTCTATCATTCCTACTAGCAACCGGTCTGAAGTTACTGTGGACCGAGCTATCATGATCTATAGTATCATGATTGGAGAGGAAGTAGAAGTTCATGAGATCATATCCCTAAAATTCTACAAGGTGGCGGACAAGCCCTCTACTTTGGCAAGGTTAGCCTTCCCTCATCTCATCTGTAATATATGCAATTCAGCTGGAATTGTCATAGAGGAAGACACCCTCATTGAAGAGGACAAGCTCATCACTGAGAAAAAGATGGAGCAAACAAGAGAGCCCACTCATGGACCTCAACAAGAACATGAGGAAATCTCTCATCATGAAATCCATGAAATGCCTCAAGGGATGCACTTTCCTCCACATAACTATTGGGAGCAACTCAATACCTCCTTAGGAGAATTGAGTTCCAACATGGGACAACTAAGGATGGAGCACCAAGAGCATTCCATCCTCCTCCATGAAATTAGAGAAGACCAAAGATCCATGAGGGAGGAGCAACAAAGGCAAGGAAGAGACATAGAGGAGCTCAAGCACTCCAAAAGATCTTCAAGAGGAAGAACTAGCCACCATCACTAAGGTGGACCCGTTCTTTAATTTCCTTGTTCTTATTTTTCTGTTTTTCGATTTCTATACTTTATGTTTTATCTATGTTTGTGTCTTTATTACATGATCATTAGTGTCTAGTGTCTATGCCTTAAAGCTATGAATGTCATATGAATCCTTCACCTTTCTTAAATAAAAAATTGTTTTCTGAAAAAGAAAAAAAGAAGTACATGAATTTTGAATTACATCTTGAAAATAATCTAATTATTTTGATGTGGTGGCAATACTTTTTGTTTTCTGAATGAATGCTTGAACAGTGCATATTTTTGATATTGTTATTTATGAATGTTAAAATTGTTGGCTCTTGAAAGAATGATGAAAAAAGGAGAAATGTTATTGATAATCTGAAAATCATAAAATTGATTCTTGAAGCAAGAAAAAGCAGTGAAAAACTTGCAGAAAAAAATTGCCGAAAAAAGAGAAAGAAAGAAAAAGAAAAAGCAAGCAGAAAAAGCCAATAGCCCTTTAAACCAAAAGGCAAGGATAAAATAAAAAGGATCCAAGGCTTTGAGCATTAATGGATAGGAGGGCCCAAAGGAATAAAATCCTGGCCTAAGTGGCTAAACCAAGTTGTCCCTAACCCTGTGCTTGTGGCGTGAAGGTGTCAAGTGAAAAGCTTGAGACTGAGCGGTTAAAGTCGTGGTCCAAAGCAAAAAGAGTGTGCTTAAGAGCTTGGGAACCTCTAACTGGGGACTCTAGGGAAGCTGAGTCACAATCTGAAAAGGTTCACCCAGTTATGTGTCTGTGGCATTTATGTATCCGGTGGTAATACTGGAAAACAAAATGCTTAGGGTCACGGCCAAGACTCATAAAGTAGCTGTATTCAAGAATCAACATACTGAAATAGGAGAATCAATAACACTATCTGAATTCTGAGTTCCTAAAGATGCCAATCATTCTGAACTTCAAAGGATAAAGTGAGATGCCAAAACTGTTCAGAAGCAGAAAGCCACTAGCCCCGCTCATCTGATTGGAAATGAGCTTCATTGATATTTGGAATTCACTGTATTTTCCCTTCTTTCTATCCTATTTTATTTTTAGTTGCTTGGGGACAAGCATCAATTTAAGTTTGGTGTTGTGATGAGCGGATAATTTATACCTTTTTTAGCATTGTTTTTACATAGTTTTTAGCATGTTTTAGTTAGTTTTTATTATATTTTTATTAGTTTATATTCAAAAATCACATTTCTAGACTTTACTATGAGTTTGTGTGTTTTTCTGTGATTTCAGGTATTTTCTGGCTGAAATTGAGGGACCTGAGCAAAAATCTGATTCAGAGGCTGAAAAAGGACTGCAGGTGCTATTGGATTCTGACCTCCCTGCACTCGAAATGGATTTTCTGGAGCTACAGAAGCCCAATTGGTGCGCTCTTAATTGCGTTAGAAAGTAGACATCCTGGACTTTCCAGAAATATATAATAGTCCATACTTTGCTTGAGATTTGATGGCCCAAACTGGTGTCCAAAGCCAGCCTAAAACTTTCTGGTGTATAACGCCCAAACTGGCACCAGAATTGGAGTTAAACGTCCAAACTGGCACCAAAGCTGGTGTTTAACTCCAACAACAGCCTATACACAAAAAAGCTTCAATGCTCAGCCCAAGCACACACCAAGTGGGCTCCGGAAGTGGATTTCTGCACTATCTGTACTTAGTTACTCATTTTCTGTAACCCTAAGTTACTAGTTTAGTATAAAAACTACTTTTAGTGATTTATTTTATATCTTATGCTATCATAGACTATTGTGCACGTTTGGAGGCTGGCCTCACGGCCATGCCTAGACCTTTTTCACTTATGTATTTTCTACGGTTTAGTTTCTACACCCCATAGATTAAGGTGTGGAGCTCTGCTGTTCTTCGTGAATTAATGCAACTACTACTGTTTTTCTATTCAATTCACGCCTACTTCTTCTCCAAGATATATTCTTGTTCTTAATTCAGTTAAGTCAGAATGAAGGGGTGACCCGTGACAATCACCCACTATCTTCGTTACTCGCTTAGCCAAGATCCGCGTGCCTGACAACCACAAGCGGTCTACATGATGTTCAACGTAGTCATTGGACGACAGCCGGAGTATATTCTCTTGGATATCTAATACACAGACCGAGTCCATGAGATTGGTATCTTCGTGGTATAGGCTAGAACCATTGGCAGCATTCCTGGGATCCGGAAAGTCTAAACCTTGTCTGTGGTATTCCGAGTAGGATCCGGGAAGGGATGACTGTAAAGAGCTTCAAACCTGCGAATGTTGGGCGCAAGTGACAGTGTGTAAAAGGATCAATGGATCCTATTCCGACGCTAGCGAGAACCGACAGATGATTAGCCATGCGGTAGCTGTACCTGGTATTTTTCATCCGAGACGAGAAATCTGATAGTTGATTAGCCGTGTAGAAACTGTAGAGGACCATTTTCACTGAGAGGATCCTACAGCTTGCCATGGAAGGGAGCACGCATGGTTGGAAGAAAGCAATAGAAAAGTAGAGATTCAGAAGCAACAAAGCATCTCCATATGCTTATCTGAAATTCCCACCAAAGAATTACATAAGTAACTTTATTTTATTTTATGTTTTATTTATCTTTTAATTGTTAAAACCTTATAACCATTTGAATCCGCCTGACTGAGATTTACAAGGATGACCATAGCTTGCTTCAAGCCAACGATCTCCGTGGGATCGACCCTTAGTCACGTAAGGTATTACTTGGACGACCCAGTGCACTTGCTGGTTAGTTGCATCGGAGTTGTGAAAAGTGTGAATCACAATTCCGTGCACCGGTGAGAATTCTAGAACTCTAGTTGATTTATTAAATTGGTATTTTGGTTATTGAATTTTGGGAATATATTGTGATAACTATGTTAGGTGCATGTAAATATGTGATATGGGACAATTGGATATTTTGGAAGCTTAATTGGAGGCTTGGTGAGAATTCTAGTTGTTGAATTTTTGGTGGGAGAGGCTTACAACTTTGACTTGTGGGTTACCTTGGATAAATACGCAGAAATTGGCCAAGGTATGGTTTAGGTTTCACGCGTTTAATATATAAGGTTTTGTGAAAACTTAGATTAGAGCATTATAGGATAAGTTGAAATGATTAAATGCATTAAATGATTAGTTTTTTTTTATGTTGATGGATAAGTGGATGTTGAGTTGGTGTTGAGGAATATGGTTAGTTTATGATATTTTTTTGAGATTTAGTTATTATTGAATGTGTACATATACATATACTAGTATAATGATGATGGATGAAGGATTTATGAATATGGAAATGAAAAGATATGGTTGTGATTGAGTAGTGTTTATTTGGACTTGTTGGTATTGACATGATGACTAATGTTGTAATGATGGTTGAAGAATTTCATGATGATGATAATATGTGTATGTATAGTAATATGTTGGTTTGTGGCTAAAACTTGTAAAATTGGGTGAAATATGATATTATTGAGCTAAGGTTGCAAGAATTGTTGTGCTATGGTTAAGGGCTGGTTATATTGATGGTTATGGTATGTTAAGTTGAGTGGAAATGAGTTTTGAAAGGAAAATGTGGTTTTGGTAAAAATGAGGTTTGGGTGTAATTTGGTAAAAAGTGGTTTTTGATGAACTTTGGTAGTCTATAACTTGATCCTCAAATTTTGGATGAAAATGAGGTTTGTTTCAAATTAAAGAAGGTTTTAAAAGCTTGAAAATGATAAAAGGTTTGTGGCAAACTGAATTCTGTAGGGGAACTTATGGACGCCAAAAATCCGGTGCGAAAAACTGAAATTTTCAAAGTTGCAGCAGAATCAGGTTTTTTGGTGTGTACCCACTGGTGTGCAAAATCGTGATCATTCCTTCCTTGGTAACGGCGCTAAAAACTCAATGCGCACGTTCATGTTCTTAATTCTGTTTCATAACTTCGTACAACTAACCAGCAAGTGCACTGGGTCGTCCAAGTAATAAACCTTACGTGAGTAAGGATCGATCCCACGGAGATTGTCGGCTTGAAGCAAGCTATGGTCACCTTGTAAATCTCAGTCAGGCGGATTCAAATGGTTATGGTGAAGTGATAATAAAAAGATAAATAAAATATAAAATAGGATAGTGGTACTTATGTAATTCATTGGTGAGAATTTTAGATAAGCGTATAGAGATGCTTTCGTCCCTCTGAACCTCTGCTTTCCTGCTGTCTTCATCCAATCCTTCCTACTCCTTTCCATGGCAAGCTGTATATTAGGCATCACCGTTGTCAATGGCCACCTGTCCTCTCAGTGAAAATGGTCCAATGCGCTGTCACTGCATGGCTAATCATCTGTCGGGAATAGGATCCATTGATCCTTTTGCGTCTGTCACTACGCCCAGCACTCGCGAGTTTGAAGCTTGTCACAGTCATTCAATCCCTGAATCCTACTCAGAATACCACAGACAAGGTTTAGACTTTCCGGATTCTTAAGAATGGCCATCCATGGGTTCTAACTTATACCACGAAGACACTAATAACTCGGACTCGGTCCCTTGTATTAGATATCCAAGAGATATCCATTCAATCTAAGGTCGAACGGAAGTGGTTGTCAGGCACGCGTTCATAAGTTGAGAATGATAATGACTGTCACGATCATCACATCCATCATATTGAAGTGCGAATGAATATCTTAGAAGCGGAATAAGTTGAATTGAATAGAAAAACAGTAGTACTTTGCATTAATCTTTGAGGAACAGCAGAGCTCCACACCTTAATCTATGGTGTGTAGAAACTCTACCGTTGAAAATACACAAGTGATAACTGTTCAGGCATGGTCGAATGGCCAGCCCTCACAAAAGTCTAAGATAGCATAAAAACTAATCCAAGACCTCTCCAAAAATAGTAAAAAATCCTATTTATACTAAACTAGTTACTAGGGTTTGCAGAATTGAGCAAATGATGCAAAAATCCACTTTTAGGGCCCACTTGGTGTGTGCTTGGGCTGAGCATTGAGCTTTACATGTGTAGAGGTCTTTCTTGGAGTTGAACGCCAGTTTGTAACCTGTTTCTCGCGTTTAACTCCACTTTGCAACCTGTTTCTGGCGTTTAACTCCAGAATGCAGCATGGAACTGGTGTTCAATGCCAGTTTACGTCATCTATCCTTAATCAAAGTATGGACTATTAAATATTTCTGGAAAGCCCTGAATGTCTACTTTCCAACTCAATTGAGAGCGCGCCATTTGGAGTTCTGTAGCTCTAGAAAATCCACTTTGAGTGCAGGGAGGTCAGAATCCAACAGTATCTGCAGTCCTTTTTCAACCTCTGAATCTGATTTTTGCTCAAGTCTCTCAATTTCAGCCAGAAATTACCTGAAATCACAAAAAAACACACAAACTCATAGTAAAGTCCAAAAATGTGAATTTTATTTAAAAACTAATAAAAATATACTAAAAAATAACTAAATTATACTGAAAACTATGTGAAAACAATGCTAAAAAGCGTATAAATTATCCGCTCATCACAACACCAAACTTAAATTGTTGCTTGTCCCCAAGCAACTGAAAATCAAATAGGATAAAAAGAAGAGAATATACTATGAATTCCAAAATATCAATGAAACATAGCTCCAATCAGATGAGCGGGACTTGTAGCTTTTTGCCTCTTGAATAGTTTTGGCATCTCACTTTATCCATTGAAGTTCAGAATGATTGGCATCTATAGGAACTCAGAGTTCAGATAGTGTTATTGATTCTCCTAGTTCAGTATGTTGATTCTTGAACACAGCTACTTTATGAGTCTTGGCCGTGGCCCTAAGCACTTTGTTTTCCAATATTACCACCAGATACATAAATGCCACAGACAGATAACTGGGTGAACCTTTTCAGATTGTGACTCAGCTTTGCTAAAGTCCCCAATTAGAGGTGTCCAGGGTTCTTAAGCACACTCTTCTTTTTGCTTTGGACCTTGACTTTAACCGCTCAGTCTCAAGTTTTCACTTGACACCTTCACGCCACAAGCACATGGTTAGGGACAGCTTGGTTTAGCCGCTTAGGCCAGGATTTTATTCCTTTAGGCCCTCCTATCCACTGATGCTCAAAGCCTTGGATCCTTTTTATTACCCTTGCCTTTTGGTTTTAAGGGCTATTGGCTTTTTTTTTGCTCTTGCCTTTTGGTTTTAAGAGCTTTTGGCTTTTTCTGCTTGCTTTTTCTTTTTCTTTTTTTCTTTTTTTTCGCTATTTTTTTTCTTTTTTTTTTCTGCAAGCTTTTGTATTCACTGCTTTTTCTTGCTTCAAGAATCTTTTTTATGATTTTTCAAATTATCAAATAACATGTCTCCTTTTTCCTTATTCTTCAAGAGCCAACATATTTAACATTCATCAACAACAATTTCAAAAGACATATGCACTGTTCAAGAATTCATTCAGAAAATAAAAAGTATTGTCACCACATCAAAATAATTAAACTGGTTTCAAGGATGAATTCAAAACCATGTACTTCTTGTTCTTTTGTAATTAAAACATTTTTCATTTAAGAGAGGTGATGGATTCATATTCATAACTTTAAGACATAAACACTTAGACACTAATGATCATGTAATAAGACACAAATATAAATAAACATAAAGCTCAAAAATAAAAAAACAGGAAAATAAATAAACAAGGAGATTAAGGAATGAGTCCACCTTAGTGAGGGTGACGTCGTCCTCTTCTTGAAGAACCAATGGTGCTCTTGAGCTCCTCTATGTCTCTTCCTTGTCTTTCTTGCTCCTCCCTCATAGCTCTTTAATCTTCTCTAATTTCATGGAGGATGATGGAGTGCTCTTGGTGCTCCACCCTTAGTTGTCCCATGTTGAAACTTAATTCTCCTAGGGAGGTATTGATTTGCTCCCAATAATTCTGTGGAGGAAAGTGCATCCCCTGAGGCATCTCAGGGATTTCATGGTGAGGAATCTCCTCATGCTCATGTTGAGGTCCATGATCTCTTGTTTGCTCCATCCTTTTCTTAGTGATGGGCTTATCCTCTTCAATGAGGATATCTTCCTCTATGTCAATTCCAGCTGAATTGCAGAGGTGGCATATGAGGTGACGAAAGGCTAACCTTGTGGTATGCAAAATTGTTACTCAGGTTGTAAAATTTGTTGTTCGTTCTCTCCCTGGCAATGGCGCCAACAAACTGGTGCACAATACCATGGTCTAAACATAACTTCACAACTTTGCACAACTAACCAGCAAGTGCACTGGGTCGTCCAAGTAATAAAACCTTACGTGAGTAAGGGTCGATCCCACGGAGATTGTTGGTATGAAGCAAGCTATGGTCATCTTGTAAATCTCAGTCAGGCGGATATCAAATGGTTATGGAGTTTTCGAATAATAATAATAAATAAACAGAAAATAAAGATAGAAATACTTATGTAAATCATTAGTGAGAATTTCAGATAAGCTTATAGAGATGCTTTCGTTCCTCTGAACCTCTGCTTTCCTACTGTCTTAATCCAATCATTCCTACTCCTTTCCATGGCAAGCTTTATGTAGGGCATCACCGTTGTCAGTGGCTACATCCCATCCTCTCTGTGAAAATGGTCCAAATGCTCTGTCACGGCACGGCTAATCATCTAGAGGTTCTCGATCATACTGGAATAGGATTCACCCTCCTTTTGCGTCTGTCACTACGCCCAGCACTCGCGAGTTTGAAGTTCGTCACAGCCATCCCTTCCCAGATCCTACTCGGAATACCACAGACAAGGTTTAGACTTTTCGGATCTCAGGAATGGCCATCCATGGGTTCTAACTTATACCACGAAGATACTAATAACTCGGACTCGGTCCCCTGTATTAGATATCTAAGAGATATTCATTCTAGCTTGTTTGCATGTAGAACGGAAGTGTTTGTCAGGCACGCGTTCATAAGTGAGAATGATGATGAGCGTCACATAATCATCACATTCATCATGTTCTTGGGAACGAATGGATATCTTAGAAGCGGAATAAGTTAAATTGAAAAGAAAAATAGTAGTACTTTGCATTAAATCATGAGGAACAGCAGAGCTCCACACCTTAATCTATGTTGTGTAGAAACTCTACCGTTGAAAAGTACATAAGTGATAATGGTCCAGGCATGGCCGAATGGCCAGCCCCCATGAGAGTCTAAGATAGCATAAAACTGATCAAAGGATCCCTTCGATGTAAATAAAAAGTCCTATTTATACTAAACTAGCTACTAGGGTTTACAAAAGTAAGTAATTAATGCGTAAAT
This sequence comes from Arachis hypogaea, assembly GCF_003086295.3. NCBI lineage: Eukaryota > Viridiplantae > Streptophyta > Magnoliopsida > Fabales > Fabaceae > Arachis > Arachis hypogaea. Next base: position 29,566,542 of record NC_092050.1, read on the forward strand.
CCACTTCCGGGGCCCACTTGGTGTGTGCTTGGGCTGAGCTTGAAGTTTACATGTGCGAAGGCTTCTTTTGGAGTTGAACGCCAAGTTGTAACGTGTTTTTGGCGTTCAACTCTGGTTCGTGACGTGTTTCTGGAGTTTAACTCCAGACTGCAGCGTAGAAATGGCGTTCAACGCCCTTTTGTGTCATCTAAACTCCGCCAAAGTATGGATTATTATATATTGCTGGAAAGCCTGGATGTCTACTTTCCAACGAAATTGGAAGCGCGCCATTTTGAGTTCTGTATCTCCAGAAAATCCACTTTGAGTGCAGGGAGGTCAGAATCCAACAGCATCAGCAGTCCTTCTTCAACCTCTGAATCTGATTTTTGCTCAAGTCCCTCAATTTCAGCCAAAATTTACCTGAAATCACAGAAAAATACACAAACTCATAGTAAAGTCTAGAAATGTGAATTTAATATAAAAACTAATAAAAACATCCCTAAAAGTAACTAGATCCTACTAAAAACATACTAAAAACAATGCCAAAAAGCGTATAAATTATCCGCTCATCACAACACCAAACTTAAATTGTTGCTTGTCCCCAAGCAACTGAAAATCAAATAGGATAAAAAGAAGAGAATATACTATGAATTCCAAAATATCAATGAAACATAGCTCCAATCAGATGAGCGGGACTTGTAGCTTTTTGCCTCTTGAATAGTTTTGGCATCTCACTTTATCCATTGAAGTTCAGAATGATTGGCATCTATAGGAACTCAGAGTTCAGATAGTGTTATTGATTCTCCTAGTTCAGTATGTTGATTCTTGAACACAGCTACTTTATGAGTCTTGGCCGTGGCCCTAAGCACTTTGTTTTCCAGTATTACCACCGGATACATAAATGCCACAGACACATAATTGGGTGAACCTTTTCAGATTGTGACTCAGCTTTGTTAAAATCCCCAATTAGAGGTGTCCAGGGTTCTTAAGCACACTTTTCTTTTGCTTTGGACCTTGACTTTAACCGCTCAGTCTCAAGTTTTCACTTGACACCTTCACGCCACAAGTACATGGTTAGGGATAGCTTAGTTTAGCCGCTTAGGCCAGGATTTTATTCCTTTAGGCCCTCCTATCCACTGATGCTCAAAGCCTTGGATCCTTTTTATTTACCCTTGCCTTTTGGTTTTAAGGGCTACTGGCTTTTTTCTCTTGCCTTTTGGTTTTAAGAGCTTTTGGCTTTTTCTGCTTGCTTTTTCTTTTTTCTTTTTTTTCGTTATTTTTTTTCTTCTTTTTTTCGCAAGCTTTTGTATATTCACTGCTTTTTCTTGCTTCAAGAATCATTTTTATGATTTTTCAGATTATCAAATAACATGTCTCCTTGTCATCATTCTTTCAAGAGCCAACATATTTAACATTCATGAACAACAACTTCAAAAGACATATGCACTGTTCAAGCATTCATTTAGAAAACAAAAAGTATTGTCACCACATCAATATAATTAAACTAAGTTCAAGGATAAATTCGAAACTCATGTACTTCTTGTTCTTTTGAATTAAAATATTTTTTATTTAAGAGAGGTGATGGATTCATAGGACATTCATAACTTTAAGACATAGTTACTAAATACTAATGATCATGTAATAAGACACAAACATAGATAAGCATTTAACATAAAGAAAACGAAAAACAAAAAATTTAAGAACAAGGAATGAATCCACCTTAGTGATGGTGGCGTTTTCTTCTTGATGAACCAATGATGTCATTGAGCTCTTCTATGTCTCTTTCTTGTCTTTGTTGCTCCTCCTTTATTGCTCTTTGATCTTCTCTAATTTCATGAAGGATGATGGAGTGCTCTTGATGTTCCACCCTTAATTGTCCCATGTTGGAACTTAATTCTCCTAGGGAAGTGTTGATTTGCTCCCAAAAGTTCTGTGGAGGAAAGTGCATCAGGGAGGTGGACGCGATTGCGTCAGTCACGCGGTCGCGTGACCTATGTTGTGCTGCTGGCGCGAGTGCAGCCTCGCTCCAGCACAACTCTCTGTTCAATTCATTTTAATTGCCAAAATTGGGTGACGCGATCGCGTGGGTCACGCGATCACGTGAGTGTGCGTTATAAAATGGTGACGCGATCGCGTGACAAGGATTGTGCTTCCCGCACCAATCCAGCATCACTCTCGCACAGAATGCGACTGTGCACCCTTTTACGTCGAAAACTCAGGGCACGCGGCCGCGTGGGACACGCGGTCGCGTGGGAGGCCATGATTTCCATGCGACGCGGTCGCGTGGGGTAATTTGTGCCATTGGCACGACTCCAGCGCTCCTCCTGCATAACTTTCTGTTCATTTTTATTTTTCTTTACACCCCCTGCCACGCGGACGCGTCGCTGATGCGATCGCGTCGCGCGGCAAAATTTTTTTTTTTTAAAAGAAATGATAAAGACATGTAATTGAAAGAGCACGAAAGCACTAATAAAGAGAAGAGTTATTAAAGAAGAAAAACTAAAAGTGAAGAAAAGAACGATCATACCGCGGTGGGTTGTCTCCCACCAAGCACTTTGCTTTTACGTCCGTAAGTTGGACGCTCCACTAGCTCAATCTGCTGCTATGTGGGGATCTTCCAGGTGGAGGATCTCAAGCTCCTTGCTTTTCTGCACCTTCTCACCATGGTACAGCTTTAGGCGGTGTCCATTAACCTTAATAAGTTCAGAGCTTGAAGGATGGCTTAGGTGATAAACTCCGTACGGTTCAGCCTTCTCTACTCTGTATGGATCTTTCCATTTTGATCTTAACTTACCGGACATTCGCCTTAGTCGAGATTTGTAAAGGAGGACAAAATCTCCAGGTTAAAATTCTTTCTTCTTGATGTTTTGATCATGCACAGCTTTCATCCTTTCCTTGCAAATTCTGGAGTTCTCATAAGCTTCTAGGTGAAGGTTCTCCAGTTCCTGCAGTTGCAACTTTCTTTCAGCTCCGGCCTTCTCAATTTCCATGTTGCACTCTTTAACTGCCCAGAAGGCTCTGTGTTCGATTTCAACTGGAAGATGGCAAGCTTTTCCATAAACTAAGCGAAAGGGACTCATCCTAATGGGTGTTTTGTATGCTGTTCTATATGCCCACAGTGCATCTTGTAGTCTGGTGCTCCAGTCTTTTCTATGAGGCTTCACTATCTTTTGCAAGATACGCTTAATTTCTCTGTTTGACACCTTGGCTTGCCCATTAGTTTGGGGATGGTAAGCTGTTGCAACTTTATTGATTATCCCATGCTTCTTCATCAATCCTGTTAGTCTCCTGTTACAAAAATGGGTGCCTTGATCGCTCACGATCGCTCGTGGTGATCCAAAGTGGCATATAATATGGTTTCTCACAAAGGAAACAACAGTGTTAACATCATCAGTGCGGGTAGGAATTGCTTCCACCCATTTGAAAACATAATCCACAGCTAACAATATATAAAAATATCCACTAGAATTTGGAAATGGACCCATGAAGTCAATGCCCCAAATATCAAAAATTTCACAGAAAAGCATATATTGTTGAGGCATCTCATCCCTCTTGGATATGTTACCAAATTTCTGGCATGGGTGACAAGATTTACAAAACTCAGCAGCATCTCTAAAAAGAGTAGGCCACCAGAATCCGCAGTCTAAGACCTTTCTAGCTGTTCTTTGAGGGCCAAAATGTCCTCCACTCTCAGATGAGTGACAGGCCTCTAAAATGGACTGGAATTCTGATTGAGGCACACAACGTCTAATTATCTGGTCAGCGCCACATCTCCATAAATATGGGTCATCCCATATATAATATTTAGACTCACTTTTCAGCTTGTCTCTTTGATGTTTAGAAAAATGTGGAGGAAATGTGGGGCTAACTAAATAATTAGCAACAGGTGCATACCAAGGGACTACCTCAGATACTGCTTGCAAGTTGTCAAAAGGAAAATTATCATCTATAGGAGTAGAATCATCCTTAATATGTTCAAGGCGACTCAAGTGGTCTGCTACTAAATTTTGATTACCACTCCTATCCTTTATTTCTAAATCAAATTCTTGTAACAACAGTATCCAACGTATAAGTCTTGGTTTGGATTCCTTTTTAGCTAATAGATACTTTAGAGCTGCATGGTCCGAATACACTACTACTCTAGTACCAAGTAAATAAGCCCAGAATTTATCCAGAGCAAAAATAATAGCAAGTAGCTCTTTCTCAGTAGTAGTATAATTGGACTGGGCAGTGTCTAAAGTCTTAGACGCATAGGCAATAACAAAAGGATCCTTACCTTTATGCTGAGCCAGCGCTGCTCCTACTGCATGGTTAGAAGCATCGCACATGATTTCAAACGGCTGGCTCTAGTCGGGTCCTCTCACAATTGGGGCTTGAGTTAGAGCAGTCTTCAGCTTATCAAATGCTTGTTTGCAATCGTCACTGAACTCGAACTCAATGTCCTTCTGCAGTAATCTGGATAAGGGAAGTGCCACCTTACTAAAGTCCTTAATAAATCTCCTGTAGAAACCTGCATGGCCAAGGAACGAACGGACTTCCCTCACAGAAGAGGGGTAAGGTAAACTAGAAATAACATTCACCTTTGCTGGGTCTACAAAAATGCCATTATTAGATACCACATGTCCTAATACAATCCATTGCTTTACCATAAAGTGGCATTTTTCGAAATTCAATACAAGGTTTGTATTAACACATCTATCTAATACTCTAGATAATCCATCTAAGCAAAGGTTAAAAGAATCACCATAAACGCTAAAATCGTCCATAAAAACTTCCATACAGTCCTCAATAAGATCAGAGAAAAGACTTGTCATGCACCTTTGGAAGGTGGCTGGTGCATTGCACAAGCCAAAGGGCATTCTCTTATAAGCATAAGTCCCAAAAGGACATGTAAAAGTAGTCTTTTCCTGATCCTCAGGAGCTATATGAATCTGGAAATAACCTGTGTAACCATCTAAAAAGCAATAATGTGATTTACCTGACAGGCGATCCAGCATTTGATCAATGAATGGAAGTGGGTAGTGATCCTTACGGGTAGCTTGGTTGAGACGCCTGTAATCGATGCAGACTCTCCAAGCATTCTGAACTCTAGTTGCTTTGAGCTCTCCATGCTTATTCTTCACTGTAGTAACTCCAGATTTCTTGGGCACCACTTGTACTGGGTTTACCCATTCACTGTCTGAAATGGGATATATGATACCTGCTTCCAATAGTATGGTCACTTCCTTTTTGACAACTTCCAAGATGGTGGGATTCAATCTTCTTTGTGGTTGACGGACAGGTCTTGCTCCCTCTTCTAAAAATATTCTGTGCTCGCATACTTGAGGGTTAATTCCCACTATGTCTGCCAAACTCCACCCAATTGCCTTCTTATGCTTCCTTAGCACATCAAGTAACTGCTCTTCTTATTGAGAAGTCAGTTCCCTTGCAATAATAACCGGAAGCTGCTGCTCATCCTCAAGATAAGCATATTTGAGATGTGGAGGGAGAGGTTTCAATTCTAACTTTTGATCATGGGCAGGCTCTGGATTATCTGGGGCTTGTGAAAATGGCGAAGTGTCCTCACTGTCAGTTAAGAGGGTCCCCACACTTGGACTTTTTCCAGTGTGCCTCTCTTCAAACTCTTCTTTTTGAACTTCAGCCACACTTTCGTCTATGACATCACACTGGAAGATAGAACGATCTTCTGGGGGGTTGTCAATGACTCCATTCAGATTGAAGATTACTATGCGGCCATCTATTTCAAAGGAGTATGTTCCTGAAAAGGCATCCAATTTGAATTTTGATGTCTTCAGGAATGGTCTTCCAAGTAGGATTGATGATGGCTTATCTGAATCATTATGGGGTATCTCCAAAATATAAAAATCAGTGGGAAATGTGAGCCCTTTAATATTCACCAAAACATCTTCAGCAACTCCAGCCACTGTAATAATGCTTTTATCTGCTAACACAAAACGAGCTGCCGACCTTTTTAAGGGAGGGAGCCTTAAAACATCATATATAGACAAAGGCATTATACTAACACATGCTCCTAAATCACACATGCAATCATAAATTACTACACCACCAATAGTACAACTAACTATGCAAGGACCTGGATCACTACATTTTTCAGGTAATCCTCCCATTAAGCAGATATAGAACTACCTAAAGGAATAGTTTCTAATTCATTAATCTTGTCTTTATGGATACATAAGTCTTTTAGAAACTTTGCATATTTAGGTACCTGCTGAATAACATCAAAAAGGGGAACAGTTACCTCAACTTTTTTGAATATTTCTACCATTTTAGGATCAGGTTCCAGCTGCTTCCTGGGCTTCCTTGCAAGTTGTGGAAATGGAATGGGAGTAGTGTTTTCTGTGGTGCCTGCGCCTTTTTGTGCTTCTTCCTGTGGTTGAGCTATCTCTTCTTCAGCTATGTCCTGTATATCCTCTTCCTCTTCAACATCTTCGATTTCTACCACCTCTTCAGCTGAGGTGTATTCTGGTGAGCTTGGTTCTTCCTGATTCCTCTCCTGCAGTGTGGTCCCGGACCTCAGGGTGATGGCATTAATGCCTCCCTTTGGATTGGGTAATGGTTGAAAGGGGATTCCAGTGGTGCTTGAAGGTTGGTTACTGAAATTTTGTGCTGAACCAAGCTGTGTCATAAAAGCTTGCAGAGTAGAGGTGAGACCATTCAGACTGGCGTTAATATTGTTCACGATGGTACTTTCCATGGCCAGTTGTCTTTTCTCAAAAGCTTGTAATAAATCTTCATTAGAAGATACAGAAGAATGAGTAAATTGAGAGGTTTGCTGCTGATTGTTCGGTAGTCCTTGGTTTTGCCTCACGTGAGGTGCTCGGTAAGGTTGATTTCGCTGCATGTTATTGTTATTATTCCACCTCTAATTTCCCTGATTATCTCTGCCTCCCCTATTATTGTAGTCCCTCCAATTTTGGTTTGAATTGTCCTGCCATCCATGGTTATTATTTCCACTTTGATTGTACCCTTGGTTGGGGCGATCATAAAAGTTGTGAGTGGATGCCACCATGTTGTCTTCTTGTTAGAGCTGCGGACATTCATCGGTTGGGTGGCAGAAAGAGAGGGGGGCGCGGCTGGGTGGCCGGCGGTGGGGGCTGGGTGGTGCTCGCGGAGGCAGTGGTGGAGAGGGGAGGAGAGAGGAGGAAGGGAGAAGAAGGGAGGGGAGGGGGTTGGGGCGGCGGCGTATGGGGTGGCGGCGGCATCTGGGTGGCTGGCGGTGGTGGCTGGGTGGTGCTGGGTGGTGGTTGGAGGGAGAGGGAGCAGAGAGGGAGAGGAGGGTTGGGGGTGGGGGGCTCGCGACTGATAGGGTTCGCGGGCTGGGGGGTTATATTTTCGAATCCATGCGGCCGCGTCGGGCACGCGGTCGCGTGGTTGGGGTGAAAATGGGAGTGACGTGATCGCGTGGAGTGCGCGATCGCATGAGAAGGGGGGAAGAAGGGTGATGTGATCGCGTGGGTCGCGCGATCGCGTCGCTGGAATTTGTGCTAAACGCACGACTCCAGCGCCGTTTTAGTGCAACTCTCTGTCTCCTTTTGGGGTGATGTGCAATCCATGCGACGCGATCGCGTCGCTCACGCGATCGCGTGGGATTGGTATTGTGCAAGGGATGCGATCGCATGGGGCATACGATCGCGTGGGCCAATTTATGCGAAACGCACAGGGGCCGCACGATTCCAGCCTAACTTTCTGTTCGTTGGATCCTTACACCGATATATATATCACGCGGCCGCGTGGGTGACGCGGTCGCATGGGTGGTGTTTTTCGCGATATGACGCGATCGCATGGGGCATTCGGTCGCGTCGTGCAACCCTTTTTTTTTTAAACTGAAAAATGCAGGATGCTGTGATTAACATGAATGCTATGCATGATTCCAGGTTAATGTTAAAATAAAAAGAAAGGTAAATTGAAAACAATAAACAAGAAATAGATTTTGAAAGAAACGACCATACCATGGTGGGTTGTCTCCCACCTAGCACTTTTAGTTAAAGTCCTTAAGTTGGACATTGGAAGAGTATCCTGTTATGGTGGCTTATGTTTAAATTCGTCCAAAAATTTCCACCAGTGCTTGGAATGCCAATAGTCTCCGGAGTCCCAAACTAGGCATGTAAAGCTTTTGAGCAGCTTCAAACAGATAATCAGCCTCCCAGAATGACGAATGTCAGAATATAATCCATGATCCCAAGCTGTGTTTTTAGATCCGCCTCCATTTTGATTTGTAAGTTTCCATTCGGGCGGGTTAAAAAGTAGAATCTCACCGTGGTGATCAAACGTTCTCCGTGATCCATGCAATTGAGCGTGATACCAATCCGTGTACTTCGAGGTGAAGCGTGGAACCTTATTGAACCTGGTGCACCAGCTCTGAGTACGAGCCAATTCCCTTTTACTCTTAAAGCCGCAGAGAACTCTAAGTTGGCCATCTGTTTCAAGCAAACTATATTCAAGTGAATAAGTAAAATTATAAGTTAAGGATTGTACCCACTTGAAGCTTGTATTAGGTGGTAATGGCCTTGGGATAGGTGTTTTTGGTGGTTCTGCAAGTTCCGTTTTCTTGTGCTCTTCTGTGAATTCTTCCACTTCCTTGCAAAGATCTTCAACTGTATCTGTATCCTGGTCAAAGTCTTCTATGTCTTCCTCATCACTTGAGTCATAGATTGGAGGTTGAGAGAAATCTACCTCCGCATCATCTTCATATTCACCTGGGAAAAATTCTCCGATCTCAGAGAATTCACTTGCGGATTCAAGTTCATCACTAGGAGAACTAGACTTGTGACTATCATCATCAAGGAAATTTGCTTCTTGGATTATTCCGTCTGATTCTTCGTAAATGACTTGCCTTGGAGATTGTACGGTATCCTCCTTAGCATCAACTGCAGCATCTTGGACGGGGTTTTCCTCAATTCTGGATTCCCAAGGAAGTTCAGCATCTCCTAAATCTTCAACCAATTCTTCTTCTTGAACAATGACAGCTTCTTCCACTTGTTCTAGTACGAATTCATTCTCTGTCTTGTCCACTGGAGTCTCTAGTATTTCTTTCATGCTACGCTCTTCATTGGGCTGTCCACATGGAGCTGTGGTTGATCCTTGTATATTTGAGTGCCTAGTGGCCCATTGAATTAGTGCTTGCTCCAGTTGTTGAATGGTTGTTTGAAATTTAATTACTGTTTCTTTTAGGCGATCCTTTGCTTCGCGGTTTGCCAGACTTGGACATGATACAAAGGAAAGTGGTGATGATTGGGAACGATTGGATTGGTATTGGGGTAAGGAAGGATCATATGATGGCGAATGGTGAAGAAAAGCTTGTGAGTGTGGTGGTTCGAGGTTATGTTGAAAGGATGGTTCATATGCACGGGGTGGGGCTTGTTGGTAGTTACAAGGTTGTCCACCATGTCTTTCAGCTGGGTATGCACGGTAGAATGGTCTTTGTCCAGGATATCTCGGAGGGTGTTGCTGCCTAAAGGGTTGATTAGATCCTCTTGGCTCCATCCATCCTTGATTGGTTTGACCATGATGCACATTCCTGCTGTAACTTCTATTTCCTTTAACAATATTAGAACCAAACTCAAAGCGAGAGGGGTGAGAGTTCATAGTAGCAAATAAAGATAAAAAGGAAAAATAAAAATAAATAAACAAGCAAAAGAAAAATATTTACAATAACCAATAATAAGGCACACGTTAGCAGTTCCCCGGCAACGGCGCCATTTTGAAGAACTGAGGATTGATGGTTTAGAGGTTATAGCAAACTCTCGTTGTAAGTATAGTTACTAAACCAAACAATCAACCTTTCTTACAAACGTTTTGGGTGTCACAAGTAACAAACCCCTTTAGAAATTGTTAACCGAGTATTCAAACCTCGGGTCGTCTTCTCAAGGAACTGCGAGGAAGTATGTTCTCATTATTGGTTATAAAGGTTGTAATCGGGGATTAGAAGGTGAGAAGCAAGTAATTTAAATGACGAATGAATTAAATGGTAATTAAAAATAAATAATAACGGTGAAACAAATTTTGGCAAGATAAGGGAAATTAGAAGTCCAACTTAGTTATCTCTCTCAACAATAATGAAAGTTGTATCTTAATTCCACTTGGTCAACCTTTACCAGGGCAAAGGAAAGTCAAGGGACTAATTAAATTGACCTTTGAATCCTAATTATTTCCTAAGAAAAGGTTGGGATTATTTAAGTTCAGCTCAATTAGCAAGATAAAGATTATCAATTATGTTGAGTTTAATAATTGTTGAGTTACTAAATTCTTAACCAGAACCAAAAGGGGAAAAAGTAAATTGCTCGAATAATAAAAATATCCTTAGATAGGAAGCAATGGTGACTTAAATCAAAGAGAACAATCATAAACTGAAAATACCTCAAATATCATTAATTCAAAGAACAATCTGTGATATGGAATAATTCATAAATCAAATTATAATAATCAATTCAAATGTTGGAATAAATAAAACTAAAATAAAAGAACATTAAAACCTGGATCCAGAGTTACTCCCAAAACAAGAAGAAGTCCTAAATCCTAAGAGAGAGAGAGAGAATCTCTTTCTAAACTAAATCTAAATCATGAAAACTAGAAATTGGCGAGCTCTCCTTGAATGGAAGCATTCCCACACTTTATAACCTCTGGTCTATGCTGTCTGGACTTGGATCTGGGCCAAAAAGGGCTTCAGAATTCGCTGGGGGGTATTCTGTAATTTCTGGTGCATGGCCTCTGTCACGCGTCCGCGTGGGTCACGCGGTCGCGTCATTTGGAGCTTTTTCTTTCCATGCGGTCGCGTCAGTCATGCGACCGCGTCATGTGCGTTCTGCTTAAGGCGCACGGTCGCGTCAGTCATGTGGCCGCGTCGCTGCTGATTCGTGCTTGGCACGCGATCGCGTCGTCCATGCGATCGCGTGGATACCAGTTTCCTTAAAGCTCCGTTTTGCTTTCTCCTTTCATTTTAGTATGTTTCCTTTTTCATCCTTTAAGTCATTCTGCCTTAGAAAATCTGAAACTACTTAACACACTAATCACGGCATCGAATGGAAATAAAGGTAATTAAAATAATTAATTTTAAAGCTTAGGAAACATGTTTTTCACAATATGACATAATAAGGAAGGAAAAGTAAAACCATGAAATTAATGTGAATAAGTAGGTGAAGAGTTGAATAAATCACTCTAATTAAGCACAAAAGAACTCATGAAATATGGGTTTATCAACAGCAGAGCTCCACACCTTAATCTATGGTGTGTAGAAACTCTACCGTTGAAAAATACATAAGTGATAATGGTCCAGGCATGGCCGAATGGCCAGCCCCCATGAGAGTCTAAGATAGCATAAAACTGATCAAAGGATCCCTTCGATGTAAATAAAAAGTCCTATTTATACTAAACTAGCTACTAGGGTTTACAAAAGTAAGTAATTGATGCGTAAATCCACTTCCGGGGCCCACTTGGTGTGTGCTTGGGCTGAGCTTAAAGTTTACATGTGCGGAGGCTTCTTTTGGAGTTGAACGCCAAGTTGTAACGTGTTTTTGGCGTTCAACTCTGGTTCGTGACGTGTTTCTGGAGTTTAACTCCAAACTGCAGCGTAGAACTGGCGTTCAACGCCCTTTTGTGTCATCTAAACTCGGCCAAAGTATAGATTATTATATATTGCTGGAAAGACCTGGATGTCTACTTTCCAACGCAATTGGAAGCGCGCCATTTTGAGTTCTGTAGCTCCAGAAAATCCACTTTGAGTGCAGGGAGGTCAGAATCCAACGGCATCAGCAGTCCTTCTTCAACCTCTGAATCTGATTTTTGCTCAAGTCCCTCAATTTCAGCCAGAATTTACCTGAAATCACAGAAAAACACACAAACTCAGTAAAGTCCAGAAATGTGAATTTAATATAAAAACTAATAAAAACATCCCTAAAAGTAACTAGATCCTACTAAAAACATAGTAAAAACAATGCCAAAAAGCGTATAAATTATCCGCTCATCACAACACCAAACTTAAATTGTTGCTTGTCCCCAAGCAACTGAAAATCAAATAGGATAAAAAGAAGAGAATATACTATGAATTCCAAAATATCAATGAAACATAGCTCCAATCAGATGAGCGGGACTTGTAGTTTTTTGCCTCTTGAATAGTTTTGGCATCTCACTTTATCCATTGAAGTTCAGAATGATTGGCATCTATAGGAACTCAGAGTTCAGATAGTGTTATTGATTCTCCTAGTTCAGTATGTTGATTCTTGAACACAGCTACTTTATGAGTCTTGGTCGTGGCCCTAAGCACTTTGTTTTCCAGTATTACCACCGGATACATAAATGCCACAGACACATAATTGGGTGAACCTTTTCAGATTGTGACTCAGCTTTGCTAAAATCCCTAATTAGAGGTGTCCAGGGTTCTTAAGCACACTCTTCTTTTGCTTTGGACCTTGACTTTAACCGCTCAGTCTCAAGTTTTCACTTGACACCTTCACGCCACAAGCACATGGTTAGGGACAGCTTAGTTTAGCCGCTTAGGCCAGGATTTTATTCCTTTAGGCCCTCCTATCCACTGATGCTCAAAGCCTTGGATCCTTTTTATTTACCCTTGCCTTTTGGTTTTAAGGGCTACTGGCTTTTTGCTCTTGCCTTTTGGTTTTCAGAGCTTTTGGCTTTTTCTACTTGCTTTTTCTTTTTTCTTTTTTTTCGCTATTTTTTTTTCTTTTTCTTTTTCGCAAGCTTTTGTATATTCACTGCTTTTTCTTGCTTCAAGAATCATTTTTATGATTTTTCAGATTATCAAATAACATGTCTCCTTGTCATCATTCTTTCAAGAGCCAACATATTTAACATTCATGAACAACAACTTCAAAAGACATATGCATTGTTCAAGCATTCATTTAGAAAACAAAAAGTATTGTCACCACATCAATATAATTAAACTAAGTTCAAGGATAAATTCGAAACTCATGTACTTCTTGTTCTTTTGAATTAAAACATTTTTTATTTAAGAGAGGTGATGGATTCATAGGACATTCATAACTTTAAGACATAGTTACTAAATACTAATGATCATGTAATAAGACAGAAACATAGATAAGCATTTAACATAAAGAAAACGAAAACAGAAAATTTGAGAACAAGGAATGAATCCACCTTAGTGATGGTGGCGTTTTCTTCTTGAGGAACCAATGATGTCCTTGAGCTCTTCTATGTCTCTTCCTTGTCTTTGTTGCTCCTCCTTTATTGCTCTTTGATCTTCTCTAATTTCATGAAGGATGATGGAGTGCTCTTGATGTTCCACCCTTAATTGTCCCATGTTGGAACTTAATTCTCCTAGGGAAGTGTTGATTTGCTCCCAAAAGTTTTGGGGAGGAAAGTGCATCCCTTGAGGAATCTCAGGGATTTCTTGGTGATGAGCTTCTTCATGCGTCTCTTGAGATCCATGAATAGGCTCTCTTGTTTGCTCCATCCTTTTCTTAGTGATGGGCTTGTCCTCCTCAATGAGGATATTTCCTTCTATGTCAATCCCAGTCGAATTGCATAGGTGGAAAATGAGGTGAGAAAAGGCTAACCTTGCCATAGTGGAGGACTTGTCAGCCACCTTGTAGAGTTCTTGAGGTATAATCTCATGAACCTCCACTTACTCCCCAATCATGATGCTATGGATCATGATAGCCCGGTCTATAGTAACTTCAGACCGGTTGCTAGTGGGGATGATTGAGTGTTGAATGAACTCCAACCATCCTCTAGCTACAGGCTTAAGGTCCAATCTTCTTAGTTGAACCGGTTTGCCTTTTGAGTCAATCTTCCATTGAGCTCCTTCCACACATATGTCCATGAGGACTTGGTCCAACCTTTGATCAAAGTTGACTCTTCTTGTGTAGGGGCGTGTGTTCTCTTCCATCATTGGCAAGTTGAATGCCAACCTCACATTTTCCGGACTGAAATCTAAGTAGTTCCCCCGAACTATGGTAAGATAATTCTTTGGGTTCAGGTTCTTACTTTGATTATGGTTCCTAGTGATCCATGCATTAGCATAGAACTCTTGAACCATTAGAATTCTGACTTGTTGGATGGGGTTTATTAGAACTTTCCAACCTCTTCTTTGGATTTCATGTCGGATTTCTGGATACTCATTTCTCTTGAGTTTGAAAGGGACCTCGGGGATCACCTTCTTCTTGGTCACAACATCATAGAAGTGGTCTTGATGGGCTTTGGAGATGAATCTTTTCATCTCCCATGACTCGGAGGTGGAAGCTTTTGTCTTCCCTTTCCCTTTTCTAGAGGATTCTCCAGTCTTAGGTGCCATCAATGGTAATGGAAAAACAAAAAGCTTATGCTTTTACCACACCAAACTTAGAATATTGCTCGTCCTCGAGCAAGAGAAGAAAGAAAAGAAGAAGAAGAAGAAGATATGGAGGAGAGAGAGAGAGAGTTGTGTTTCGGCCAAGAAGGGGAAGAGAGGGTTGTGTTGTGTGAAAATGAGGAAGAATGGAGGGGTTTATATAGTGGAGGGAGGGGGTTAGGTTCGGCCATTTAGGGTGGGTTTGGGTGGGAAAGTAATTTTTAATTTTGAAGGTAGATGGGGTTTATGAGGTAGGTTTATGGGGAAGAGTGGATGGATGTGAGTGGTGAGGGGGTAGTAGGGAAGAGAGATTGAGGTGATTGGTGAAGGGTTTTGGGGAAGGGTGTTTATTGGGAAGAGAGGATAAATGAGAAGAGGGAAGAGTATGAGTGAAGGTAGGTGGGGATCCTGTGGGGTCCACAGATGCTGAGATGATCCTGTGGGGTCCACAGATCCTGAGGTGTCAAGGATTTACATCCCTGCACCAATTAGGCATGTAAAATGCCTTTGCATGCAATTCTGGCGTTTAAACGCCGAATTGATGCTTGTTCTGGGCGTTCAACGCCCAGATGCAGCACGTTTTTGGCGTTGAACGCCAGTTCTATGCTTGTTTCTGGCGTTCAGCGCCAGCTTTCCTCAGTGTGCATTCCTGGCGTCTGAACGCCAGGATGCTGCTTGTTTTGGGCGTTCAACGCCAGATCCATGCTCTGTTCTGGCGTTGAACGCCAGCCAGATGCTCCTTACTGGCGTTTAAACGCCAGTAAGCCCTTCCTCTAGGGTGTAATTTTTCTTCTGCTGTTTTTTATTCTGTTTTTGATTTTTCTATTTATTTTGTGACTCCACATGATTATGAACCTAATAAAACATGAAAGAACAATAAAAATAAAAATAAAATTAGATAAATAAAAATTGGATTGCCTCCCAACAAGCGCTTCTTTAATGTCAATAGCTTGACAGTGGGCTCTCATGGAGCCTCACAGATGTTCAGAGCATTGTTGAGACTCCCCAACACCAAACTTAGAGTTTGGATATGGGAGTTCAACACCAAACTTAGAGTTTGGCTGAGGCCTCCTAACACCAAACTTAGAGTTTGACTGTGGGGGCTTTAGTTGACTCTGTACTGAGAGAAGCTTTTCATGCTTCCTCTCCATTGTTACAGAAGGAGATTCTTGAGTTTTAAACACAAGGTTGTCCTCATTCAGTTGAAGGATCAATTCTCCTCTGTCTACATCAATCACAGCTCTTGTTGTGGCTAGGAAGGGTCTTCCAAGGATGATGGATTCATCTTCTTCCTTCCCAGTGTCTAGGATTATGAAATCAGCAGGGATGTAAAGGCCTTCAACCTTTACTAACACGTCCTCTACCTGACCATAAGCCTCTTTTCTTGAATTGGCTGCCATCTCTAATGAGATTCTAGCAGCTTGCACCTCAAAGATTCTCAGTTTCTCCATTACAGAGAGTGGCATGAGGTTTATTCCTGACCCAAGGTCACATAGAGCCTTCTCAAAGGTCATGGTGCCTATGGTACAAGGTATTAGGAACTTTCCAGGATTCTGTTTCTTCTGAGGCAATCTGAGTTGATCCAATGCATTTAGTTCATTGGTGAACAGGGGAGGTTCATCTCCCCAAGTCTCTTTACCAAATAAATCGGCATTCAGCTTCATGATTGCACCAAGGAACTTGACAACTTGCTCTTCAGTAACATCCTCATTCTCTTCAGAAGAGGAATACTCATCAGAGCTCATGAATGGCATAAGGAGGTTCAATAGAATCTCCATGGTCTCTAGATGAGTCTCAGATTCCTTTGGTTCCTCGGAGGGGAACTCCTTATTGATCACTGGACATCCCAGGAGGTCTTCCTCCTTGGGATTCACGTCCTCCCCTTCCTCCTTGGATTCGGCCATGATGGTTATATCAATGGCCTTGCAATCTCTCTTTGGATTCTCTTCTGTATTGCTTGGGAGAGTACTAGGAGGGGTTTCAGTGATCTTCTTACTCAGCTGGCCCACTTGTGCCTCCAAATTTCTAATGGATGACCTTGTTTCATTCATGAAACTCAGAGTGGCCTTAGATAGATCAGAGACTGAATTTGCTAAGCTAGATGGATTCTGCTCAGAATTTTCTGTCTGTTGCTGAGTGGATGATGAAAAAGGTTTACTACTGTTAAACCTGTTTCTTCCACCATTATTAAAGCCTTGTTGAGGCTTTTGTTGATCCTTCCATGAGAAATTTGGGTGATTTCTCCATGAGGGGTTATAGGTGTTTCCATAAGGTTCACCCATATAATTTACCTCTGCTATTGCAGGGTTCTCAGGATCATAAGCTTCTTCTTCAGAAGATGCCTCTTGAGTACTGTTGGATACAGCTTGCATTTCATTCAGACTCTGAGAAATCATATTGACCTGCTGAGTCAATAGTTTGTTCTGAGCCAATATGGCATTCAGAGCATCAATTTCAAGAACTCTCTTCTTCTGAGGCGTCCCATTACTCACAGGATTCCTCTCAGAAGTGTACATAAACTGATTGTTAGCAACCATGTCAATAAGTTCTTGAGCTTCTGCAGGCGTTTTCTTTAGGTGAATGGATCCACCTCCAGAAGCATCCAATGACATCTTAGCTAATTCAGACAGACCATCATAGAATATATCCAGGATGGTCCATTCTGAAAGCATGTCAGAAGGACACTTTTTGGTCAGTTGCTTGTATCTCTCCCAAGCTTCATAGAGAGATTTTCCTTCTTTCTGTCTGAAAGTTTGAACATCCACTCTAAGCTTACTGAGCTTTTGAGGAGGAAAGAACTTGTCTAAGAAAGCCGTGACCAGCTTATCCCAAGAGTTCAGGCTATCTTTAGGTTGAGAATCTAACCATATTCTAGCTCTGTCTCTCACAGCAAACGGGAAAAGGATGAGCCTGTAGACTTCAGGATCTACTCCATTAGTCTTAACAGTATCACATATCTACAAGAATTCAGTTAAGAACTGAAAAGGATCTTCAGATGGAAGTCCATGAAACTTGCAGTTTTGTTGCATCAGAGAAACTAATTGAGGTTTAAGCTCAAAATTGTTTGCTCCAATTGTAGGGATGGAGATGCTTCTTCCATGTAGATTGAAATTTGGTGCAGTAAAATCACCAAGCATCTTCCTTGCATTATTATTATTTTCGGCTACCATCTCCTCTTCTTGTTCGAAAATTCCTGTAAGGTTGTCTATGGATTGTTGTATTTTAACTTCTCTTAGTTTCCTTTTCAGAGTCCTTTCAGGTTCAGGATCTGCTTCACCAAGAATGTTCTTGTCCTTGCTCCTGCTCATGTGAAAAAGAAGAGGACTAAAGATACCGGGGATCCTCTTTACCACAGTATAGAAGTTCCCTTGTGTGAGTAGGAGAAGAAAAGAATGTAATGTAAGGAAAGAGAAGGGAGGAGAATCCAAACACAAGGGTGAGGAGAGCAGAGATATGAGATGAAGAGAAGTGTTAGTAAGTAATTAAATAAATAGAAGAGAGTGAGAGAGAATAAAATTTCGAAAATAATTTTTTTGAAAAGGAGTTGATGATTTTCGAAAATTAAAGGGAAAAAATTTAAAATTAAAATTTAAAATAATTAATTAATTAAAAAGAATTTTTGAAAAAGAGGGGGGTATTTTCGAAAATTAGAGAGGGATAGTTAGTTAGGTAGTTTTGAAAGAGATAAGAAACAAACAAAAAAGTCAATTAGTTAGTTGAAAAAGATTTGAAATTCAATTTTGAAAAGATAAGAAGATAAGAGGTTAGAAGAGATATTTTAAAATCAAATTTTTTAAAAAGATAAGATTTAAAAAGATATGATTGAAAAGAAATTAAGAAGATTTGAAAATTAAATTTAAAAAGATAAGAAGTTAGAAAAAGATTTTGAAATCAAAGTTTGAAAAGATATGATTGAAAGAGATTTGTTTGAAAAAGATTTGAAATTTTAAAATCAAAATTAATGGCTTGACTCACAAGTAATCACAAGATATGATTCTAGAACTTAAAGTTTGAATCTTTCTTAACAAGCAAGTAACAAACTTGAAATTTTTTGAATCAAAACATTAATTGTTGATAATATTTTCGAAAATTATGAGATAAAATTAAGAAAAAGATTTTTGAAAAATATTTTTAAAATTTTTGAAAATAAATAAGAAAATGAAAAAGATATGATTTTTGAAAAAGATAGGATTTTCAATTTGAAAATTTGATTTGACTCATAAGAAACAACTAAATTTTAAAAAGTTTTGAAAAAGTCAACTCAAATTTTCGAAAATTTATGAGTGAAAAAGGGAAAGATATTTTTTTGATTTTTTAATTTTTAATGATGAAAGAGAAAAAAAACTCAAAATTGACTCAATGCATGAAAATTTTGGATCAAAACATGTGATGCATGCAAGAACACTATGAATGTCAAGATGAACACCAAGAACACTTTGAAGATCAAGATGAACATCAAGACTTATTTTTTGAAAATTTTTAAGAAAAGAAAAACATGCAAGACACTAAACTTAAAGATTTTTAATTTTTAGACACTAAGAATTCAAGAATGCATATGAAAAACAAGAAAAGACATAAAACAAGAAAATATGAAGATCAAACAAGAAGACTGGCCAAGAACAACTTGAAGATCACGATGAATGCAATGCATGAATGCAATTTTCGAAAAAAGCAAGGTGAATATGCAATTGACACCAAACTTAAAAATTGACTCAAGACTCAAACAAGAAACACAAAAAAAATATTTTTGATTTTATGATTTTGTAAATTTTTTTGTATTTTCTTTTAATTTTTTTTTTCGAAAAACATATAGGAAAAAGAAAATAAGAAATTCAAAATTTTTAATAAGAATCCCAGGAATCTTTCAATGTTGGCCTAAAGCTCCAATCCAAGGGTTGGGCATGGCTTAATAGCCAGCCAGCTTTAGGATATAAATCAGGCATGCAACAGCTGATATTCCAATTAACTTGCCTCTATACTGATGGTTGGAAGCCACAGTCCAAAAGAATTAGACATGGCTTTACAGCCAGCCAGGCTTCAACATGCTTCATGAAACACTAGAATTCATTCTTAAAAATTTAGAATAATTTTCAAAAACAGATGAGAAATTTTTGAAAGATTTTTGAAAATTTTTTTAAAATAAAACAAAAAGAAAATTACCTAATCTGAGCAACAAGATGAACCGTCAGTTGTCCAGACTCGAACAATCCCCGGCAACGGCGCCAAAAACTTGGTATGCGAAATTGTTACTCAGGTTGTAAAATTTGTTGTTCGTTCTCTCCCTGGCAATGGCGCCAACAAACTGGTGCACAATACCATGGTCTAAACATAACTTCACAACTTTGCACAACTAACCAGCAAGTGCACTGGGTCGTCCAAGTAATAAAACCTTACGTGAGTAAGGGTCGATCCCACGGAGATTGTTGGTATGAAGCAAGCTATGGTCATCTTGTAAATCTCAGTCAGGCAGATATCAAATGGTTATGGAGTTTTCGAATAATAATAATAAATAAACAGAAAATAAAGATAGAAATACTTATGCAAATCATTGGTGAGAATTTCAGATAAGCGTATAGAGATGCTTTCGTTCCTCTGAACCTCTGCTTTCCTGCTGTCTTCATCCACTCATTCCTACTTCTTTCCATGGCAAGCTTTATGTAGGGCATCACTGTTGTCAATGGCTACATCCCATCCTCTCTGTGAAAATGGTCCAAATGCTCTGTCACGGCACGGCTAATCATCTGGAGGTTCTCGATCATACTGGAATAGGATTCACCCTTCTTTTGCGTCTGTCACTACGCCCAGCACTCGCGAGTTTGAAGTTTGTCACAGCCATCCCTTCCCAGATCCTACTCAGAATACCACAGACAAGGTTTAGACTATCTGGATCTCAGGAATGGCCATCCATGGGTTCTAACTTATACCACAAAGATACTAATAACTCGGACTCGGTCCCCTGTATTAGATATCTAAGAGATATTCATTCTAGCTTGTTTGCATGTAGAACGGAAGTGTTTGTCAGGCACGCGTTCATAAGTGAGAATGATGATGAGCGTCACATAATCATCACATTCATCATGTTCTTGGGAATGAATGGATATCTTAGAAGCGGAATAAGTTGAATTGAATAGAAAAACAGTAGTACTTTGCATTAAATCATGAGGAACAGCAGAGCTCCACACCTTAATCTATGGTGTGTAGAAACTCTACCGTTAAAAAATACATAAGTGATAATGGTCCAGGCATGGCCGAATGGCCAGCCCCCATTAGAGTCTAAGATAGCATAAAACTGATCAAAGGATCCCTTCGATGTAAATAAAAAGTCCTATTTATACTAAACTAGCTACTAGGGTTTACAAAAGTAAGTAATTGATGCGTAAATCCACTTCCGGGGCCCACTTGGTGTGTGCTTGGGCTGAGCTTGAAGTTTACACGTGCAGAGGCTTCTATTAGAGTTGAACGCCAAGTTGTAACATGTTTTTGGCGTTCAACTCTGGTTCGTGACGTGTTTCTGGCGTTTAACTCCAGACTGTAGCGTAGAACTGGTGTTCAACGCCATTTTGTATCGTCTAAACTCGGCCAAAGTATGGACTATTATATATTTCTGGAAAGCCCTAGATGTCTACTTTCCAACGCAATTAGAAGCGTGCCATTTTGAGTTTTGTAACTCCAGAAAATCTACTTTGAGTGCAGGAAGGTCAGAATCCAACAGCATCAGCAGTCCTTCTTCAACCTCTGAATCTGATTTTTGCTCAAGTCCCTCAATTTCAGCCAGAATTTACCTGAAATCACTGAAAAACACACAAACTCATAGTAAAGTCCAGAAATTTGAATTTAACATAAAAACTAATAAAAACATCCCTAAAAGTAACTAGATCCTACTAAAAACATACTAAAAACAATGCCAAAAAGCGTATAAATTATCCACTCATCACCTTGCCTAAGTGGAGGACTTATCAGCCACCTTGTAAAGTTCTTGAGGTATAATGTCATGAACTTCCACCTCCTCTCCAATCATGATACTATGGATCATGATGGCCCGGTCTATAGTAACTTCAGACCGGTTACTAGTAGGATTGATTGAGCGTTGAATGAACTCTAGCCATCCCCTAGCCACTGGTTTGAGGTCATGCCTTCTTAGTTGAACCGGCTTGCCTCTTGAGTCAATTTTCCATTGAGCTCCTTCCTCACATATGTCTATGAGGACTTGGTCCAACCTTTGATCAAAGTTGACCCTTCTTGTGTAGGGGCGTGCGTTCTCTTCTATCATTGGCAAGTTGAACGCTAGCCTTACATTTTCCGGACTGAAATCTAAGTATTTCTCCCGAACCATAGTAAGCCAATACTTTGGATTCGGGTTCACACTTTGATCATAATTCCTTGTGATCCATGCGTTTGCATAGAACTCTTGAACCATTAGGATCCCGACTTGTTGAATGGGGTTAGTGAGAACTTCCCAACCTCTCCTTTGGATCTCAAGTCGGATCTCCGGATACTCATTCTTTTTTAGCTTGAAAGGAACCTCAGGGATCACTTTCTTCTTGGCCACAACTTCATAGAAGTGGTCTTGATGGACCTTTGAGATGAATCTCTCCATCTCCCATGGCTCAGAGGTGAAAGCAATTGCCTTCCCTTTCCTCTTTCTAGAGGTTTCTCTGGCCTTAGGTGCCATTAATGGTTATGGAAAAACAAAAAGCTATGCTTTTACCACACCAAACTTAAAATGGTTGCTCGTCCCCGAGCAAAAAAAGAAAGAAAGAAGTAGAAGAAGAAGAAAAATGGAGGAAAGAGAGATGGTTTCGGCCAAGGGGAGAAGAGAGGGTTTTGTTGTGTGAAAATGAAGGGGGAATGAGGGGTTTATATAGGAGTGAGGAGGGGTTTAGGGTTGGGTTTGGGAGGGAAATTATTTTGAATTTAAAGGTAGGTGGGGTTTTTGGGGAAGAGAGGATGGATGTGATTGGTGAAGAGGTGATGGGGAAAAGTGATTGAGTTGATTGGTGAGGGGTATTTGGGGAAGAGAGTTATGGAAATGTGTGAAGAGGAGAGAAGAAGTAGGTGGGGATCCTGTGGGGTTCACAGATCTTGAGGGAATCCTGTCGGGTCCACAGATCTTGAGGTGTTTGAGGATTTCTCATTCCTGCACCTTTTAGACGTGTAAAACACCCTATATATGCAATCCTGGCGTTTAACGCCAGACTGTAGCATGTTTCTGGCGTTAAACGCCAGTATGGTGCATGTTTCTGGCGTTAAACGCCAGTCTGATGCTTGTTTCTAGCGTTTAACGCCAGCTTTCCTCTGGGTGCAATCCTGGCGTTTAAACGCCAGACTGCTGCTTGTTTCTGGCGTTTAACGCCAGTTTCATGCTCTGTTCTGGCGTTAAACGCCAGCCAGATGCTCCTTACTGGCATTTAACGCCAGTATGCTCCTCCTCCAGGGTGTGCTATTTTTAATGCTATTTTTCATTTTATTTTTTATTTTTCAGTAGTTTTTGTGACTTCACATGATCATCAACCTAATAAAACACGAAATAACAAAGAGAAAATAAAATAGATATGATTAAATAACATTGGGTTGCCTCCCAACAAGCGCTTCTTTAATGTCAATAGCTTGACAGTGAGCTCTCATGGAGCCTCACAGATAATCAGAGCAAGGTTGGAACTTCCCAACACCAAACTTAGAGTTTGGATGTGGGGGTTCAACACCAAACTTAGAGTTTGACTTTGGAGGCTTTGGTTGACTCTGCAGTGAGAGAAGATTTTCATGCTTCCTTTTCATGGTTACAGAAGGAGATCCTTGAGTTTTAAACACAACGTTGTCCTCATTCAGTTGAAGGATCAATTCTCCTCTGTCCACATCAATCACAGCTCTTGTTGTGGCTAGGAAGGGTCTTCCAAGGATGATGGATTCATCGTCATCCTTCCCAGTATCCAGGATTATGAAATCAGCAGGGATGTAAAGGCCTTCAACCTTTACTAGTACGTCCTCTACTTGTCCATAAGCCTGTTTTCTTGAGTTGTCTGCCATCTCTAATGAGATTCTAGCAGCTTGCACCTTAAATATTCCCAGTTTCTCCATTACAGAGAGTGGCATGAGGTTTATCCCTGACCCAAGGTCACATTGAGCCTTCTCAAAAGCCATGGTGCCTATGGTACAAGGTATTAAGAACTTTCTAGGATCCTGTTTCTTTTAAGGCAATGTCAGTTGATCCAGATCACTCAGTTCATTGATGAGCAAGGGAGGTTCATCGTCCCAAGTCTCATTACCAAATAATTTGGCATTCAGCTTCATGATTGCACCAAGGTACTTGGCAACTTGCTCTTCAGTGACATCTTCATTCTCTTCAGAAGAAGAATACTCATCAGAGCTCATGAATGGCATAAAGAGGTTTAATGGAATCTCTATTGTCTCTAGATGAGCCTCAGATTCCTTTGGTTCCTCAGAGGGAAACTCTTTGTTGATCACTGGACATCCCAGGAGGTCTTCCTCACTGGGATTCACGTTCTCTCCCTCCCTTGTAGGTTCGGCCATGATGGTTAAATCAATGGCCTTGCACTCTCTCTTTGGATTTTCTTCTGTATTGCTTGGGAGAGTAGTAGGAGAGTTTCAGTGACTCTTTTACTCAGCTGGCCCACTTGTGCCTCTAAATTCCTAATGGAGGACCTTGTTTCATTCATGAAACTTACAGTGGCCTTAGATAGATCAGAGACTATATTTGCTAAGCTAGATGGATTCTGCTCATAATTCTCTGGCTGTTGCTGAATGGATGATGGAAAAGGCTTGCTATTGCTAAACCCATTTCTTCCACCATTATTAAAGCCTTGTTGAGGCTTTTGTTGATCCTTCCATGAGAAATTTGGATGATTTCTCCATGAGGGATTATAGGTGTTTCCATAAGGTTCACCCATGTAATTCACCTCTGCTATTGTAGGGTTCTCAGGATCATAAGCTTCTTCTTCAGAAGATATCTCTTTAGTACTGTTGGATGATTCCTTCAATCCATTCAGACTCTGAGAGATCATATTGACTTGCTGAGTCAATATTTTATTCTGAGCCAATATGGCATTCAGAGTATCAATTTCAAGAACTCCTTTCCTCTGAGGCGTCCCATTACTCACAGGATTCCTTTTAGAAGTGTACATGAACTGGTTATTTGCAACCATGTCAATGAGTTCTTGAGCTTCTGCAGGCGTTTTCTTTAGGTGAATGGATCCACCTGCAGAATGGTCCAATGACATCTTTGATAATTCAGACAGACCATCATAGAATATATCCAGGATGGTCCATTCTGAAAGCATGTCAGAAGGACACTTTTTGGTCAGTTCCTTGTATGTCTCCCAAGCTTCATAGAGGGATTCACCTTCCTTTTGTCTAAAGGTTTGAACATCCACTCTAAGCTTGCTAAGCTTTTGAGGAGGAAAGAATTTGGCTAAGAAAGCCGTGACCAGCTTATCCCAAGAGTTCAGGCTGTCTTTAGGTTGAGAGTCCAACCATATTCTAGCTTTATCTCTTACAGCAAACAGGAAGAGCATAAGCCTGTAGACCTCGGGATCAACCCCATTGGTCTTAACAGTATCACAGATCTGCAAGAATTTAGTTAAGAACTGAAAAGGGTCTTCAGATGGAAGTCCATGAAACTTGCAGTTCTGTTGCATCAGAGAAACTAATTGAGATTTCAGCTCAAAATTGTTTGCTCCAATGGCAGGGATTGAGATGCTTCTTCCATGTAAATTGGAATTTGGTGTAGTAAAGTCACCAAGCATCTTCCTTGCATTGTTATTATTTTCGGCCATGTTGTCTTCTTTTTCAAAAATTTCTATCAGATTTTCTCCAGAGAGTTGTGCTTTAGCTTCCCTTAGCTTCCTCTTCAGAGTTCTTTCAGGTTCAGGATCAGCTTCCAGAAGAATGTTCTTATCCTTGTTCCTGCTCATATGAAAAAGAAGAGAACACAAAAGAAAATATGGAATCCTCTATGTCACAGTATAGAGATTCCTTTATGTGACTATAAGAAGAGAAGAATGTAAGAAGGAGAAGAGAAAAACTCAAACAAAGAGAGGAAGATGGTGTTCGAATTTTGGGTGGAAGAGAAGTGTTAGTAGATGAATAAATAAATAGAAGGAGATGAAGGAGAAGAATTCGAAAATAGTTGAAAAGAAAAGAAAAATAGTTTTGGTTTTAATTTAAAATTAAAATTGAAATTCGAAAATTTAAAAAGAAAAATGAAATTAAATTAAATTAAAGTTTAAAACAATTAGTTAATTAAAGAGGAATTTTGAAAAAGAAGGAAGGTATTTTTGAAAATTAGAAAGAGAGAGTTAGTTAGGTAGTTTTGAAAAAGATATAATTGAAACAAAAAGATAAGATTGATTGAAAAGGATTTGAAAATCAAATTTGAAAAGATAAGAAGTTAGAAAAGATTTTAAAATTGATTTTGAAAAAGATGTGATTGAAATTTATTTTGAAAAAGATTTGAAAAAAAAATTTAAAAAGATTTGATTTTGAAAATGAATTTGAAATTAGCAATCAAAAAGATATGATTGAAAAATTAAAAAGATATGATTTTGAAAATTAAAGTTGATTACTTGACAAAAAGATTTGATTTTAAAATTTAAAATTCGAACCTTTCTTGTTAGGCAAGTAACAAATTTAATATTTTTGAATCAATCACATTAATTGTTAGTAAAGATTTGAAATTATGAAACAAAATAAGAAAATATTTTTGAAAATTAATTTGGAATTTTCGAAAATTATGAAAGAAAAATGAAAAAGACTTGATTTTTGAAAAAGATTTTGAAAAAGATAAGATTTTCAAATTGAAAATTTGAATTGACTCATAAGAAACAATTGAATTTTAAAAATTTTTGAAAAAGTCAACTCAAATTTTCGAATTTGATGAGAAGAAAAAGGGAAAGATATTTTTTTATTTTTGAATTTTTAATGATGAAAGAGAAAAAAGGAAAAGATATCTTTTTGATATTTTTCTCTTTTTTTTTTCATTAAAAAACAAGAATGAAACAAAACATGAAGAATTAAGATCAAAACCAAAAATGCATGCAAAAATACTATGAATGTCAAGATGAACACCAAGAACACTTTGAATGTCAAGATGAACACCAAGAACTTATTTTGAAAATTTTTCAAGAAAAGAAAACATGCAAGACACCAAACTTAAAAATTTTTATTCTTTAGGCATTAATGTTTCAAGAATGCATATGAAAAACAAGAAAAGACACAAAACAAGAAAATATGAAGATCAAACAAGAAGACTGGCCAAGAACAACTTGAAGATCATGAAGAATGCAATGCATGGATTTTCGAAAATAATTTTTAGAAAATTAAAAAGATGCAATTGACACCAAACTTAAAACTTGACTCTAGACTCAAACAAGAAACACAAAATATTTTTGGTTTTATTATTTTGTAATTTTTTTTTGTATTTTTCGAAAATTAATTGGGAAAAACGAAAAAGCAGAAAAATATTTTTTTTGTATTATTTTCGAAAATAAGAAATAAAAAGCTTAAAATTAAAATAAAATTACCTAATCTGAGCAACAAGATGAACCGTCAGTTGTCCAAACTCGAACAATCCCTGGCAACGGCGCCAAAAACTTGGTGTGCGAAATCGTGATCATTCCTTCCTTGGTAACGGCACTAAAAACTCAATGCGCACGTTCATGTTCTTAATTCTGTTTCACAACTTCGTACAACTAACCAGCAAGTGCACTGGGTCGTCCAAGTAATAAACCTTACGTGAGTAAGGGTCGATCCCACGGAGATTGTCGGCTTGAAGCAAGCTATGGTTACCTTGTAAATCTCAGTCAGGCGGATTCAAATGGTTATGGTGAAGTGATAATAAAAAGATAAATAAAATATAAAATAGGATAGTGGTACTTATGTAATTCATTGGTGAGAATTTCAGATAAGCGTATAGAGATGCTTTCGTCCCTCTGAACCTCTGCTTTCCTGCTGTCTTCATCCAATCCTTCCTACTCCTTTCCATGGCAAGTTGTATGTTAGGCATCACCGTTGTCAATGGCCACCTGTCCTCTCAGTGAAAATGGTCCAATGCGCTGTCACTGCATGGCTAATCATCTGTCGGGAATAGGATCCATTGATCCTTTTGCGTCTGTCACTACGCCCAGCACTCGCGAGTTTGAAGCTCGTCACAGTCATTCAATCCCTGAATCCTACTCGGAATACCACAGACAAGGTTTAGACTTTCCGGATTCTCAAGAATGGCCGTCCATGGGTTCTAACTTATACCACGAAGACACTAATAACTCGGACTCGGTCCCCTGTATTAGATATCCAAGAGATATCCATTCAATCTAAGGTAAAACGGAAGTGGTTGTCAGGCACGCGTTCATAAGTTGAGAATGATAATGACTGTCACGATCATCACATCCATCATATTGAAGTGCGAATGAATATCTTAGAAGCGGAATAAGTTGAATTGAATAGAAAAATAGTAGTACTTTGCATTAATCTTTGAGGAACAGCAGAGCTCCACACCTTAATCTATGGTGTGTAGAAACTCTACCGTTGAAAATACACAAGTGATAACTGTTCAGGCATGGCCGAATGGCCAGCCCTCACAAAAGTCTAAGATAGCATAAAAACTAATCCAAGATCTCTCCAAAGATAGTAAAAAGTCCTATTTATACTAAACTAGTTACTAGGGTTTGCAGAATTGAGTAAATGATGCAGAAATCCACTTCTGGAGCCTACTTGGTGTGTGCTTGGGCTGAGCATTGAGCTTTACATGTGTAGAGGTCTTTCTTGGAGTTGAACGCCAGTTTGTAACCTGTTTCTGGCATTTAACTCCACTTTGCAACCTGTTTCTGGCGTTTAACTCCAGAATGTAGCATGGAACTGGCGTTCAATGCCAGTTTACATCATCTATCCTTAATCAAAGTATAAACTATTATATATTTCTGGAAAGCCCTGGATGTCTACTTTCCAACGCAATTGAGAGCGCGCCATTTGGAGTTCTGTAGCTCTAGAAAATCTACTTTGAGTGTAGGGAGGTCAGAATCCAACAGCATCTGCAGTCCTTCTTCAACCTCTGAATCTGATTTTTGCTCAAGTCTCTCAATTTCAGCCAGAAATCACCTGAAATCACAAAAAAACACACAAACTCATAGTAAAGTCCAGAAATGTGAATTTTATTTAAAAACTAATAAAAATATACTAAAAACTAACTAAATTATACTGAAAACTATGTGAAAATAATGCCAAAAAGCGTATAAATTATCCGCTCATCACCCATGCACACTGTTGTGCGCACGAACCCAACTGAAGCAGAAACTTTACTTGTGCATATGCACGCCTTTGTGCGCACGCACACCTAGTATTTTTCAGAAAGGGTGCATACGCACGCCCTTCTGCGCACGCATACACCAGGATAGGCTTTCTGTTGGTGGCGCTCGCAGGGAGTGAGGCGCATGCACACCAAGTAATCCCTTGCTGGTGTGCGCACGCACACATTCTATTTTCTTTTTAAGCTGTGTGCACGCACATATGTGTGTGTACGTACACACTCTGTTTTTCCAGCACCTGTGTTTTTGTGATCTGAACATGGTTTTGAACCCCTAAACCCCTATTTTTGCCCTGTTAACCTTAGATTTTACTGGTAAGCTTAGTAACTAGCGGAAGTTAGGAATTTAAGGTAACTTGGGAGTGAAGTAAGAGGCAAAATGATGAGTTATACGAAGAAGATATGGATGTTAAATGAGGTTATAATGCCATGGATTTGATGAATGATTATACAATGATTATGAATATTAAAAGGCTTATGAAATGATGATATCTGAGACACGAGTTTCCCTGGGTAACAGAACCGTGGCTTGCCACCACGTGTTCCAGATCGAAACTCAATACTCTGTTGACCCTACGTCGTAAGGGTGACCGGACACGTATAAGTTTTCGGGTATGGATATCCCCCATTGAGTGATATATGAATGAATAATTAAATGATAAATTTATGTGAAATCTATGCATAGACACATGGGGATGTGCAATGGGGGACAGTCTAAGATTTTCGGACTTGTCGAGTTGACTGGATAACCAACAGATGAGCCTCATCAGCCATAGGACAAGCATGCATCATATGCATCTTGTTTGTTTATCTGTTGTGCATTACTTGGGATTGTCTAATTGAACATATATCCTGCTAATTTTTATATTTGTTATTTGCACTATCTATTTTCTACTTGTGCGTGAATTTGTTTGGTTGTTTGTCTCTGCTAAATCATGGATGATGGAGGAGCGGAGGAAGGGTGGAATGGTTTGGTGTTTATGTTAGGTTTAAAAGTGAGTAAGTTTAGGAATGCTTAGATTACCTACCCCTTTTTATGGCTTCTGCTTAGAAATAAAGTTTTACAATTGTATGACAGAGTTCTAAGATTGCCTCTGGCATTCCCATGACCTTATTTATTATACGCGTAGCACCTTTACCATGCTGAGAACCTCCGGTTCTCACCCCATACTGTGTTGTTGTTTTCAGATGCAGGTCGAGAGGCTCCTCGCTAGGCGTCTGGATTTTCTTGAAATGGAGTAGTCCCCGGGTTATTTTGGGTTTTCAATTTATATATGTATGTATATATGTACTAGCTTGCTCTTCAAGAAACTTGATTATTTTGTTTCTCATAGAGGTTACAGGAGAGTTAGGGACTTGTTTCTGTATTTTGGGTATTTGGGATACTTATGTATATATATGTAAATATTCTCCGGCCAGCCTTGGCTTCGCAGGTTGAATCAGGAGCTAGTTTCAATATATTCTTGGCGCTCTTGTTACTCTTTCGCTTATTCATATCTCCAACCCTTAGGTTTCTTAGCACGCAAGTAATTCCGTTACTTGAGTGTTGCGCTTTTTATTTTGCAATTTTGTTTTATCCGTTTTTCAAGGCTTCTAGTATACTATGTTTTCCCCTATTATAAGTAAATATTTTCTGTTTAGAGGTCTGTAACACCACACTACCCCTGTTCTACGACTTAAGCGTAAAACTCTATGTATGTAGTGGGGTGTTACAAGATACCTATATACTCTAATAGTACGCTTTATCAGATTCCAAATCAGGCATTTCAACAACAGATAACAAATCAGAAGATGATATATGATTCACCAAAAATTCAACAACCATCTCATTCATATACTCCATTGCCTCCATCCCTAGAATCTGCCTAGGCCTCGGAACCCAAAACAGAGGGAACCTTTCTAACATACACTCAATGACATACCAGGGAAATTCACCCTCAACAACACCAATTTTCACAAACATTGACTTAAATCCTTTATATGAGAACCTATAGAGACTAAAAATAGCACACCCAGGAATACTGGCCAAATTCAACCAACACCCCCCTTTTAACACCTTTACATTGAAACAAGGCAACAAATACTTCAAGCGATGGCTCCAACCCAAGACAATCCATCAAAATTTCAAATGCCCTAACAAACACCCACGAGTTTGGATGTAACTGCGAGGGAGCGCACTTCAGTTGCATCATAACCCCACACTCAAACTCCGTAAAAGGAAACCTAACGCCCAACTCTACAAACACGCAGCTGTACATATAAAAGAACTCGAAGCTATCCTTACGATGAAAAAAATGATCGTCAGTAGAACAAACCAAGAACCTAATACTAATGCCTGACCCCTCCCTAACCCACAAAGAAGGAGAACCTAACTACGACACACTACGCTCATCATCAAAGACTGACGCCTAACTTTTCACCGAATCTGCGACCTAGGAAATAGGATCACGCGAATCCCACACAAACACCTCTTCTACTATCTTATCAACGTCTTTATCCTCCTTTTGAAGATTCTGACTACTAACATTCTTCTTCGACACCTTTTTCCCTTTCTTCATTACAGCAACAAAACCCAGAAACACAAAATAACACAATAAAGCAAGCAAAGGAAATACTAACCTTTCCTGTCAATCTTCATCCAATAAACAAAGCATGCAATAAGATACACTAACAATAACAAAACCCCACCCAATAACCCACTTCATACACCTTCAGACGGGCAGGCACCGTCGATCAAAAAATCAACCCACAAATCAAGCAAACATCAATGATAACCGCTCCGTTTCCCCAGACGCATTAACTGCAAACGTCTTTTCACACAACACTCTCTCTTTAAGGAAAACTTTTCATATCCACAATTAACCGCCAAAAATGCATTAAAAATTGACCTATTTTTCAAATCTTTGCAATAACCAGGTTCAGCTTGGGGGCTTTAACCATTCTCGAATCCGAGCTATACCTCTGAAGCTTAACCTGTTATAGCTAGGTCCCGTAAAAACAAGTCGAGCTCACATCCAATTTCAACTATTCCGAGCCATACCTATAAAGCTTGACCTATCGTCAGTCCGAACAAGTCAACCTTGGGGGCTATGATCCGTTACCACTAAAACGGGTTTCACTCAACAGAACTCGGATCCGAACAAGTACTTTTTACTATATGAATAATATTTATTTATTCCCATTCAATTATTAAATTTGACTTCACAATAATTTTTTGCTCAACTTTTGGTACTTAATAATCAATTTAAGAATTTTATATTAGATGTCAATTAGAATGATCAATTCTCAATTTAAATGAAATTGGTATTTTTTTCTTAGAAGTCGACTCAAAGTCATCTTTTGAAATTAGCTTTAGTTTTTAACGTAGCAATTGCATTAATTGAAAGAACTTTCTCAACAATGAATATCAGTAAGAGTTAGTTTCTAATTATATGAGAAATAAATTTCTAAATAATTATTTACTAATATATATATATATATATATATATATATATATATATATATATATATATATAAAGAGAGAGACGTTTCGATTGTGATGAGTTTGGAAAACTCAAATTTAATTTTGATGATGAACAAACATTATTGAAATATTTGATTAACAAAATTATTAATTTGATTCTCATTTAACATATGATTATTAATAATTTTTTTGCAGGTTTTAAATTGGGCCGAAATAAAAAAAATGTTGCTAGCCCAATGGTTAAAATATTCAGCATTAATATGAGTTAGTTTCTTGTGGCTGAATAATTTTCTTGGGTCAGAATGATTTTGGTTGCTTCAAGCCCAATTATGTTATATGCTTAAGATCCAATGCTTGATCTAAAATCTATCAGGAAAGCAAATGTTATTATTGGGCCAGACTAAATGTTGTTGCAACCAAGCCCAATTTTATATTTGATGAAAGTTCTTCATGCATGATCCGAAACCAAAGAAGAAAGAAAGCAAAATTGCTTTCAACGGATCCAAGAATTCAAACATGTGATGGATTCCAAAATTCATTCAATTGCCATTTATTGCATGGGAACTATGAGAGAGAATATGAGTGACTTTGATTTGATGGGTATCATTAGGATACATATTGCTCAGTAAAGGAAAGTGGACATTTATTTTTTGCTTTATCAAATTACATTAGTTAATGTTCAATTTCTCTTTCTTCTCTCTCAACTCTCTTTCTCCTCTTCGGTCATTAACCAGGAAACCATGAAAGCAAAATGGAGCTACCGAGGTGGAGGAAGAACACTCTACAAGACCATCACAATGATGGCAAGAAAACATACCAAAATAAAAGTATGATGTGGCTAAGATATTCACCAAATATGGTTAGATTTGGTGAGGTAATCTTGAGCTCTTCATGCTCAAAAAGGAAGAAGAAGATTCGGCCAGCAAGGTGAGATTCTTGGAGGCATGGCTTGTCTTTGATTCTGCTCAACCACCACAGGAAGTAGCTAGAGTGGCGAAGTGACGGTAGAGGCAGAGATTAAAGCAGATGAAGCCATCATCATCATGAAGCATCAAGGGCCAGAAATCTATCTTGGAGAGCAAGCCAAGGATGGAGAGCTCAGATTGATGAAGAGTGATGATCAAGGAAGGACTAGAGGTAATTGCATGTTGGTTTTTGCATGGTTATCTCTTCTCTCTCTGTGTGGCCGAACCGGTTATGTGTGAAGGAAAAGAAGTTAAGCTTGGGTTTTGGCTTCAAGTGTGGAGGCTTCCCTCTTCTACAAAAAGAGTGAACAACCACTGTTTGGAGCAAGGAGTAAGATCTGAGAGTGCAAGGCACAGAAGTCTCAGAGCTACCTAAGCTAGCGGTTTTTCTTCTCCTTCAATGTATTCTGTTTTGTAATTTTTCTGTTTAATTTTGTCATGTCTTGAGTCTCATAGAAAAAGGCAAATAGTGAGGTTTGTATGAAAAAGCCATAGAGCAGAAAAAGGCAGAGAGTGCAAAATTAAAAGAAAAAGTCATAGATGTCTTAGAGTTCCTTTGTTCATCTATGTTGTGTTTCATGATTCTGTAGGAATCCCCTTGTAAGTTGGGTTAGCACTTTACAGTTTTTAATCAGATTGATTATAGTGAAATTCTATCATTGTTGTGATGGAGACTGGATGTAGGCTGCATGGCACTTAGCAGCTGAACCAGGATATATCTGGGTGTAATCTTCTCTCTCTACTTTGCCATTTCTGTTTTCTACTGCACAGGAGCTAAAACCAAAAATAGCTCGTCCCAAGTGACGAGACAAAAGTAAAAAGTCTCGTGGCTAGGGACGAGATAAAAACAGAAAAGTCTCCTCAAAGCTCAGCAAGTGTTATCAAGCAAAAAAGGGAGCTAAGATTCAACCCCCCCTTCTCTTAGCCACTGAAACCATCAAATTGGTATCAGAGCTTGGTCTCAAAGAGATCAAGCTTTGCAGCTTGGAGAAAAGATCCAAATGACAGAAAGCAGTGGCTCTAATCTGGTGTCCTACAATCTTATAGAAGGACAGTCAGGCAACAGACCGCCTCTTTTCAATGGAAAAAACTATACCTATTGGAAAGAGAGAATGAAGATCTTTGTGCAAGCAGTAGACTACAGACTTTGGAAGATCATCTTGGAAGGCCTTCAATTTCCATCTAACACAAGTGCTGAAGGAATAGTCACTCTCAAACCAGAAGCAAGCTGGACCGAGGAAGATAGGAAGAAGGTGGAGTTAAATGCCAAGGCAGTAAATCTGCTCAACTGTGCTATCAGCTTCGAGGAGTACCGACGGGTATTACGATGCACAATGGCAAAGGAAATCTGGGACAAATTACAAATCACTCATAAAGAAACCACCATTGTAAAGAAGACTCGGACAGATATGTTGAATAGAGAGTATGAAATGTTTGCAATGAAGGAAGGAGAGTATATTGATGAGCTGTTTGAACGATTCAACATCATCATTGTTGGCTTAGATGCTCTGAGAATTACATATCCTGATTCTGTGCTTGTGAGGAGAGTGCTGAGATGTCTCACAAAAGAGTGGGAAACAAAAGCTTTAATTATCTCTGAGAGCAGTAGCTTAGACTCCATGACTTGTGATAACTTGAGAGAAAATCTTCTTGCTTTTGAAAACACCTATTTGAAAAAAGATTCAAAAAGGAAAGGAATTGCTTTTTCTTCTATGACTAACCCTCTGGATGATGAATCCAGTGATAACTCCTCTGAACATGAATTTGTGTTATTTGCCAAAAAATTCAGGAAAATGATGAAGCTCAAAGGAAAAGGCAGCAGCTCAAGGAAAGCGAAGAAAGACCTTAGCAAAGTAACCTGTTACAACTGCAAAGAAATGGGGCATTTCAAATCTGATTGTCCCAAGTTAAAGAAGGAGGAGAAGCCGAAAAGAGGAAAGAAGAAGGGACTGATGGCTTCATGGGAAGACTTGGAAAATGACTCAGATGATGATGATGAAGAAACCGAGACCAAGTCACAACCATGTTTCATGGCAGATCACATAGATCAGGTAGTCTTTCATAACCCTAACACTGAAGATCTTCATCTTATGATAGACCACCTTTCTGAAAAAATAAGATATTTTCTGCTGGAAAATCAAGAACTTGAACAACAAATCATCATTCTTAGAGCTGAAAACAGTTTTCTTAAAGATAAAGTAAGGGAGGCCGAAACTGCTTGTGATCTTGTTGAAGAAAATAAGCAGTTAAAAGCCCAACTTAGAAGTTGTGAAAGTAACCATTCTGTTGTTGCCTATGTAAATTGTTTTAAGGAGAATGAAGAGTTGCTGAAAAAGATTAGAAATCTTGAAAATGATTTAGCCAAGTTTACTCAAAGTTCAGAAAATTTAAATCAAATATTGGCTAGTCAAAAACCACTTTTTGATAAGGCTGGGTTGGGGTTTTATAAATCTGAAAAATCTCATTTTGAAAACATTGCTTCATCTTCAAATGATACAAGGTATCAAGACTCCACCTACTTTAACAAAATAGCAACTCCAAGATTTTGTAGGCTATGCAATCGAAATGGACACTTTCCTATTCAATGTTTCTTCGGTGAAAGAATGATTGGTGATAAAGTTTGTAAAGTTTTTTTTATTACAATGGCTTAGGACATAGGAGATGGTTTAACGTGAAAGGATCCAAGAAAATTTGGATACCTAAGGTCACTTAAGCTTGTTTTGTAGGTATGCCTAGCATCCAAAAGGAAGGAGAATATGTGGTATATGGACAGCGGATGTTCTAGGCATATGACCGGAAAGGCAACCTTCTTCATAAAGCTTGATGAATATGATGGAGGACTTGTCACTTTTGGTGATGATGCAAAAGGAAAAATAGTGGCTGTTGGGAAAGTTGGTAAAAATTTCTCATCTTGTATAAATGATGTTCTTCTTGTACATGGCTTGAAACATAATTTACTTAGTGTTAGTCAATTGTGTGATTTAGGTTTTGAAGTTGTTTTTAAGAAGTTTGTTTGTTTAGTTATTTGTGAGAAAACTGGAGATATTTTATTTGAAGCCAAAAGATGTAACAATGTGTATGGATTAACTCTTGAGGAGTTAAAGGAACAAAATGTGACATGTTTTACATCTTTTAAATCTGAAAAATGGCTTTGGCATAGAAAGTTGGGTCATGCTAGCATGTACCAAATTTCTAAGCTAGTCAAAAAGAATTTGGTTAGAGGAATTCCAAACATCAAGTTTGATAAGGATCTTACTTGTGATGCTTGCCAATTGGGCAAACAAGTAAAATCCTCTTTTAAATCAAAAGATGGAATCTCAACCAAAAGGCCATTGGAAATGTTACATATTGATCTTTTTGGTCCTACTAGAACTCAAAGTTTAGGAGGAAAACACTATGGCCTTGTGGTGGTAGATGATTACTCTAGATTTGGTTGGGTACTTTTCCTTGCTCATAAAAATGATGCCTTTCATGCTTTCTCAACCCTTTGCAAGAAAATTCAAAATGAAAAAGATTTAAAAATTGCTCATTTGAAAAGTGATCACGGAAGAGAATTTGAAAATCAAGATTTTGAAAAATTCTATGATGACTTAGGAATTTCTCATAACTTTTCATGCCCTAGAACACCTCAACAAAATGGGGTAGTTGAGAGAAGGAATAGAAGCCTTCAAGAGATGACTAGGGCCATGCTTTGTGAGAATGAGATTCCTAAATCTTTATGGACTGAAGC
The DNA here is from genome assembly GCF_003086295.3 of Arachis hypogaea. Taxonomy (NCBI): domain Eukaryota; kingdom Viridiplantae; phylum Streptophyta; class Magnoliopsida; order Fabales; family Fabaceae; genus Arachis; species Arachis hypogaea. The sequence continues at coordinate 29,603,316 of NC_092050.1, forward strand.
TGTGAATACAGCTTGTTACATTTTGAATAGGACAATCATTAGAAAAGGGTTAAAGGAAACCCCTTATGAGCTATGGAAAGGAACCCCTCCAAATCTTAAGTACTTTCATGTTTTTAGATGCAAATGCTTTGTACTTAACAATAAGGAAAACTTTGGAAAGTTTGATCCAAAATCCTATGAAGGAATGTCTGTTGGATATTCCACCACAAGCAAGGCCTATAGAGTTTATCTCAAAGAGTATAGAACTATAGAGGAATCCATACATATTACTTTTTGTGATTCTAAATTAATTCCCAATACTGTGATAGATAATGATTCAGATAGTGAAGAAGCTGGAACAAGCAAAGAAAATCCCAAATCTGTTCAACATGAGGAATCTGTCAGTCCAGTTTTGTCTCGTCAGATTGGAGGAGACATTTTCATTCTGTCTCCTGAGCAGGCACGAGAAACTGAAACAGTAAGACCACCAGAAGTTCATCAAAGCTCAACACCACTTAGAAAGCCCAGAGAATGGAAGTCTATGAGGGGTTATCCTCATGACTTCATCATCGGTGATCTCTCTCAAGGAGTTACAACAAGATCCTCCACCAAAAGGCAAACCGAACCTAGCAACTTTGCTCTCTTATCACAAATGGAGCCCAACAATGTCAAACAAGCTCTTGAAGATCCATCTTGGGTCAAGGCCATGCAAGAGGAGCTTGCTCAATTTGACAAGAATGAGGTTTGGACACTAGTACCTCATCCGGATGGTAAGAAGGTAACGGGTACTAAGTGGGTTTTTAAAAATAAACTTGGTGAGGATGGACAAGTTGTTCGTAACAAGGCTAGATTAGTGGCCCAAGGTTACGATCAAGAAGAGGGAATAGATTTTGATGAGTCTTTTGCTCCGGTAGCTAGAATGGAAGCAATTAGGTTGCTTCTTGCCTATGCTGCCCATAAGGGCTTCAAAATATTTCAAATGGATGTTAAATGTGCTTTCCTTAATGGCTTTATTGATAGAGAAGTATATGTGGCAAAACCCCCCGGTTTTGAGGATAAAAAGTTTCCAAATCATGTTTTCAAATTAACTAAGGCTCTTTATGGTCTTAGACAAGCTCCAAGAGCTTGGTATGAAAGGCTTAGTGCCTTCTTGTTGGAAAATCTTTTTCAAAGGGGTACCACCGACATTACTTTATTTATTAAAGCATCTAATGATGATATACTCCTTGTTCAAGTTTATGTTGATGACATTGTATTTGGATCGGCCAATGTATCTTTATGTGAAGAGTTTGGAAAACTTATGACTAGTGAGTTTGAAATGAGTTTAATGGGATAGCTAACTTTCTTTCTTGGCCTCCAAATCAAACAAACTCCTAGTGGTACTTTTATTCATCAAGGAAAGTATGCAAAAGAACTTATCAAAAAGTTTGACCTAGAAAATTCCAAATCAATGGGTACACCAATGCATCCTAACACAAAACTTGAAAAGGATGATGATGGCCAAGATGTGGATGAAACAAGGTATAGGGGAATGATAGGTTCACTCATGTACCTTACCTCCTCTAGACCGAATATTGTTCAAAGTGTGGGTGTGTGCTCAAGGTTTCAATCTCACCCAAAAGAATCTCATCTTACGGCTGTTAAATGCATCATTAGATACATTAAGGGAACTTGTGATTATGGCTTGTGGTATCCTAAATCTGATGACTTTTATGCAGTAGGGTTTTGTGATGCAGATTTTGCAGGAGATAGAGTGGATAGACGGAGCACATCCGGCATGTGTTTCTTCCTTGGAAGCTCACTTAACATGTGGTCAAGCAAGAAGCAAGCCACAGTGGCTTTATCCACAGCTGAAGCAGAATATATTTCCACATTTGCATGTTGCTCTCAATTAATTTGGTTAAAAACACAATTAGAAGATTACAAATTAAAAATCAATAGTATACCCTTATTTTGTGATAATATGAGTGCTATAAACATTTCAAAGAATCCTGTTCTGCACTCAAGAACCAAGCACATTGAGATAAAATATCATTTTATTAGAGAGCATGTGCAAAAGGGTACTATTGATATTCAATTTGTAAAATCTGAAGACCAAATTGCTGATATTTTTACAAAACCCCTCTGTGAAGACAGATTCTACACCTTAAGAAAAAGTTTGGGAATGTTTGATTTAAGTTCCATTGATAATTTATGAATATTTATCTCTGTTCAGTTTTGTCTCGTAGGTTTGGACGAGATAAAAATGCAGGCATGATGGAGGAGCTATGATCAAGGGGGAGGCAACGCAGAATTAAATTTTTATGGGCCCCACCTAATAGTTTCTGACCCCACCATGACAGTTTAGTTAGTTACTCTTTCTTTAAAAAATAAAATCACAAAATTCCTTGGTTGTCTTTTCAAATCTTGTTGGAAGAAGCATGTTGTCAAATCAAATCTTTCCTTCCAACTAATCCCTTGATTCAAGAAAACTCCCCTTTCAGTTTTTGAAACCTCCTTTGGTTAATAACCGCGCCATAATGGTCATTAACTTCCCCATCTTCTCTTTCCCATCAACATTTAATGCCCTCTAACCTCCCTCCACTCACCACACCTTCGGACATCACTTCATCTTCCACCCCCATTCTTTTCGCTCACCATGAAAAAGAAAATGGCACTTAGAAGAAGTGGCCGAACCCCCATTCCTAAAAATCCACCTTTTTCATCACCTCAGACTCACACCCATATCCATCTTCATTCAACATCCTCTTCTACTCAAACACCCCCTCCAAAAAGACTGAAACTATGCGCCGGAAAGTCGTTGCTCAGAAAACTTCAGGGAGAGGAAAGACTGGAAAGAACAAGCAACCAAGTGTTGAAGAAGATGAAGAGGAATCACACACTTCACCCCCTCCATCACCACCCAAGAAATCCACTCCATATGCAAAAGTTCTCAGAAGAAGAAAAGCTTTGTGTTACATGATACTAGAGAACCCGCAAATTTGGAATCGCTAGAGTTCAAGAACAAATTCCACAAAACTCACTCACATTTTGATCCCTCTCGGTTCTACTCTTGTGCCTTCTTCGAATTCCACAAAGAGGTTCTGCTGAAACGTCATCTCTGCCCCTCATATTTGGTAAATCTTGAAAATCTGGCCACCAAAGGAATCGACTTTTCTTCTCTGTTCGATGCTCTGAAGTGGACTCCACTGGTTCACATTCAGAAACTTGTTTACCCGGGGCTGGTCTGAAAATTCTATGCAAACATGCGTTTGATAGATGGCTCAATTCACTCTTACGTCAAGCATGTTTACATGACTCTCAATCCTCAAACCATAGGCGCTGCTCTTGGGTACGAGGATGAAGGACCAAAAGTTTACATGATTGACAAATGGGATGATCAAGTTGGAGTCGCACAGCAAACTGTCTTGCAACACATCTGTGCAAATCTTTCTGGATTAGATGGATTAATTCCAACCCATAGAGCACTCGGTCCTGAGAACTCTCTATTGCACCGTATCATCACTCACATCCTCACTCCACAAAGTGGTTCTCACCATAGAGTAACAGTTTCTGACTCTATTATTCTTTTTGCTCTTATTACTTCTTCTCCAATTTCATTTGCTTATATTATGATACGTCATATGTAGGAACCAGTTAAGAGTACTAAAAAGGCTAATCTTCCTTATGGAATGTTCCTCACATGTATCTTTGAGTATTTTAAGGTTGATTTATCTAATGAAAGTGTTGAGAACAAGGTTTCGATGATTAAAGGAGGAGGAGTTTCGGGTAAGAAAAGCAAGCGCTCCATTCCATCCGAACCGTCTCTCAGCGATCTTGAGAGTCGCCCCCCTGAATCCTCCAATGTGACTGCATCAATCAGGGAGGTTCTCAATGAATTTCGCAACATGTCGAAGTTGATGTTTAAATCCCACAAGGCTGCCCGGAAATTGGCATATGAAAATGAAAAGGCCTGGAAGAAATATCACGAAAGGGTTGGCTTCATGATTCAAAGCTTTGAGGATGAGATGGGGACAGGGGATAACGAAGATGATTCCGGTTCAGAGTTCAATCTCTCTGATGATTGAATACTGTTTCTTTAATTTTATTTGATATTGGCTCCATTAGGCTCAATCTTTTTTTGTAGAAGCATGACTTGATACTCACTGCTCTATGACACTTTGATACACTCTTGTTACTTTTATATGGATATTTTGTTATGCTATCAATACCTTTCTTTGCAGGTGCCCCTTGATGACAAAAGGGGAAGGAAAAATTGGTTCCAAAATTGAAACTGGAACAGGGAAAATTGAAACTGAAACAGGGGATGAAATTTTCAGTTGAAAATTCATGATCACCCTTGTTAAATAGATACATGATTAATATTACATTTGTTTCACTGAGTTTACTGCTGCAGGAAATGCATTTGGCATTTGGTTATGATATATGATTGGCAATGCATTTGATTGTATGAATGTCTGGTTGTTGTTGATGAATATGCATGTCATTTTGAAGATTCTGAATTATCTTGGTAAAATATTTTTACTGTGCTCATAATATATTTTATTTATCTTGATAAATTGATTTATGTTGGATTTATTTTTGGCAATTACTTTAGTTCTTAATGTTGAAAATTGCTGTGTTTTAAAAAAATTAAAATACTTTTCCTACCAAGTGTGCTCTGATTTATTGAAAAATATTTTTGAATAGCAAGTCTTCTGCCAAAAACAGATTTTGTTTGATTATGGTGTGTTTGAGCAGACAATCAAATTATTGATAACAAATGAGTTTTGTATATCATTCAAATCTGCTCATAAATCAAGCATTTAGCATCATGTAATAAAAATACTAAATAACATTATTACTTGAAGCTTGATTAAACTGTTACAGGTTAGTGCTTCCCTTGGTAAAAATGGCATATATTAAGGGGGAGCCATGTGACAAGTTGAAAGGGGAGAAATTCAAATTCAAAGGGAGTACTCTATACTCAAATTCTTAAATTTCTTTCCATTTCAATTTTAATAATGTTTGTCATCAAGGAGGAGATTGATGAGTTTGAAAACTCAAATTTAATTTTGATGATGAACAAACATTATTGAAATATTTGATTAACAAAATTATTAATTTGATTCTCATTTAACATATGATTATTAATAATTTTGTTGCAGGTTTTAAATTGGGCCGAAATAAAAAAAATGTTGCTAGCCCAATGGTTACAATATTCAGCATTAATATGAGTTAGTTTCTTGTGGCTGAATAATTTTCTTGGATCAGAATGATTTTGGTTGCTTCAAGCCCAATTGTGTTATATGCTTAAGATCCAATGCTTGATCTAAAATCTATCAGGAAAGCAAATGTTATTATTGGGCCAGACTAAATGTTGTTGCAACCAAGCCCAATTTTATATTTGATGAAAGTTCCTCATGCATGATCCGAAACCAAAGAAGAAAGAAAGCAAAATTTCTTTCAACGGATCCAAGAATTCAAACATGTGATGGATTCCAAAATTCATTCAATTGCCATTTATTGCATGGGAACTATGAGAGAGAATATGAGTGACTTTGATTTGATGGGTATCATTAAGCTACACATTGCTCAGTAAAGAGAAGTGGACATTTATTTTTTGCTTTATCAAATTACATTAGTTAATGTTCAATTTCTCTTTCTTCTCTCTCAACTCTCTTTCTCCTCTTCGGTCATTAACCAGGAAACCATGAAAGCAAAATGGAGCTACCGAGGTGGAGGAAGAACACTCTACAAGACCATCACAATGATGGCAAGAAAACATACCAAAATAAAAGTATGCTGTGGCTAAGATATTCACCAAATATGGTTAGATTTGGTGAGGTAATCTTGAGCTCTTCATGCTCAAAAAGGAAGAAGAAGATTCGGCCAGCAAGGTGAGATTCTTGGAGACATGGCTTGTCTTTGATTCTGCTCAACCACCACAGGAAGTAGCTAGAGTGGCGAAGTGACGGTAGAGGCAGAGATTAAAGCAGATGAAGCCATCATCATCATGAAGCATCAAGGGCCAGAAATCTATCTTGGAGAGCAAGCCAAGGATGGAGAGCTCAGATTGATGAAGAGTGATGATCAAGGAAGGACTAGAGGTAATTGCATGTTGGTTTTTGCATGGTTATCTCTTCTCTCTCTGTGTGGCCGAACCGGTTATGTGTGAAGGAAAAGAAGTTAAGCTTGGGTTTTGGCTTCAAGTGTGGAGGCTTCCCTCTTCTATAAAAAGAGTGAACAACCACTGTTTGGAGCAAGGAGTAAGATCTGAGAGTGCAAGGCACAGAAGTCTCAGAGTTACCTAAGCAAGCGGTTTTTCTTCTCCTTCAATGTATTCTGTTTTGTAATTTTTCTATTTAATTTTGTCATGTCTTGAGTCTCATGGAAAAAGGCAAACAGTGAGGTTTGTATGAAAAAGCTATAGAGCAGAAAAAGACAGAGAGTGCAAAATTAAAAGAAAACGCCATAGATGTCTTAGAGTTCCTTTGTTCATTTATGTTGTGTTTCATGATTCTGTGGGAATCCCCTTGTAAGTTGGATTAGCACTTTACAGTTTGTAATCAGATTGATTATAGTGAAATTCCATCATTGTTGTGATGGAGACTGGATGTAGGCTGCATGGCACTTAGCAGCTGAACCAGGATATATTTGGGTGTAATCTTCTCTCTCTACTTTGCCATTTCTGTTTTCTACTGCAGGAGCTAAAACCAAAAATAGCTCGTCCCAAGTGACGAGACAAAAGTAAAAAGTCTCGTGGCTAGGGACGAGATAAAAACAGAAAAGTCTCATCAAAGCTCAGCAAGTGTTATCAAGCAAAAAAGGGGGCTAAGATTCAACCCCCTCCCTTGTCTTAGCCACTGAAACCATCAGATTGTATTATTAGAAAAAAGATTACTCAATTTTTTAAAATATAAAACCTAAAAAATAGAATTTTATATTATATATTATTATTTAAATTAGTATTTTAATATTTTAATTTGTAAATTAGATATTTTGAAGACTAATCATATTTCACAATAACAAAATATAATTATAATAATAATCATGTTATATGTATATAAAAAATAATCATTCATATAAAATACATATTAATATACAAAATACATATTAAAAATTAGTTAAACAACATACGTATTTATACATAAATACATAATAATTAACAGATAATTTGATAACTAATTTTTATATATACATAATATTTTTATTATAAAAATTATTATTATGTTATATATTTTGCCCTCATCATAAAAATTTTTTGGATTTCCCATTGAATTTACATTTGGTCTTCATATATTCCATCAAAATAGTGCATTTTAGGTCAAAGATTACGAACGAAGCATGTTTTGATATCTTTATTGCTGAATATTATTAATACTTAGTTTTAAATTAGCAGTATACCTGCTAATAACCGAAGAGAACACTGTTATATATTTTATTGCAGGTCGTATTATATTAAATTAATATTTCTTGTATCATGCATGCACATTATCTATTTTTTTAAGATAGTTTTTATTAATGTAATAAAATAACTAGTCCAATTGGACATACAACATAATGATCAAGAATAAGATGGGTATTCCCAAACAATGAAAGAAATCTTAAAAAAGAGAGAGAAAAAGAGTTAAAAATAAAGTATTTTAAAAACAAAAGAAAAAATAATGTGTTTAGAGAACAAAAAATATAAAAAATCACTGCTACTTTTTCAATGGCAGAGGGACTCTTGTTCTTCAACAATGGTTTATGCTAAGGTTACCACTTCATCCGGGAATGTGGTCTTCTCCTCAAAAACTTTGTTGTTTCTCGATTTCTAGATTTGTCAGGTAAGAATTGTGCCTAATTAAATCTTTTTCTTTGAATTTTCTCCTCTTTCAAGTTGTTTCGGAAGCCATAACCATCATCTAGTTTCAGGTGCTTGTTTGAACATGGGAGTTTGACCAATCTCTAAACTGTCTCTGATTCTGGACAGAATATCAGATAATGCATTGTGATTTCATCAGCGCCAACACAGCAAGGACAATTGGGACTCACATCAATTGGGACTCACATCATTGTGGTGTTATCACTTTCCAAAAAGAAATTTAATTTTTTGTTAACATTTTAGTCTCTAGATGGATCTCTAGACCTTTTTCAATCTACATTGCTCCAGAAGGAATTCGATTAGAACGTGGTAGAACTGGAAGCCAACAAGTAACCCAATGCAACAAAATAACTTCCATTCTTTTCTCTGGTCTAGGTAACAACATCTTTCTGAGAAATGACAGTCTCTAAAATAGCATTTAAAAAATATAATTAAACAGTTCTTGATTCTAAGATTTGTTTGGTTGCATGAGTTCAGATACCCAAACTGAAATGTTGTTTTCGTTGTAGTTGAAATGAATCCTGTAGGTGAAAATTTTTTTATCCAATTATCTTTAGTAATCTTCACCAAATTTTCTCTCCCTATATTCCAAAATATGCCATTTTTTAATATCTTTCTGCCTTCTAGAATACTTTATCATTCCCAAGAAGAGTTATTTTCGATTTCGGCGCGTAAAAAGGTTGAAAATTTGAAGTATTTACTTTTATAGACTTTATGAATAAAAGAGTGTGGCCTTGTAATTAATCTTCATCTTTGTTTCCCCAACATAATTAGATTAAAAGCTCTAAGGTCTTTGAAGTTCAGACCATCTTCATCTTTGAGTCTACAAGTAACCTTCCAACTAACCAACTGTATCTTCCTTTCTGTGTTCTTCTGTCCCTACCAAAATTGCATAGTGGCTTTATGAATTTCTTCTAACAGTGTCTCCGTTAATTTGAAATAATTCGGGTGTGTTGCAATTTCTACAATACTTCATTCTTAACGTAATTAAATGTCTTCCTCCTTGATCTATTAACCACTGCTGGAAGGTCCAGATACTTATTCTAGCATCCAACATGTAGTACAGGAAATAGAACAGCAAGCTGATCTCGTATATCAGGAAGTGTGTTCTTGCTAAAAAAAATACAGAAGATTTGTTCATATTTACCATCTGTCCATTGATCTCTTCATAAGCCTTTAGAATCATCAATAACTTTTCATAATCCCCAGTAGTAGCTTTGCTAAATAAGATAGAATCATTCGCAAAAAATAAGTGGCTGACTTTTGAGCATCTAGGATTCAATCTCAAACTAGAAAATTGCAGCTTTTGTTCTCTTATGTGGAGTAGACGGGAAAGACCCTCTGCACAAAATAGAAATAGATAAGGAGAAAGAAGATCACCTTGACATAATCCTCCATATGATTTGAAAAAATCATGAGATTGATCTTTCGCAATAGCAGAATAAGAAACTGTCTCTACACACTCCTTAATCCAATCAATCCACTTCCAATAAAATCCATCTAGTTCATAACATCCCACACAAAATTTCATTTAACTCTGTCATATGTCTTACTCATATCATGTTTCAGAGCCAATTCATAATTATCATAGTTCATATTCTTTAGGAAGTAGTGTATAAATTTATGCATAATGAATATATTATTACCAATTAATCTTTTTTTGATAAAAGTACTTTGAGTATCCCTATTTATAATGTATTGCAGTCTGTGCACTAAAACTTTAGAAATGATTTTATAAAATACACTATTGAGGCTAATTGGTCGAACTTGCTTCATAGAATTAGCATTTCTAATTTTTGGAATAAGACAAATGTTCATGTGGTTAAAAGCTTTCAGTAGTTTACCTCTAGAAAAAAAATTCTTGACTGCACATATCACATCTTTTCTAATCAGTTTGCAATAAAATTGAAAAAAATTTCTTGTAAAACCATCATCATCTGGCCTGCAAAAGGATTTATTGAGAAGATTGATGTTTTAATTTCTTTTTTTGAAACCGGCTTAGTAAGCATCCAGTTAGTATTTATTAACCTTGAAGGAATTTCTTCAAGTACTTCAGTAGGATCCTTGGGATTTATTGAGGTAAATAGCTTTAAAAATTACTCCTCAGCTGCTGCTACAATTTTCGCTTGATCCATAACAACCCTTCTATTCTCATTAATAAATTTTTGGATTTTATTTCTATGAAACCGTGATTGAAACTTAGAGTGAAAAATTTTGTATTTTTGTCACTCCAATTCAGCCACTGTATCCTAAATTTTTTCTTCCAAAAGTCACTCTTTCCGCTTCAGATTCTCTTCTAGTTCAGCCTCTAACAATCGGATTATAGTGCCATCAGCCTATCCCTCTTTTTTTTCTCTTCTTCTAACTTTAATTGAATCTATTAGATCTGGTGCCTTCAGTTCGAGCCTGCTGATTTTTGCCAATCCACTAGCCAGTGCCTACAATAGTTCAATTTCACAGTCAGTTTAAATATAGGGGAGCCAACAATCTCCAAGTCCAAAGTTTGTTTAATGATTGTAGAAACCTCTTTATCACACCAACACTTTTGAAATCAAAATCTTCTTAGTTCTTTCTTTTTCCTTCTCCGAATAAATTATTAGAGGGCAATGGTCCGAGCCCGTATTCTTTCAATTTTATCCTATTTCTCTCCTTCTCATGATGAGCTCTAATTGTATTAAAATCATCAGCTACTAATAGATGATCTCCACAATTCTGAATAATTTGCAAGACCTGGCCAAACTGCTCTTCCTTCCTAGCTTTATCCATGTGAAAATGCATAGAAATAACTTCCCACACCTTAAAGTCTTGTAAGTCTTACCAAGTGAAGTGTATGAAAAAATTATCGTGGGCTTTGATTTGAACCTTCACATCATCCCTCCAAGCCACCATCAATCCTCCCACCTAACCAATCGGGTCCACGTAAAACACAAACTGAAACCCGACTTCTTTTATCACCCACTCTAAAGTCGAAGTATTGTTTTTGGTTTCATAGAGAAATAATACTTTGGGGGAATGAGATTTAGTAATTCCTTTGATATTGTGAATTGTCACGAGTTTTTTCAAACACCGACCGTTTCACACTTCCATCTTTATGGATCTTCGGGTGCCATTTGTTGGGTGGCATCCTCCTCCTTGTCAGCTTGATTAATTTCGGTCGAGCAATGTTTCTTTGTTGTCCCATCTTCCTTCTCTTCACCCGTTCTCCTTTTCATTCCTGTTACCTTGGTATCTGGTTTATTTTTTCTTGCCATCTGTTTTAACCTTTGTTTGTGAATTTCTTTGGTGATTGTTGTACTTATTGAAGCGCTAAAGGAGAATGTGCCCTTAGAGTTAAAAATTGTGTTCTGACTTCTCTGCCTCATTCGCCTTTTCTGCTCCTTCCTCTTTTTCCCCTTGCACCTTTTTATCAATCCCGAACATTCCTTTATACTCTGCTCCACCTTTTGGGACCTGAATTACTTCTGCTAACTTTTGAATTCAACTCTGCACTTTCTCTCCTTCCTTTTCTTTTAGGGACTTTGACTGGGAGAGCTGCAAAGCTTCTGATCAGCCCTAAAGGAGTAGGTCTCCTATTGTGCTGACTTATTCTTCTATTTTGACTAGCAAACTTTGAATTTTAATTCTCCTTCTGCGTACAGCGTACTAATCCTCCTTCCAAACTATTATACTCTCATCCACGGCTCCCACTTCTCCTCCACAACACTCCTTGCCACCGAATCTTCTAGGAATATATTGTATCCTCGGTCTTTATGCCCTAGAAAGCCACAATAGTGGCAGAAGTTTGCTATATGTTCATATTTGATATACAATTCCAAAACCTTCTTGCTTCCATCCGTTATCTTCATCATCCTCCTTAGTGATTTTGTAGTGTCCAAACTGATTATCACTTTAACAATATTCTCCTCTTTTTCCCGCATCTCAAACAAATCTACATCTAAGATCTCTCCCGTGGATTTTCTTATCTTCCTTCTCGGGTCTTTTGTTTTGCATTGCTCCGAAAGATTCCATAATTGACTCCATATATAATATGCAGAAATTAAAATCATCTCCTACAATTGAGATGTCCTTCCTCCATCTTTTTAAGGTTAAAAATATAATTTTTAAACAGTCAAGGAGGTTCATTCTCAATCCTAATTAAATTAATCTCCTTACCAAAAAAAAATTGAAACATATTACTTCTATAATCCAAGACCTTAAAATCTTCAGGCTACCTCCATATTGAGTATAAGGCCGCCTGTTAAGTACCAGCCCTAAACTGCCGATCAGCCATTAATCTTTCAACAAGCTAAGGCTCCATGTACATTTATCCAACCCTTCCCTTATATCTTCCTCTCCATATTCAATGATCTGCTCACCCTCTAATACATCCACACTTCCTTCCATCGCCTGAGAAACAGTCAAGGCTGTCATTTTACGTTTGTTAATCACTGGTTGTGAAAAACACTCACAATGATCTAATTAGGATTACTCCACTCAAATTCTAGCAGAGCAAAATAAAACCCTAACTGCACGGAGCAAAAAAATTTATCATGCATTATCTGTTGACACATACATATTTTACATTTGTTATTAATTATCCTCTAAATAAAGTCAATTTCTAACACGGAATAAAATGAATTCGTTGTTGAAATAAATTGGACAATTCGCATTCCTTTTTATGTTGGATACATGTAATCATTTACTATTTTTTTACATGACAAGTGGTGGGTATTTTATCGATGTTGTCCACTGAAGTCCCATCTTCATGAAATTTTATTTAATTCAGAATATAATGAGTTTCTTTCTAAAAGGTGTCACAGATGGAATAACATATTCGTGTCATTTATACTTTTAACCTAATTCACAAACCACTTGTAATAAACTAACTTCTTCAAATCTACTACGACTTTAATAGAACCATTATTTTATTATATTATAACCCAAGATGGAATAAAATAATTCAGACAAACATATAGATATCAATGAAATAATCAATGTTAGATTGACGACTAAGTTATATTTATGTTCCATATTATTTGTCCGACGATGGATATATCTTACTCTAGTCGTAGACAAAAAACAAAATGAATAAATAAAAAAATAAAAATAAACATGAGCTTAGCTTTTACCTATTTCTGATCTCTTGCTTGTTATATAGCTTATTTCTTTCTGGAAATTTATTCATTATGCTACTTTGGTTTCTTCACAAAATATTAAGATGTTAAATTCTCAAAAAAGTATTTTCAATGGATTAGCTTAGTTTATTATTGAACGTCTAAGAAAAAATGCTGTGAGTAATCAATATATACATACATAGGTTAAAAAAAAATAATTTAACTCATGATGCACATGCATCCTGTGCTTGGTTCTGCAAATTACGTGAAAAATATATATTAATCAAATAATGATATTATCTTGTTCTGGGCAAAAATGACAAAAATGAAATAAGCAAGAAACTGCTGCTTTGGGCGATTCTCACTGATTGATGAGAATGTTGTTGGAGTGTTCTAACACATAGCTTACTGTGGTTTGTGCGTGTTCCATTGCCACAAAAGACAAAATTTTGAAAAAGATTGATTAATGAATTGAAAGCTACATATATCATATATCATTTGTAAGTTTGTGTAACAGATAGAATGATTAATTTATTGATCATGCTGGATGTGAAGTATATATTAAAAGTAGTCATTAAAATTAATTATTAATATAAAATATATATTAAAATATAAAATAAAATTTAATTAAATTATATATATAATTATTCATAATATTTTATAACTGATTTTTGGTAACTAATTTTAGCATAAATAACATTTTTGTTAATTTGTATCTTCTGCTGTATGCATTGAAAATTAAATTAAATGTATCCAATTCATGATTCTTGCTCTGAATTATATATAATGATCTCTTTTTATTTTTGTAAATTATAGCACTTTATTAATTATATTAATTATTATTAAAATCAATCATTAAAATTAATTATTATAGTATAATATACATTAAAATATAAAATATATATTAAAATATATATCATTAATTATATATATATATATATATATATATATATATATATATGTTAATTTGTATCTTCTGCTGTATGCATTGAAAATTAAATTAAATGTATCCAATTCATGATTCTTGCTCTGAATTATATATAATGATCTCTTTTTATTTTTGTAAATTATAGCACTTTATTAATTATATTAATTATATATTAAAATCAATCATTAAAATTAATTATTATAGTATAATATACATTAAAATATAAAATATATATTAAAATATATATTATTAATTATATATATATATATATATATATCAGAATTATTGGTCCTACAACCACCGCACCGAAATACCGGATCATGCATGCATATATAAGCAAGTTCTGTACTATTTGTGTGTCAAGGGACTATATATTATTAAAATAAAAAATGTTATTTGTATATTAAAATTATTTATTAAAATTAGTTATTAATATATTTATATTTAAATATATGTATGATTTAATTTACTTTAATGTGTATTTATATTCTAACATATATTTTATATTGATGACTGATTTTAGTATATACGCAACATAATTTTATTAAAATTATTGAACATTTTCAAATTAGAAGAATATATTTTTTTTTTCTTTTGCTAGTTGGCGTACAATGTATTGTCATCATTGAGGTTTAATTTGTATGCTTCCTTATTTTTAAAGAGGATAGTTAATTAATTATTTCATCCGGTAATATTAATTAATTTTTTTTAAATTCTATTTTTATTTTTATATTTATTCTTTTTTTTTTTTTTTTGCTTTTTTCTTCCTAACACTACAACTTCTTTCCTTGTCATTATTGTCGATGACCACTGCCATTGGTCATCCATTCGTCGTTGCAACTATTATAAATTTTAAACTTTAAATTATAAATCTTAAATTATAAATTATAAATTTTAAATCCTAAATTTTAAAAAAATAAGTGTTAGAAAAATAAATTTGCAATAAAAAATGGCTAATATTTAATGTTCTGAAAACCGGTTCGAACTGACCGATCAAACCAGTCAAACCGTGAACCGGTCACAAAGACGGTTCGAATAATAAAGAAAACTGTAAAATCTAGAAATCGGAGTTAAATCGGTGAACCGGCCAGTAACCGGTCGGTCAAATCGAACGGTAAACTGGCCGGTTTTTGAGCTTCGCAGCAAAACGCTGCCGTTTGGAGCTCTGAAACCCTAAATCAATGAATCAATCCCTAATTTGGCAATACCCTTCACAGTTCACACTTTCACTTTCACAGTTCACCTTCACCATTCTCATCGAGTTTCAGAGAGAAGTAGAGAACACCATCACGATCTCACCGGCTCACACGGCCACACGGGTTCGCCGTCGCGCAGTCATCTCCGTCGCGCAGGCACCTCCGTCGAGCGTTCACCTCCGTCGCGCAGTAACCTCGTTCGACCTGTCACCTCCGTCGCGCAGTCAGCTCCTTCGAGGCTTCGACCAGTCACCTCTGGCGAGCAATCACTTCCTTCGACCAGTCACCACTCGGCGTCGCTGTCTGTCTCCCACTCTCCCTACTAGCCTACTGCATGTTCGGTTGAAGCGTTGAAGGTGCCTTCGAGCTCTGAGAGAAAGCCTTCGACTTCGAGCTCTGTCGCGCAACCTTCGAAGCCTCCATCGAGCAGCAGCCATCTCAACCTTCGAAGCCACCGTCTGCTCCACCACTCTTGCATGCGCTGTCTCCCTCAGTGTCTCTCGTCTCCCTTGGTCACTTGGTGTCTCTGTCTCTGCCTCTCGGTGTCTCTGTCCCTCTCCGCAACCACAGTCTCTTGCATGTTCTCTAGGTAATTTTTTTTATTAACTATGAATTTATGATTGAACTCTGATATAGTGAAGCTCTGTCAACTCTGAATTTATGATTTACTGAAATAGTGAAGCTCTAAACTCTTATTCAAGTCATTCAACTGTGAACTGATATGGTGATATAGTGATTGAATAATTGTTTTTTTTTTTGTGAACTGTGAAGTGTAAACTGATATAGTGATATAGTGATTGAATAATTGATTGAATAATTGTTTGCCTATTTCAACTGAACTAAGTTACTGATTCAGAACTGTGAACTTTGTATTGTTATTGGATTGGATTGTATTGTTATTGGAATGGATTGTTATTGCCTGTTTGCCTGTTTCAATTGAATAATTGGATTGGATTGTATTGTTATTGGATTGCTGGTAATGTTTAGGTATGTATTGTTGTTGTATTGTTATTGGATTGCTGGTAATGTTTAGGTATGGATGAATAATTATTGTTAGTTAAGTTGTGAACTTTGTTGTTGTTACTTCACTTGTTACCATCGCCGGCACCAGCTCTGTTTCACCGGTCAGTGTTGTTCCCCCTCTTCCTCAGGATCTGCTCTGCTCTGTTCTATGCTTCTAGATTTCTTTGTTATTGGAATTTGATTTTATTTCTGGTTAGGATTGGTGATCTGAATCTTTTATTTGAAAATTATTTTTTGGTTCTTTGATTTTCAAGTTGCTTGCTGCTTCAATTTGAGGGGATTCTGAGTTTTGGTTTAAACTGTGATTGAAGATTCTTTGGTTTGGGTATTCTTTACTTTCCCGGAAGCTTAGCTTTTAATTCGTTGAGATCAAATTATTGTTTTCAACCTTGGTGATTTTTAGATATTCTTTTTGTTGCTTTCTTTTTAAATGTTTCAATTGGTGTTGTTGTGTTGTTGCTGTGATTTAAATGTTCTTTTTAATTCTTTCTTTTTCTCGAATGCCAAGTCAATGCTTGATTGATTGGATTTGCTCACTGATTATATTTGATGATAAATTTTAGATTATAACTCTATTACTGCTTTATTGTCTGTTTGTATAGTTAAATTTTATTAAAGTTTCTTGAATTTGCACTATGTTACTGATTCAAAGTTTTTTGAGTTTTGTTCATTGTTTGGTTGCACCGTCCCTGCTCTCAATCTCTGCCGACTTGCTGCCCCTCCTCTGTGTTGGATTTTTTTTTTTGTTTCAGCTGTTGTATTTTTGTTTCAGGTCCTGTTGTGTTTGTTGTGCAATACTATCAATTTGTTTTACTTTTTGACTCAGCTACAAACAATATTTTCTATCTTTAACTTGTGCATTGTATATTTATATTAGACTATAATTATATTTTAATGTATTTATTTATATTTTATTTTTTATTTTATTATAAAACGGTTTTTTCGGTTCAACCACGGTCAAACTAGTTGAACCTATGAACCAGTGAACCAGTAACTAGAGCGATTCGATGACCGGTTCGGTTTTCAGAACCTTGCTAATATTAGACAATTAAAAAGTTAATTTTCTATATTTATTTATGTTGAGTTAAGAAATTAACTAAATTAATTAGTGATGACAAACATTATTTTTGGGCAAAATAAATAATTAGAGTTAATTAATTATATTTACTTATTACTAATTGTTTATTGTTGCAGGCCAAAATTCCATAGCCCAAATGGAATGAAAAGCAATCAGCAAGATTGGTGGGCTGAAAGCAAAAATCAGAAGCCCAAAAGAAACAAAGCCAAAGAAATCAAAACGGATTGCTTAATGGAAATCCAATCCAAGCCCGTATCCATCCCACAAAGCTTCTCTTGTAAGATTGAAGTCTTCACTCTTTCAATATGCAACGTTTCCCTCCTCTCTAACCAAGTCAAATAAGAACTTCAGAAAAGTAAGAAAGAGAAAGAGAGAGAGCTTCTTCACCAAGCTAGTCACCAAAGAAGCAAGAGAGAGAAGGATTAAGCCTGAAACACAGAAATCTAAATCAGAAAATCCAAACAAAATCAAGCTTAGGTTATAGGTAAATCACTTTCTCATACATGCAACTCGGCTTCATCTCTTCTTCCGAACTCTCTACTCTATCCGAAATGGGATACAAGGGAAAGAGGATTTCTGTTCTTCTCTGCTCTGCTGTGTATCTACGGTCTTAAACAAGACTTGGGGACCAAGTTGGTTTTCAAGGGCTCAGATCAAGTTGACCATTGGAAGATTTCTATGGTTGCTGCTATATGGCTTTCGGTCAAGGTGAGGAAATCAGAAGGAAAGTTTCTATTCTGAGGATTAAGGAGAAAAAGTGAATCAGTGGGTTGGTGAAGCTCAAGGTTCAAGGTGTTGACCTTGGAAGAAGAACCAAGCAACATGCAAGGAGATAAAAGAGGTTTGCTGTTCATTCAGAAAGCAAGGAGAGAAAACCAGAGTTTGAGAGTTGTGTTCTGTAAAGAAGTTCCTCTACTTGGATAATGCTTTCTTTCAAAGAAGCATTCGGCCAATACTGAAGAACTGTATCTGAGGTTTGCGAATCTGGTTTTGCACATAGCAAAGAGGCTGTTGATGAAGTCAATCTCCTTCATGTTTACAGATTGTAATGTACTTTTCTATGTTTATCTTTTTGTAATTTCTTGTGAGAAAAGGCATATTGAGAGAGCTCAAGTAAAAGCCATGAGTGAAAAAAGGCTGAGTGAAACACTTGAGAGAAAAGCCTAGAGTTTATTTCAGATTTCTTTAGGTATGTCTATGTCTTGTATCTTGTACCTGTGAGGTATCCCTTTCTTAGTTGGGTTAGCACTAAGAGTGAATAGTTAGGTATTAGCATAGCCAATGTCAAGTTAGGTTAGAACTTGAGTGTGAAAGGATTGGGTCAATCCTGTAAAATTGGTGTATGTAATACTGTTAACTATAGTGAAATTCTTCCATAGTTGTGGAGGAGACTGGATGTAGGTTGCATAGCACAAGGCAACCGAACCAGAATACATGCTGGTGTTAGCTTTTCTCTTCTCTGCTAAGTTCTATTTTCTGATATTCATGAGACAAAAATAAATTGTCTCATAAATTTCCGCTGCTGAGTTCAAACAGAACCTGAATTGAAAGTTAGTTTTAAAAGGGTAATAACAGCAACTTAAAAGGAAGGCATAGATTCAACCCCCTTCTCTAAGCCTACCACAACCTTCAATTGGTATCAGGAGCTAAGGTCTCAAGAAACAAGCTTAACCGCTTGGAGCAAAGATCCAATGGCAAACAACTTAGGCACAACCACAGTTGCCTACACCCTCACTGAAGGCCAGTCAAACAACTGGCCACCTTTCTTCAATGGGAAGAACTACTCCTACTGGAAAGAAAGGATAAGGATCTTCATCCAATCCATTGACTACAACATATGGAAGATTATTGTGAGCGGTCCCAAGATCCTAACAAAAATAAGTGCTGATGGAGTGGTGACTCCAAAAGAAGAAGCTGAATGGAATGAAGATGATAAGAAGAATATAGAGCTGAATGCTAAAGCAATCAACCTTCTTCACTGTGCTATCAGCTTTGAAGAGTACCGAAAGGTGTCTAAATGCAAGACAGCCAAAGAAATCTGGGAAAAACTTCAGGTTACACACGAAGGCACCAAACAAGTAAAAGAAACGAGGATTGATATGATGCAAAAAGAGTACGAGATGTTTAGCATGAAGGATGGAGAAAGCATTGATGAAGCGTTTGAGAGATTCTCAATCATACTCAACAACCTTGATGCTATGGGTACAAACTATGCAGAACAAACTTTGGTGAGAGAACTCCTTAGAAGCCTCACAAAAGAATGGGAAAATACTGCCACTGTCCTAACCGAGAGTAACAACATAAGTCCCATAACCTATGATGAGCTGAAAGAAAAACTCCTTGCCTATGAAGCCACACACACAAACACAGACTCAAAGAAAAAGGGAATAGCCCTCAATTCACAAATAGAACCGAAAGAGAGTGAGTCTAGTAATGGTATTTCAGATGACGAGCTTTTGTTTTTTGCTAGGAGATTTAGAAGGATGATGAAGAACAAGGGCAAATACAAAGGTTCAAGTTCAAAGGAGCACAAGATCGACTTGAGCAAAGTGACGTGCCATCACTACAAGGAGGTTGGACACTTCAAACTAAACTGTCCAAAGCTCAAAAAGGAGGACAAAGGAAAGAAGGAAAGGAAGAGAGTACTCATGGCAGCTTGGGAGGATCTTGAGAATGACTCAAATGAAGAAGAAGAATCTGAAGGAGATGACAAAGACTGCTTCATGGCTGGAAACAACAATCTTGATGAGGTAAACTATTATGATTTGACCATTGAGGACTTGCATGCTATTATTGATGATCTCACTTTAAACACATCAAAACTGCTTGATAAATACAATGAATGCAGATCTGAAAGAGATGTGTTAAGAGCTGAAAATGATTTTTTAAAAGAAAAAGTGAAGGAAACTGAATGTGCTTTGGACATCATTGAAGAAAACAGATTTCTAAAATCTGAACTTGAAAAATTAAAAGGAAAGCGCATTGTGGATCCTTCTCATGAGTTAATTGCTGAAAATGAAAGATTAAATGATATGATTAAAAGACTGAATGGTGACTTAGCAAAATTTGCTCAAGGTTCTAGCAACTTGGACAAATTACTTGCAAGTCAAAGACCATTGTTTGAAAAATCTGGTTTAGGCTACATAGCCAAGGAAGATGCAGTTTCTAATACTTCCTCTATAAAATTTGTGGCTTCTTCATCAAATACCAAATCCATACCAAACAAATCAGGTATCGGATATGTTTCAACTTGTGAAGAAAAATTTGATGAAACATACACAAGTGAAACTGAGCCTTCACCAAAAACTGGTCCGAGTTCAAACCGGCCAGGTTTGGGTTACATTTCGAAAAATGAGGCTGCTTTCAAGAAACCATTATTTTACAACAAAACCTCATTTCCGAAAGGTAAAAATGTTCAAAAAAATTCTGGTGAAAATGCTTTTGCAAAGAGGAATAACTTTAATAAAAATCAGTTTGTCAAAAGAGATGCATCTCCTCCAAAAACCAGAAAATTTCAACCATTTAATCATTTCAAGCAATTTAACTCACCTAAATTTCAGCAACACACATCAGAAAATCATTGTGTTAATTGCAAGAAAGTTGGTCACTCATATGAACAATGCTTCATTGAAAAGAGAGTTGTAGAAAACAAAGTCTACACTGTTGTTTGTGATTTCAATGCACTTGGGCAACCAAGATGGATTAACTTCAAAGGATCCAAATTAATTTGGATACCTAAGGCTACTTGAAACTCATCATGCAGATTTTTCTAGCATCCAAGAACAAAAAGGACATGTGGTACATGGATAGTGGATATTCAAGGCACATGACTGGAAGGTCAACCTACTTCATCAAACTAAATAAGTTTGATGGAGGTTTTGTGACCTTTGGAGATGATGGTAAAGGTAAAATCATTGCTGTGGGAAAAGTAGGTAATGAGCAATCTACTTTCATTGATGATGTACTTTTAGTATGTGGTTTAAAGCACAATCTTTTGAGTATAAGTCAGCTGTGTGATTTAGGATATTTAGTTGTTTTCAAAAGGCTTGAATGTTGTGTTGTTAATGAAAAGACAAATGAAGTGATGTTTGTTGCCAAGCGTTTCAATAATATGTATGGACTTACTCTTGATGAACTAAAGGATCAAAATGTAGCTTGTCTTCATTCTAAAGAATCTGAAAAGTGGTTATGGCACAAGAGATTGGGCCATGCAAGTATGTTTCAAATAAACAAACTTGTAAAGAAAGAATTAGTAAGAGGTCTTCCTTTGATAAAGGTTGACAAAGATATCACTTGTGATGCTTGCCAAATGGGAAAACAAACAAAAAGTTCTTTTAAACCAAAGGAAGACATCTCTACTAAAAGACCACTTGAGTTGCTACACATTGATTTATTTGGTCCAACAAGAACTCAAAGCCTAGGTGGTAAACATTATGGTTTAGTGATTGTGGATGACTATACTAGGTTTGGTTGGGTTTTATTTCTTGCACACAAAAATGAAGCCTTTTCGGTTTTTGAACCTTTTTGCAAGAAAATTCAAAATAAAAAGGATTTGAAAATCTCTTCTATAAGAAGTGATCATGGAACTGAATTTGAAAATAATTTGTTTGAATCCTTTTGTGAGGAACTTGGAATATCTCACAACTTCTCTTGTCCAAGAACACCACAACAAAATGGTATTGTGGAAAGAAGAAATAGAAGCATACAAGAGATGACAAGAGCTATGCTTTGTGAGAGTAATGTTCCAAAATTTCTTTGGGCTGAAGTAGTTAACACAGCTTGCCACATTTTAAATAGAACAATTATAAGGAAATTTTTGAAGAAAACCCCTTATGAACTTTGGAAAGGCTACCCACCAAACTTAGACTACTTACACATCTTTGGATGCAAATGTTTTGTTTTAAATAACAAAGAAAATTTGGGAAAATTTGATCCAAAGGCTTATGAGTGTTTGTTTGTAGGATATTCCACAACTAGTAAAGCATATAAGGTTTATCATCAAGATGCTAGAATTATTGAGGAGTCCATACATGTTACATTCTGTGATACTAACTTGGTACAAAGCATTTTGGAAGATTGTGATGCAGGAAATCAAGCTCAAAAGGAAGCTGAAACTATGCAAAATCAAGAGAAAGGACATTCTGGTCAAACTGAACCAGAAACTGCAACTGCTGAAAATTCGAGAGACAATTCTATTTTGTCTCATGAATCTAAAGGAAATCCTGAAGCCAGCAGCACCCAGAATCTCTTGGTATCTCAATCTGCATCCAAGTCCACCAGACCTCGTGAATGGAGATTCTTGAAGAATTATCCTGAGGAATTTGTCATTGGGGACGTCTCTCATGGAGTGCAAACAAGGTCTTCCACTAGAAAGGCAAATGAAGGATCAAACATTGCCCTTCTTTCACAAATTGAGCCTCAAAATGTCAAGGAAGCACTCAATGACCCTTCTTGGGTTAAAGCTATGGAGGATGAGCTTCTTGAGTTTGAAAAGAACCAAGTATGGACTTTGGTTCCAAGGCCAAGTGAAAAGAAAGTGACCGGCACCAAGTGGATTTTTCGGAACAAGTTGGGAGAAGATGGTAGCATTGCAAGAAACAAGGCAAGGCTAGTGGCACAAGGATATGACCAAGAAGAAGGAATAGACTTTGATGAATCCTTTGCCCCTGTTGCCCGAATGGAAGCCATAAGACTTCTCTTAGCTTATGCTGCACATTGTGGTTTTAAATTATATCAAATGGATGTGAAATGTGCATTTTTGAATGGAGTGATAGATAGAGAAGTGTATGTGGAGCAGCCTCCTGGTTTTGAAAATAAAGATAATTTTGATCATGTTTTCAAATTATCTAAAGCTCTCTATGGTTTAAGACAAGCTCCTAGAGCTTGGCATGAGAGACTTAGTTCTTTTCTTTTG
Source organism: Arachis hypogaea (assembly GCF_003086295.3). Classification (NCBI taxonomy): domain Eukaryota; kingdom Viridiplantae; phylum Streptophyta; class Magnoliopsida; order Fabales; family Fabaceae; genus Arachis; species Arachis hypogaea. The sequence continues at coordinate 29,626,373 of NC_092050.1, forward strand.
AAAAATGGTTTTCAAAGAGGCACCACTGACACAACTCTATTCATCAAGAACTCTAATGATTCTTTTATTCTAGTCCAAATATATGTTGATGACATTATTTTTGGATCAGCCAATGAATCCCTTTGTTCTGAATTTGGAAAACTCATGACAAGTGAATTTGACATGAGTATGATGGGTGAACTTAATTTCTTCCTTGGGCTACAAATTAAACAAACTGAAAAAGGTATTTTCATTCATCAAGAAAAGTATGCCAAGGAATTAGTTAAGAAATTTGGTATGGAAAATGCCAAACCCATGGGAACTCCCATGCATCCTAGTTCTAAATTAGATAAGGGAGAAACTGAGAAAGATGTTGATGAAACTAGGTACAGAGGAATGATTGGCTCTCTTATGTATTTAACTTCCTCTAGGCCTGATATAGTGCAAAGTGTTGGATTGTGTTCTAGGTTCCAATCCAAACCTAAAGAGTCTCATCTTTCTGCAGTTAAAAGGATCATTAGATATATTCATGGCACATCCAATTTTGGTCTCTGGTATCCTAAGATTGATGATTTTTCTGCAGTTGGTTATTGTGATGTAGATTTTGCTAGTGATAGAGTTGATAGAAGGAGTACTTCTGGTTTATGTTGTTTCCTTGGAAAGTCTTTAAATGTTTGGTCAAGTAAGAAGCAACCAACAGTGGCCTTATCCACTGCAGAGGCTGAGTATATAGCTGCTTCTTCTTGTTGTTCTCAGCTTTTATGGTTAAAAACACAGCTTGCCGATTATAAATTAAATGCTGAAAATATTCCCTTGATGTGTGATAATATGAGTGCCATTAATATTTCAAAAAATTCAGTTTTGCACTCTAGGACTAAGCATATTGAAGTGAAATTTCACTCAATAAGAGAACATGTCCAAAAGGGAGATATTAGTATTCAATTTGTTAAATCGGAAGAGCAATTAGCAGATATTTTTACAAAACCATTTGCTGAGGACAGATTTTGCATGCTTAGGACTTGTCTAGGTATTTTGAGTTATGATTCTTTATTTGAAAAATGCTAATGTGTTTGCTGGAGCTTTTTGTCTCATGAACAGGTATGAGACAACTCTGGGCAGAAAAAGAGCATTCCCCTTTAATCAACGTGATCTGGGCTTATTTCAAGTGCAAAATGATTTGGGCCAACCTCAAAAATTCAGATCTAGAATGGTCCAATGTGTTTCCATTAAATCCAACTATCCCTGAGCCCAAATATGAATGTTACATTTTTTGGTTAAAATTTTTTTGTTGGGCTGTGTGTTTAGATTTTTTTGAAAAAGTTTTATTCTAATTTTTTGTCCAAAAAGATTTTCAGTTTAATTTAATTTTTTTTGGATTTTGATTATTTAAAATTAGATTTCCTTGTTTTGAAAATCAAATCAAATCTTTTTTATGAGGTCATGTCTTTTCAAGTCTTTTCAAATGGTGATGCAGTTGCATGGTTTTGAAAATCTACTTTTGGGTACGGTTACCAACACTCCCTCTCTTCCCTCCTACCTCTCCTCCTCGGTGTGATCCTATGGCACGAACCAAGAATCCCTCTAGGGTTACTCCTTCTGCCAAGAAGACACCACAGACGAAAGAACCTCCATCCAAACCAGGGTCATCGAAACCGAGTTCATCCAAGGGGAAGCGACCAGCCACACCAGAACCTCCACCTGAGTCCACACAACCAAAGTCTAGGTCTGTTCCATCACGTTCTCAAAGAGGTAAAACTCGAGTTCCTCTTAAGTCAGTTAAAGAACCAGACATTGGCCCTTTTGATCACAAAGCTCACTTTTTGACTTCTCATTCGAACTATAACCCTTATAGATTCAAATCTGCCATGAACAATAATTTTTTTGAAGGGGTTATCCATTATCGTACCCTATGTCCCTCTTTTCTCGCTGATTTGCCATCTTTGAAAAGAAAAGGTTTTCCATTTGTTGATAACTTGATTTTTCTGGACTGGAATCACCTTTTTGACATCAAAAAGCCTGTGCTTGTTGGTCAAAGAATTTTATGCAAACATGACTTATCATGAAGGCACTGCTCACTCATATGTAAAGGGCCGAGACATAGTTTTAAATAATGAAACTATCAGTGATGCTTTGAAGTATACTGATGTTGGGCCCTGTGCTTACACTTCGGTTAAGTGGGATGAAGGTGTTGGAATTTCTTATCATGATGCATTGGCACACATCTGTGAACATGTATCTTTAATTGATGGCATTACACCCACTCACAAAGCCCTAGGATATGAGCGTGCTCAATTGCACCGAATGGTCAACCATATTATTCTGCCTCAAAGTGGCTCATATCAAAGGGTTTCCTACACTGATACTTTTGTTTTATATGCCCTTCTCACCAAAACTGAAATTTCATTTGCATACTTGATGGTTAGATATATGTTTGACTCTGTTAGGAGTGAAAAGGACAAAGCACTTCCTTATGACATGTTTCTAACTTGCATATTTGAATATTTTGGTGTTGACTTGACCAATGAGAACTATGAAAATAGACATTCATACCTAAAGGGGGGTGGTTCAGTGAAACAGAACAAAAGACCCACTAGATCTGAAAGAGTTGTCCTAGATGATGAAGATGATGATTTTGTCCCTGATGATTCTCCTGCTCCATCCACTGAGGGTACTTCTATCTCCACTGGGAAGAAATCTGCTCTGCTGAATGTGGTCAAGGATGTCACTCAAGAGTTTGTTTCCCAATCAAATCACTTAATTGAAATGAGCAAAGAGCAAAGGAAGCTGGCTAGCAAGCATGAGAACTTCCTGAAGAAATCAAGGGATATGGTAGCTGTGCTCATGACATTCATTGATAACTTTCAAAATGATGAAGACATTGCCATTGATGTTGAGGAGGAAGCTGCTTCGGAGGAGAACGGTTCTGATGCCTAGGATTTGTCTCATGAAAACTATTGCTACTGCTCTCTTTTTGTCTCATGAATTCTGTTTCTTTAGCTACTTTTGAACTGTTTCACTTTGGATGACTGTAATAACTCTAGATATTGCTGCACCTTTGGTAGTTTAGTCAGTACTTTGCACTATGAGCTAACTCTTTTCTGCAGGATGCAAGACTTTATTTTTTTTGTTTTTTGTTGATCTTGCTTATTATCCACCCTTGATGACAAAAGGGAGAGTAATAGCAATAGGATAATAGATCCTAGTACTTCTTTTGGGATTTTTGCTGCATTAATACTTGATTTCACATGTTGAATCATTTTGCTGATGATATTAGCTTGATGTTGGGCTGATTATGTGATGTTACTTATCTGATATCCCTTAGCCAAGATAAATGTATTTTAGCTCTTTATTGTGCTCTCTTTAAGATCAAAGAAAAATAGGAACAAAGAGGAAAGCACAAATTCAGAGGGAGCTAATCTTGAAAAGGAAAGGGGGAGCAACATAAAAGCAAATGACAAAAATCAAAGGGAGTTTCTATACCTTACTCAATTTATATCCTTTTTTATTATTGCTTAAATCATGTTTGTCATCAAGGGGGAGATTGTTGAGTTAAGAAATTAACTAAATTAATTAGTGATGACAAATATTATTTTTGGGCAAAATAAATAATTAGTGTTGATTAATTATATTTACTTATTACTAATTGTTTATTGTTGCAGGCCAAAATTCCATAGCCCAAATGGAATGAAAAGCAATCAGCAAGATTGGTGGACTGAAAGCAAAAATCAGAAGCCCAAAAGAAACAAAGCCAAAGAAATCAAAACGGGTTGCTTAATGGAAATCCAATCCAAGCCCGTATCCATCCCACAAAGCTTCTCTTGTAAGATTGAAGTCTTCACTCTTTCAATATGCAACGTTCCTCTCCTCTCTGATCAAGTCAAATCAAAACTTCAGAAAAGTAAGAAAGAGAAAGAGAGAGAGCTTCTTCACCAAGCTAGTCACCAAAGAAGCAAGAGAGAGAAGGATTAAGCCTGAAACACAGAAATCTAAATCAGAAAATCCAAACCAAATCAAGCTTAGGTTATAGGTAAATCACTTTCTCATACATGCAACTCGGCTTCATCTCTTCTTTCCAACTCTCTGCTCTATCCGAAATGGGATACAAGGGAAAGAGGATTTCTGTTCTTCTCTGCTCTGCTGTGTATCTACGGTCTTAAACAAGACTTGGGGACTAAGTTGGTTTTCAAGGGCTCAGATCAAGTTGACCATTGGAAGATTTCTATGGTTGCTGCTATATGGCTTTTGGTCAAGGTGAGGAAAGCAGAAAGAAAGTTTCTATTCCGAGGATTAAGGAGAAAAAGTGAATCAGTGGGTTGGTGAAGCTCAAGGCTCAAGGTGTTGACCTTGGAAGAAGAACCAAGCAACATGCAAGGAGATAAAAGAGGTTTGCTGTTCATTCAGAAAGCAAGGAGAGAAAACCAGAGTTTGAGAGTTGTATTCTGTAAAGAAGTTCCTCTACTTGGATAATACTTTCTTTCAAAGAAGCATTCGGCCAATACTAAAGAACTGTATCTGAGGTTTGCGAATCTGGTTTTGCACATAGCAAAGAGGCTGTTGATGAAGTCAATCTCCTTCATGTTTTACAGATTGTAATGTACTTTTCTATGTTTATCTTTCTGTAATTCCTTGTGAGAAAAGGCATATTGAGAGAGCTCAAGTAAAAGCCATGAGTGAAAAAAGGCTGAGTGAAACACTTGAGAGAAAAGCCTAGAGTTTATTTCAGATTTCTTTAGGTATGTCTATGTCTTGTATCTTGTACCTATGAGGTATCCCTTTCTTAGTTGGGTTAGCACTAAGAGTGAATAGTTAGGTATTAGCATAGCCAATGTCAAGTTAGGTTAGAACTTGAGTATGAAAGGATTGGGTCAATCCTGTGAAATTGGTGTATGTAATACTGTTAACTATAGTGAAATTCTTCCATAGTTGTGGAGGAGACTAGATGTAGGTTGCATAGCACAAGGCAACCGAACCAGAATACATGCTGGTGTTAGCTTTTCTCTTCTCTGCTAAGTTCTATTTTCTGATATTCATGAGACAAAAATAAATTGTCTCATAAATTTCCGCTGCTGAGTTCAAACAGAACCTGAATTGAAAGTTAGTTTTAAAAGGGTAATAACAGCAACTTAAAAGGAAGGCATAGATTCAACCTCCCTTCTCTAAGCCTACCATAACCTTCAATTTATTTTGAAATTATTCTTAACATTTAAAATATATTTCAGTTCTACCTCTATCCAATAATTAAGTATTTTTGGAATTTATGTTTGGATCTATTTTACCAATTAATAATTTAAATTTAAATTTAATATTGTGAATTTTTTTTTATAAAATGGTCCCCTCGCACGCATGGAATGAAACATTTGCAAATCTTTTTAAAATATATTTAGTTTGAAGTAAGGTTCTGAAAATCGGAACGGATCGGCTGGTCGAACCGGTTTAACTGAGAACCGGCAATGCAAGCGATCCGGTCCTTCACCCATATCCGCTACTAGAAAACCGATGGGGAACTACCGAACCGGCCAAAAATCGGTCGGTTGGACCGGACCAGTAACTGGTCGGTTCGGATAAAATGACGTCGTTTGAAATTCGTAAAAAAAAAAAAAAGGAACCACGCGTGAACCAACCCCTTTCCCCAATCGTTCATTCATTTCATCATTTGTCACTATACTCCCTATACTGGAGATTGGAGAACTCTGAAAGCGAAGGAACCCTAGCCCTCCATCGGAAGCCGCCGTTCCCAGGTCGTCGAACCCTAACCCAGTAACTCGGCAGGTACTCTTCATCGTCGCTGGCTTCTCGGCACGGAACCAGGTTAGTGGCTCGTCTTCATCTTCGGTCTTCTTCTTCGCGTAGCTCTGTTCCTCTGTCGCGTAGCTCTGTTCCTCCGTCGCAAGCTCTGCTCCTCCGTCGCAAGCTATGTTCCTGCCTCCATCGCCAGTTCTGTTCATGCCTCCGTCGCCATCTCTGTTCTTCTAGGTATTTTACTATTTTTTTAACAATATTTGTTGAATAATCTTTGAACTTGTTATGGCCTTATTGAATTGTTAATTAATCTATGAATTCGTAGGTTGAATAATAGGTTGAATAATGGTTGAATATTGTTAATTAATAATTTTGAATTTGTGATTTACTGATTTTTCATTTTCTTCTTCAATTATTGTTGTCTGTGGTTTAGGATTGATAATTTATAGTTCTATTGTCTTTAATTTCTATTTTAAATTTTAGTTTTTACAGTGATTGACTGATTTTGTTTGATTCTGTTATGGTTCTGCTTCTGTCTTTCGTTGTTATTTTTTTTTTTTTGTTGTATACCTGTTGCTGTCCTTGAGAGTTGAGAACTTGAGATTATTGAGTTGTTGTATTTGGATATTTGGATACTGTAAAGTGCATTTATTTCAGATGAATTAGAAGAGAAGTTGGTGAATAAGGTTTTAAACTGTGAAATCATGTGTTGTTGCTTGAATTTTAGAAGAAAGAGCAATATAATGTATTCCTATTTATGATTCCATAAGACCAAGGTTAAATTAACAATTTAGGTGGAGTTAAGTTTTGTTTATGAGTAATTTAGGTTAAGAAAACTTATTCTGTTTTGCTGAAAACTTACTCTGTGTTGCTGTTTTGTTAATGCTAAAAACTTATTCTGTTTTGCTGTTTTGTTAATGCTGAAAACTTACTCTTCTTGGATCTTGGCTTCTGTTTTTAATTGCTGATGGCTCCTGCTTTAGGTTAAGAACATGGTTAATCATTGTATTGTGGCTCCTGTTTTTAATTGCTGATGGCTCATAACTTGTTATTTTTCATTGTGTTGTGGGGCTGTTTTTAATTTCATATATTTTTCATTGTGTTTTGTAATTGCTGGCTTTGTTTAGTGTTTTGTAATTGCTGGCTTTGTTTTCTAATTGCTGGTTTTGCTGATGGCTCCTAATTTTTTTGTTCAAATTTGCTAATGGCTTTGAATTGTAGTTGCTGGTTGTGCTGATTTTGCTGGCTTTGTTTGTAATTTCTGAGTGAAGGTTTAGTGTTTTGAATGTCTGATACTCTGATTTGTGATTTCTGAATCTGAAATTAATTAAATCATTGATTTTGTGTTGTTGAAATTGTTCATTAAAATGGATTTGTTGTGCTGCTGTTGCCGTTTTTTAATTTTTAAGTATGATGTTTCTGAATTTTTGTTGAAATAGTTATTGATTTTAGGGTTTAGAGTGATTATTTGTTGCTGGTATTTAACTTTTGTTGCTATTAAGTTGCTACATTTAAACTTGTGCATTAGCCTATTCATCTTCACTTGCAATAACAAAAAGTTTTTCATTTGATTATCCATTAACTACCTCATTTTCTGGTACCATTCCTTTTGTTATGGCTTTAGCTGAAGAAATTGGAGGGACGGGATGAGGAGACATTGATGCCTCATAAGACACCACCACCATCAACATATCCTTGTTACTTGAAGGTTTCTTTAGCACAATAGTTGAAATTACAATCATAATTACATAATATGTTTAAATAATTATCCAAAAAAAAAAAATAGAAACTCACAAGAACATCTTGAGATTTTTATGATTGATAAATTTTTATGTTGACATTTAATATTTGAAATTTCTTTATACTATTTAACTTGAGTTTGTATATTAATAAGATTATATGAATTTGGTTGATGACATTTAATGTAGTTTTTTAAATTTGAAAACTATTTTAATGTTTATATTATATTATAATTATATTTTAGGATATTTATTTATAATTTATTTATTATTTTATTTTAAAACGATTTTTTTGGTTGAACCAATAAACCAATAAATCAGTAGCTAAAATGGTTTGATGACCAATCCGATTTTCTGAACCTTAGTTTGAAGATAAAAATTAAGTGACAATTTTCATGTACTAGTTTGATCAATATAAAACTTCTAATTTCAATGAATTAAACTGGAAACATAAATAATGGAAGAGATTTTGTCTCTTGAATAGTTGAATATATATATATATATGCTTGGCCCGTTTCTTGCCGAAAATCATGCAGATATTTTTAGTTGCCAAATTGGGATTGAATTAGCTATAACAGTAGGCCTAGGCCTACAGGGGAAAAAGAAAAAAGAAAAACCAAAAAGTAAGGGATAATTTAATGCAAAGTTGTAAAAATCGAATCGACTCAAGGATTCTATCAGAAAATCGGCGAAGGGATCTCAAACCGATCTGGTTCGATTTTAGGATAGGAGTATAGGACCGTTTAAAATTAAAAACCGACATAAATTGATGAAAATCGGAAAAAAAATCGGTTTGCAAAGAAAATTCTAAAGTTTCAATAAGTATGGTTTGAACTCAAAATTTTTAAATTAGAGAATATTCAACTTGTCACTCGGTTATTATACTTCTTAGTAATAAATATGCTATTTAATTAACATATAAAAAAATATAATTAAATTATTTTATATTATTTTAATTTTATATTTATTTATTTTTAAATTAATTATATTTTTTATTTATGAATAATTATTATTTTAAATATAAATTTTATTAAACACCTACCAAAAATAACAAATATTTTTATTAATTATAGCATAATTTTTTTATGATTATATAATATTTATTAATGTTATTTTTTAATAATTGCACATTGTATATAATAATATAATACGTATAGAATTATCAATTTGTTATTAAAAATTAAAAATAATAGTTACTTTAGAATAAAAATAAAATAAAATAATATTTATCATAAAAAATATTAAAATTTTATATAATTATTTAAACGAAATTGAATTTATCGATTCAATCAATGACTCATAGATTGAACTAATAAACCAATACATAGTAACTTAACTAAAATTGAGTAAGTGTCGTATTCGAAGTGTGTCCGATATACGAATACGGTAATTCAGGAAAATATGCTTCATAGTTCATAGTATGTAAGGAAAGGAAAGCATACATAGGATGAGAAAGCCATTTTTCTTGAAATGATTAGTTCGGTATGAAAGTGGAGAAAATATGTAGAAGATTATTATTATTCCATTATTTGTGGTCCAAGAACATGTTTTACACGCTTATTATGTTTACTTTAATTTCTTTTCAAGCTATGATTTCTATTCAATTCATAGTAATTAGTTTTCCTTTATTTCATACCTCTCATGTTAGCTTTCAATAAGAACTTGAAAGAAAGTTTAGGGTAAGTTTCTAGAAAGTAAAGCTTGCACGTTAAGTAATCAAGTCTCATACGCACAAACAAGAGGACAGTTTATCATCTCCTTTTGTTATTTGATACCCTTTTCCATCATAACAATTTTGTCTGTTTATTTTTTAAGTAAATGAAGAACTAGAGGTACTGTGGATAGTTAACATTCTTCATATCTCTGGAAACTTAATATAATAATATAATAAGTGCATGCTATGTTGTTTATGCTGTGGTGCCTATAGTAATTATGGTGTGTTAAAAAAAACTAAACTAATTTAAATTAGTCGAATAATTAATTCACTCGTTTATTTAAATAAGTATTCAGAGTTTAGAGAGATACGGTAAATAAAAAAAGATAATATTAAAATTAAAATAATAATTTTATTATATAATAATATTTTTAATAAAAAAAGATATTTTTACTAATGTATTATCATTTTTAAATTTATTATCAAAATACTATTATTTTAAATTTAATTACTCAAATATAACCCTTTTACTTAGGTGACAGCTATTTTTTATTTTTAATTATAATTAATTATCGTAATATAAGAAGAGTGACATCTAAATTTAATTAAAAAAATATTTTAATATTAAATTTCAAAAAAACATACATTAATAAAAAAAAACTAAAAAATATTATTAATATATAAAAAATATTTTTAATTACAATAATGTACGTCCATATAAAAATCCTAACCAAGTCATCCAAACACTTTTTTGTTAACACGCCTCCCCCTCCCCCAAGTTACGTGAAATACACGCGCGCTCTCCTCTCCCTCTTATTAACGTAAATTTCTTATTCAACGTAAACATTTTTCAACGTTAACAATTTGCATTGTAATTTTTGGATCTGCAATCTCTACTGCTCGTCGTTCTTCTTTTTTCTTCTCTTCTGTTCGTTGTTCTTCTCTGTTGCTCGTCCTTCTTCTTCCTATTCTTCTTCGTTTTCTTCTTCGATTTGTGGATTTATCTTCTTCGTTTTCATATTTTAATATTCTATCAAAATAATGAATGATTCAACTTCAAATTAGTTGAATGAGAGTGATTTGGATTATTCTTCTGAAACGAATCAAGCGGATGAGGTTTGGATTATTTTTTGAATCGAATTGAATTGAATGTACGCTAGTGTTCTGAATTGAATGGAATTGAATTGAATTGATAATCTCTAAATTATAGACATAGGTGTTTTAATTTGAATTTGATTTTATATAATGAATAATGTTCCGTTTATTTAGTGGTATACAGTTGATTCAACTTAATAACGTCTTCGGTGCATTATGTAAAAAGCTGTTTTGAATTTGATTTTATATAATGGATATTGTTCCATTCATTTAGTACTATAGAATTGATTCACCTTAATAACGTGTTCTGTTCATTAAAAGTAAATATCAAACAAGAAATGACATAATATGCAAAATTAAGAGAAATTCACGTTTTTACATGTATAAACATGACATTGTGAAATTGCGATAAAATATAAAAACAAAAAACAAAAAAAACAGTTAAAATTTATTTTATTTAATATTTATTAATTATTAAATAAAATAAATTTTTGTTATTTTTATTAATTTATTTTAGTTATTAAATATTTTTAATAAAATTATTAGATAATTTAATTAAATATATTCGATCAAATATATTAAATTATCTAATAATTTATAATATCATTTAGTATCCACCTCCCAATTATACATCTCGCACTCTTGAATTGGACAGTCCCACGCCTTATCACACGTTCCTTTCAATTCACACATTCCTTTCAATTTAAAAGTGTGATGTCTTTTATAGCAGCCTCATAATCTCAGTTTTAATTAGTATAACTTAATTACAATGTTGCCTGGCCTCTATTAAACTAGGAGGCATATATATTCAGCAATCCTTAATTCACTATGTGATCACTATGTCTATATTAATATGATTATTATAAGTGAAGTTACATTAGTATAACATTTTATAATATATTTTCTTTAATACATGAATATGTTTTACTCATATTATTTACCTTAAATAATGATATTATTTTACACAATAAAAATTTGTTTATTTGGACGTTAATTTTATCATGATTTCGAATAATTGATCATCGCTCATCCACTTTATTTTTTCCATGCTACTTAAATTTAAAAGGTATTCCAAGTTAACAATATATAACCCATGAAAAGATTTTTTTTATCACCCTTAATTCAAACAAATAGAATGGTAAATGCTAATGTGTTTTAAAGAAATTAAAATAAATAATAGTGGACTGAAATGTACAGTAAAAACAAAAGTAGAGAAAGTGACTGATTAGATTCTTTACAATGATCTGGAACATCTGATAAAAACAGAATCATAAAATTTTCAAGAATAAAGAAGCAGGTGTTGAAGAAATATAAAGTAGGATGATTTTGAGCTACCAAAAATGGATTCTCAATGATCTATGTAGGAGTTGATGGCATTACCGGGGATGCCAACGGAATTGATAACTCTTGTGTAGACGTAGACAGACATTTTTATTTTTTGGTTTTGTATGCTCTACTTTATTGTGTTGAGCTTTCTTTTGTTTCAAAAAAAATAGTGTAATATTTTTTAAAAATTAATTTATTGTTAAATATAAAAATAACAGAAGAAAAAAGTAAAATATTATAAATAAATCTTAAATTTTAAATTTAAATTATTAATATAACATATAATAAATAAATAAAATTTGACAAATTAATAAAGAGAAAATAAAATAGTGTGATAACAAATATTCACCCTCAATATCTTTCTCTTGGTTTTTACTATATAAAAACAGAATAAAATGAATAATTAACAAATAATACAGAAGCCAATAAACTATAGTTTAAATGGTATAATTTATTCATAGGGAATTTGAGCCTTTCTACTATTTTGATTAAAACAAAAAAAAAAACTAACAAAACAGAATATCCAGAAAAACTCCTCATAATTATTTACAAATTCAATGAATGATAGAAAAAAAATTTCTAAAAATAAAATTACAAAGAATATCAAAACAAGGGAACCCTTATTCTCCAAACTCTAATGCCACAGTCCAAACTACCACTATAAACCAAATAAGAATTACCACCACCGCCACCACCACTATTCTCATCATCACCACCATAGTTGTCGGCGGATTCAACCGCCACAGCCAAACACTTCACCGGTCTTCTATGTCCTTCCAACACAGCCAAACAAGAATAACAACTCTTCTCACTATTAACACTAATCCCTCTCCGCCGCCACACCCTAACACTATTATCCGCCGAACCACTCACCACCAAATCCGCCATTGCAACCAAACACAGTATTGCTTTCGTGTGTCCTCTCAACGCTCCAACAACCACCATCTTCACATTTTCATCGCCTCCTCCTTCCTCCTCCTTCTCCTTCTCCCACACCAGAATCGACCTATCACACGCGCCGGAGTACAAAACCAACCCATCGGCGCTGAGCGCCAACGCGTTCACCGCCGATTTATGCTTCTCCAACGTCCCCACAAGCGCATGCCTCTTTGAATTCTCAAGTTTCTTCCATATTTTTATCTTCTTATCAGCTGATCCAGTGTAAACTACACCGGCGCATGAAACCGCCAGCGCGTTGATGGCGTCTTCGTGCGCGTTAACGGACTCCAAGCACTTGAAATCGGAGGTTCGCCAAATCTTGAAGGTCCGATCCCACGAAGCGGAGTATAAGAGTGTTCCATCGACGGATATGGCGACGGCGGAGACTGTGTCCACGTGGTGCACCCACGTGGACTTCTTGTGGCGCCGAACTTGAACGTAGTTCTTGGAAGAGAAGAGCTTCCAGATTCGGTCGTTGAACGTTGGAAGCGTCGCTATGCATTTGTAGGGTTCTTGTTCTTGTTCTTGGATTTTCCAGACGCGGATTTTGTGGTCTTGGTGAGCGGTGAAAAGCTTACCACCGAAAACGGTTATGGACTTAACGGCACTGTTGGTGGTTGTTGCAAGAACGTTGTGATCAGGGGCAAAAGTGTCTTTTCGGTGTCTCCTTATCTCACTGCTGGAGGATCCGCTGTAGAGAAACTTACCGTGGAGTGCGAGGCAGAAGATTGCGGAGGAGTGACCGTTGATGGTGGTTACAATCTCTTGTTGTTGGAGTTGTTGTGAGGTTGTTAGGGAAGGAACTGAAGGTAGACTTGGTTGTGAAGAAAGAGAGGAAGAGGTTGATGATTCTGAATGAAGAAGGGTATTGTTGGAATTTGAGTGATGAGATTGTTGTTGGTGATCTTCATGGTGTTGTGATGATGATGAGTAGTGGCAACAAGAGGGACATTGAAGAATTCCCATTTTACCCTTTCAGTGACAGAAAGGTTATTGTGCTTTTATTGTGCTTGGTGGAGTTTATTTAGAGAGGGTGGTTGGGTTTTATAGAGGCATGCTCATGTTAGCAGCTTCGAGACTAGGAAGCAGCGCATGTTAGCAAGCTGGAATTTGGCTGTGTCTTTGACTAATGGTGTTCAAGTTGAGAGTTGAGACTTATTATGATTGTGAGTTGACATCTTTCCCCATTAGTTCGACGGTGATTGGTATGGTATTTGAAAGAAGGCCTCTAATTTGTTTAAAAAAAAAAATTAAAGTTTAATTTTAAAAATATAAAAATAAATATTCTTAAAAATTTTAAAATTTATTATAAAAAAATAAGTTATACAAAAATTAGATATGATAAAATTGACAATTCCAGTACACACGTTTTTTTAGATTTTATTGACTGATTGTATGCTTTAAAAACATTTTAAAACATTTAAAAAATTAAAGAAAAAGTACTATTAACCATAATAAATTCAAAATATTTAAAATATATTCTAAAAAATTAAAATAATCATGAATATGAAATAGAATAAGTTATTTTATTTCTGTAGAATATGATCAACTATTCAACTGTAGTCTCTTGCAACCAATTTCTAGCAAGAAACATGTGTCACGTTTACACTATATTTCTTAATAGTTTAAAGATTCGTCAACATTGCTGGTAAGGAATATCTCACAAGAATGTGATTTTTATAGTTTCATCAATATGGACGGGACGAATTCATTGGTTTACAGACATGTATATATATTTTTGAGCTATGAAGCCGTGCCTTAATCTTCTTACTAAGATTATTAATTAGTGTCATACCCACTGCAGCTACTATAGTTTATAAAAGAATCTACCTTAAATAATAATGTCAAAATATAATTTATGTTAATGGGGTCAACAAGTTAACACAATGTCAAAGTGGAAGGCTTCCTAATTCCTATACATGTGAAATTGGGGGTATGGCCGAAATGGCGAAATGACCAAATTGCTAAGGCCCCAACAACAAGATTGATTGTTTGTTTATATATGAATTATTATAGTATGACTATGTTACATTGACTATGAATTAATAATTGTGATATTTTAAAAAATATTGTTAAAATTAAACTAACGTTTTTTTATTTTTAAACAATGATTTTTAAAAAATGTTAAAAGTGTTACTAAAATGAATATATATTGAGGGGGAGTAGTTCTTGTTACTTTCCAGCACACGAGATTATGGTGATCTGAGTACCACGTAGCTTTAGGGTGCAACTTGCTGCTATTGCTGAGATCAAGCCAGAGGATTCCACAAATTAAGAGAGACTAAGACTTAAGAGTAAAGATAACATGCAACTTGGGAAATTTCTTCGCCTTTTATTTTGTAAGGAAAAGAAAAACAAATTTCAGATAGTAGTTTGCCTTTTGGATTATGCATATGGATATTACTATTAATATTATTATGACTAGATGTGATATAATAGTGTATAAAGGCCTCAAGATCATAAACAAATCTTCTTTTCTGTTTTCTATTATTAACGATGAATGTTACATTTGAATGGGGACCCATATTTATATGATATTATTATTATTTAGGGTCCAGTGCAATTTGCACTTGTCATGCCATATGTAGTCCGAGGCTAATATAATAGGCAGCTACTCCTATGAATATTAAAAATATTTTTTTATGATAATCTTTGTTTAAAAAATATAACTTATTTATTTTATAATACTTTAAATAAAAGTAACACTTTTACTTCAAATAAAATTATTAAACTCTACAATCTATTATTTAATGGTCAAAATAATATATCTTCACGTAATAACAATCATTAAATCTTTATTAGAGTAGCCACCAATATAATAATGTGATCCAAGAAAGGCCACCATGATGAACAGTCTCTGAGCTACTTTTGGAAGGTTAATTTGATCTTTGGATAGTTTTGGAGGTTTCTAGATAAGGCCATTACTTCCAGCTAGGCTATGGGTTTATTTTCAGTTAAAACTATATTATATAACATATCTGTCCGAATTTCATTGAGTGCACTTTATAAAGGTCGCCAAGTTGCCATTTAAACCAAGTCCATGCTGGTGTCACTCTCACAATGAGGATATACTCGCAGGCTATATTGGGTTCGTGACTTCGTGGCTTGGAACACTCTAGTCTTAACCAGAGTGAGATTTTGTGAAATACTTTTAGTAATTCATGAAATAAATTACAATTTCATTATTTTTTTAGAATAATTATTCAAATCAATTCTAAAAATTTTTAAAATCAGATATTTTAATTTTTTAAATTTTAATATACACAAAATAATTTTTAATATTTATTTTTATTAGAGAATGCAGTTTCCTTAACTTCTGTTAATACTACTAACGTAAAATATTACCATGGCCGTTAAATGTTCACGTATATAATCTAGACACATTAGTCCTTAAAAAAAAAATAAAATAATCTTTGAAAAATTTAACAAAAATTTCAAAACATTCGTTGAAAAATTTTAAAAATGGTAAAATAATCTTTTTGAATTATTTATATATAATTATTTTTAAATTAATAAATTTTAATTTTTGGAATTTTTAGTCTATTTATTTTAAATTTGATTATTTATATACAAAAATCTTTTATATATTTTCAAAATAAATTATAAATCAATTTTAAAAAGCACTCTTCCTCAAAAAAAAATATTTAAAATAAATGAGCCTATATTTATTTTTGATCATATAAAATATTAATTTAATTTAATTCAATTTATAAATACCATAATTTATGATCATTCTTTAACAATGAAAAAGAGAATAAAGTAGTGTTGTTTGAAGAGATAAAAAAACTTCTATTTAACATATAATTTTTTACATAAATAATTAAAAATATTTGTACAAATGCTTATGAAAGCAACATTTTGGAACTTGCATACATTGCTAAGCAATATAGATAATTTATAAAATTCTAATGTAAAGCTCTTAATATATACTTTTGCAACACTTGAAGAAGAAATGTCTTGCAGTTAAAGTTATTTGTGTTATTACAGTTAGTAATTATGCCAAAAAATTATACTTTTTCACTTAGGAATATTTTTCTAAGTTTATTTAGAGTTAATATCTTAAGAGTTTAATTAATGACCTCTTAGATTTAGTTATTATTATAGTTTCTAGGTTATCTTGTTGTAGATATCATATGTTAATGATTAAATATTATTATTTCTTATGACATTTTAGTGTTAATATAATTACCTTTTAATATATATTTTATTATTTTTTGTATTTTTATTTATTATATATTTTTTTAATAATTTTTTATTCTTTTGATTAATAAAAATATTATAAGATACCGACCATTGTAAAAGATTAAAAACATTTAAATAGACTGTTTTGGAATTTTTAAAATTTTTTGAGAACTATTAAAGATTTTGAAAATTCTTTGAATATTATTTTGTAGTTTATCTTGGAGACTAATTTATTCAGTTCGCACATGTGGACACTTAACGGCCACATATGCAAATTAATGTTTCACGTCAGCAATTACTATTAATGACTAATAGAAGAAGACTGTATTATCTAACAAAAATAAATATTAAAAATTATTTTATATATTTTAAAACTTTGAGGAGCTAAAATATCCAAATTTAAAAATATCAAAAATTAATTTGGATAATTAATCTTATTTTAAATTCTTAAACAAAATAATGTGCAAGATAATATAAGAATCTAGTAGCATATAATAGTTTAAGCCTAGAGTATTGACCAATGGAAATTAAATAGCGACTTTAATGGGAGTCGCTGTCTCAATTGCATCATATACTATAGAAACTGTGATCAATAGAAATATGACCATACCAGCTTTGGCTGTATAGAAACCAAGCATAACCACAAACCATTATTGTCCTATCTGTAACACCCTAACTACCAAAGCTCACGCTTCCAGCTGCGCAACTCTGATAGTTCAGACATTACAACGACACTTATACTATTTAATATTAAAATATGAGCCTGTTTAAAACTTTAAACCACAATACTGCTCCCAACTATACTTTCGTTCGATAACGTACATCCATAAATACCATACAACTTACAAAAACTCATAAAGAGTACATCCATATATATATATAATCCAATACAATTCCTATCCCTCTTACAGATTATATCAAGATAAAGGCGAGGGTACAATAGACTATAACTAAAACAATACAGAGCATCACAACAACAATTAAATAAGCTCTTCGTAACTTCTGCGCCCATATCCTGAAAGGAGAAAAATGTAGGGGGGGTGAGAACATCATCCTCGAAAGGGTTCTCAGTAGAGGGTTTTTGGGAATTACTGTAATAGGATACGTGAAGATAAATCGTACTAGTGATTAATAACCGTCTTATGCCTCCTTTTCAAAAACAACGGTTTACAGTAAAAGTAAAGTCTAAAAATCTTTTCTGAAGGAAGAACCGTTCAATTCTCAAAAACTCAAAAGCCTTTCAAAACAGTTTATCTATGCTGAACCAAAACAGCCTTTCATATTTTATTCCAAACCAGAAACACAAAACCGAAATCAACCATCGGTCCATCTCAATTCAACCACGGCCCTAGGCCCAAACAATCCAACCATCAACCAATCACCACAGTCCAACAGAGTCCCAGTAGCAAACACAAATAGGAAGATGCAAGCACAAACAAACAGTTATTGCAAGTAGAACAATTACCAATTATTCACATAGGCAAACCAAGTATAATATGCACACCCAAACAATGTCACATAGATACATATGATGCATGCCTGTCCCTAGTGGCTGATGATATCATCTGTCAGTTATAGAGCCAACCCGACAAGTCCTGGTAGCTAACCATTGGACTGTCCCTCTGTCGCGCATCCCCAACTCGAGTTATACTCAATATAAACTTGATCATAATCATGATCCATATCCATCACCTTCACTGGTGAATATTTACGGGGGCGAGCTCATCCGGGCTTTCACAGTGCCCGACCACACTTACGACATAGGGTCAAAAGAGCTTCGAGTCTCAACCTGGAGTACGTGGTGGCTAGCCACTGCTTCCTCCCAGGGAAACTCTCATCTCCGATAGTGGAAGTGCAACATTCACATTTATCAATATCTCAGCATATATGCATTCATTCTCAGCCATGGATCAACATCCATCTCAGCCATCCGGCTCGCGGTTCAATCCAGAACCAGCCAATATTGATAATCATACACAGCCATTCCGGCTCACGGTTCAATCCAGAACCAGCCAATATTCATAATCATACACAGCCATTCTGGCCCATAATAAAAACAGCACTTCCACCATTCAAAATAATCAAATTCATAAAACCGGCTTTTAGGCCATAAATCACTTTTCTCAAGTCATTTCACTTTGAAATCAAATTTCAACTCTTTTCAGCCTTGGCTTTAAAGATCTCATTTCTCAAATCATCTCAGGCTCATAAGCCACTTTTACTCAAGGTAAATTCCCCTTTTTAGAAACAATGCCACTCTTGGCACCCTCTTTCCAAAACTTCCATAATCATGGCAAGTTAAAAATCTCTTTGAGATATTCAGAATCACCCATCCAACAATGGAATTTTATAACAAAAGTTTCTCGGCAGAGTCCCAAGTCTTTAGGAGAGAATAACATAACTCATTCCGCCAAATTCATTTAAAATCATTAAAACATTGGCTTTCCGATTTGAGTAAGAAAATAGGATCTAAGCCAAACCGAGTCATGTAATTATTTACTTCTTTCAAAGCCGTTTCCTTTACTTAGGCAAAACCAACTTCAACCCCATGATAAATTCTAGAACGTTTCAACTGTTCAAAATTGTTTTAGTCTTGCAAGAATTCAGAATTCAAAGAGTACTTAAAACCTTTCTCAAAACATTTCAAAACGAAACTTGTCAATAGACATTCGGGTTCTTTCAAAGTCATTGAAACTCCTCTAATTGAAACCCTCAAGTCAAATTCAAAGGCATTGCCCTTGTCACATTTAAAACAGCTTTAAAACATAAGTTTCATTCTAAATAACTTTCTCCTGAAAGAGATACCATGCCTTTCTTAAGAAGCAAGACTAAATCAGAATTTTCCCTTTAATAATTCGTTTCAAAAGGATGAACCATCATTTTCTTGATAATTCAAATAAAATAGTAGAAGTCTTTAACTCATCATTTTTCCAGACAACATTCAATAAAGACTCGGATTTTATAGAAATTTTGGCAGCATCTCCCCTAAAACTTGGACTTTGCCACCCGGTTCGGGTCCCAACTAAACCGTCCCATAATCCTTTTCAATAGTCCAGAATCCAAAATCAATTCAAAATCAAGCTAAATTCAACAGTCGCCTCATTGGCATATCTCAAGAAAATCGTTTCAAAATCACACAAATATCAACTGAATTAACTCATTTCCAAAGCTTTAAAGAAACAGTTCAGCAACATTCATTTATCAAACCAGATCATTTAAAGCAAGCCAGGCTGAATTCAAGAGTGGATTCTATTTTTCACATTCTCAATAAAAATTAACTCAAATCAATTCTCAACGGGTTAAACTCGATCTCAAAGCTTTAAAAGAATCAACTTGAAAAGCATTTCGTTTTACAAAACCACACAACAATTCAACCAACAGACGTTCATAACCAACCAAGGCAAATCAAGCTATACATAAGGCTGATACAATCACCAAATACACATTCACTCACATCAGTATCCATATGTAATAATTCCAATATATAAAATATAGTTTTTGGAAAGCGACCCTACCTCAAAACGCAATTCCATGACCCATCGCGCCTCATCCTCCCCGCAACCTCCTTCTCTCTCCTCGAAGCTCGACGGCGGCATCAATCCGAGGCGACGATGATAGCACACGGCGGCGCAGCTCTGCGCGGTGGGTCGCGCTCCTCCTCGCGTGACAGAGGCACAACTGCTGGCTCCAGGAACGGGACGAAGACACGGTGACCCCGACGGCGATTGGGCGCAGCCCATGGCTCCATGGGTGGCGGTGGTGCGGTATTTTACAACCACACTTACTAACCGGCAAGTGCACCGGGTCGTACCAAGTAATACCTTACGTGAGTAAGGGTTGATCCCACGAGGATTGATGGATTAAGCAACAATAGCGTTTGATAGGATTAGTTAGACAAACAGAAAAGAGTGTTGAATATTCAAAGAGCATTAAATAGAAGACAGGGAAATGATTAATTTGGGAATAAAATATTGAGAAAGTAGTTAAGGTTTCAGAGTTATCTATTTTTCCGGATTAACTTTTCTTACTAACTAATTTAATTATGCAGGATTTAATTTATGACAAACTGTATGTGACTAGACCCTAATTTCTTAGACCTTCCTAGTCTCCCCTAAAATTCATTAACTGCCAATTCCTTGGTCAATTAATTCCAATTAGAGGGTGATAATCAATTTCTAGTTTATATGCCACAAAAACTCTAATTATCCAAGAGAAAAAAGGATTATATGTCATGTATCCTATTAAATTCAGATAATTAAAATTTAGGAGAAATAGTTTTCAAGCTGTTGTTCAGGTAAAGAGCTTTTCCAAGTTTTACAAGAACTCAAATAGAAAGAGGGTCATACTTCCGTTCCACCCAAATTCATAAAAATAAAGAGCGAAAACAATTCTTAAATTATAAATCCACACATAAATTAAACTAGTAAAAGCAAGAAAATTAATCCATAGAAATAGACAGAGCTCCTAACCTTAATAGTGGAGGTTTAGTTGCTCATG
The DNA here is from genome assembly GCF_003086295.3 of Arachis hypogaea. NCBI lineage: Eukaryota > Viridiplantae > Streptophyta > Magnoliopsida > Fabales > Fabaceae > Arachis > Arachis hypogaea. The sequence continues at coordinate 29,647,523 of NC_092050.1, forward strand.
GAAAAGAGAAAATAAGGATTCAGGTAAAAATGTACAGAGTTCCAATCTGATGGCATCAGATCCCTTTTTATAACTAATCCTAATAAATTTAAAATCTAATATTTAAAATTAAACTTAAAATAATATCTTTTCCTAATTTAAGATTTAAATTTGAATTAATTAACAGATCTTCGGTGGATGGGTGGGGACCACTTGATTTGTCCATTCTGCAGCTTCTAATATGTGATTTCTGGGCTGAAAACTGGGTCAAAAAAGTCCAGAAATCGTCTCCAGCATTTTTCTACTTTTTCTGCACGTAGCGCATGTGACGCGTCCGCGTCGTCCACGCGTTCGCATCATTTGTGCAGATTTCAGTCCACGCGTTCGTGTTAAGCAGGCGATCGCGTCATTGCGATTTCCTCCATTCCGCGCGGTCGCGTGAGCCATGCGTCCGCGTCGGTATTCGCTGGTCATCTCCTTGGCTTCTTCTCTTTCTCTGCAGAAATTCCATCAAATTCTGCCAAATGCTACCTAAAATAAATAAAATTGCACAAAACTCAAAATAGCATCCATAGTGGCTAAAATATAATTAATTCTTAATTAAATTCAACAATTTAGATGCAAATTCACTAGGAAAAGATAGACAAGATGCTCACGCATCACAACACCAAACTTAAACTGTTGCTTGTCCTCAAGCAACCAAAACTAATATAAGCTTAGGATGTGAATTTGCATGAGAATGAGAGTTCGATTAAGCCCATGTCTCTTCTTATGGTGGGGTTTACAACTGTAATCCTGAATAGTTTTGGCATCTCACTTTATCCTTTGAAGTTCAGAATGATTGGCATCCCTAGGAACTCAGAATTCAGATAGTGTTATTGACTCTCCTAGTTCAGTATGTTGATTCTTGAACACAGCTACTTTATGAGTCTTGGCTGTGACCCTAAGCATTTTGTTTTTCAGTATTACCACCGGATACATAAATGTCACAGACACATAACTGGGTGAACCTTTTCAGATTGTGACTTAGCTTTGCTAGAGTCCCCAGTTAGAGGTGCCTAGAGCTCTTAAGCACACTCTTTTTGCTTTGGACCACGACTTTAACCGCTCAGTCTCAAGCTTTTCACTTGACACCTTCACGCCACAAGCACATGGTTAGGGACAGCTTGATTTAGCCGCTTAGGCCAGGATTTTATTCCTTAGGGCCCTCCTATCCATTAATGCTCAAAGTCTTGGATCCTTTTTACCCTTTGCCTTTTAGTTTAAAGGGTTATTGGCTTTTTCTCTGCTTGCTTTTTCTTTTTCTTTTTATTTTATTTTATTTTTTTTTTTCGCAAGCTTTGTGTTTTTCACTGCTTTTTCTTGCTTCAAGAATCAATTTTATGATTTTTCAGATTATCAATAATATTTCTCTTTTTCATCATTCTTTCAAGAGCCAACAATTTTAACATTCATAGACTTCACTATCAAAAAATATGCACTGTTCATGTCATGCATTCAGAATCACAGAAAATACCACCACATTTAAGTAAATAAGACTATTATTCAATATAGACCCACTTTCTCATGCAATATATCACTCCTATATTTTTTTTTATTTAAGCTCAGTGAGTAATACATGAGACATCTTTTCAGAATTAAAGCAATAGAAAAACTAAACTAGTCCTAAGATTCTAACTAATAAAGGATCATGCAACAAACAAAGCAAAATAACAGGAAACCGGAACATAACATAGAAAAAGAGGGGAGGAATAAAAAATGAAAGGAACTCAACCACCTTAATTATCCTAGCGGTCGCTTTATTCTTTAGGTTGTGCTCCTTCGCGAAGATGATTCGCCTCCCTTTTGTACTAGAAAACCTGTAAGCGCAGTGTCAACACCAAACTTAAGGGTTTGCTTGTCCTCAAGCAAAGAAGAACTGAAAATAGAAAAGACAAATATTAAAATGAAAGAAAAAATAAAAGGATAAGAGAATAAGAGAGAAGTAGGATTGGGAGAGAGAGAGAAAGAAAACTGGGCGGCGCAAGCGACGCGTTTGCGTGGGTCACGCGATCGCGTATGTCGCGCATTCTTCATAATGACGCGTTAGTGTCAGGCACGCGACCGCGTGCCCTGGATTTTGTGCGATTCGCGCGAAGCCAGCCGCGCGCTCGTGTGACTTTCTGTTCGCATGGCTTGGGAACCAAATCTTCATACGACGCGTTCGCGTGAGCAACGCGGACGCGTGGATGGCCATTTATGCAATTGACGCGGACGCGTCGGGCATGCGTTCGCGACCAAATTTGTGCTTTTAGCACACTTCTTGCCTCAAGCCAGCTTAACTCTCTGTCCAAACACCTTTTACATCGATTTTTCGGGTCACGCGTCCGCGTGGATGACGCGGTCACGTGAAGTGGCAAAAATCATGAATGATGTGGTCGCGTGAGCCATGCGTCTGCGTGGGCTTGTTTGTGCTAGAGGCATCATTCTTGCGCCACTCCCGCGCAACTCTCTGTTCAAATTTATTTTTCATGCACACATGATTGACGCGTTCGCGTCAATGACGCGATCGCGTCGTGTGCCTCTTTTTTTTTTTTTGAAATATAGCTTGAGGTGTTCGATTCCTGGAAGAACATAGCTGCATGATCAGAAAATTAGTAAGAACTTCAAAAAAAAATAAATAAAATAAAATAACTAAGAAAACTACTACTACAAAAATAGCTAAGGATACGAATTTATCGGGTAGCCTCCCGACAAGCGCTTCTTTATCGTCACTAGCTTGACGGTCAGCTCCTCTAAGGAGGAGGATCATAGGGGCTCAGCTCTTCACCCCTTACTTTGAACTTCTTTCCTGTGTCTCCATAACGTAGCTCAATATGCTCCAGAGAGAGGATTTTGATTACTGTATAAACCCATGCTGGATTGCTGGTCAACACCACCTTCATTCCTGGGGAGAAACCTTCAGTGGGGATCTTTTTGTTTCTCCATCCTCTGGGTATTTTTTTCTTTTTGGGGACCTCCTCCTTGGTGGATGATGCAGTTTCAACACCAAACTTAGGTTTGATGTCAGGCAGAATTTTATCGGTTGTCACCAAAGGAGGTTTGAGTTGCATATTCTGCTGTGCATCATCAGGGGGTTCTTGAAGGTTTGGATCAATAAGCTCAGCCTGCATGCACCTCTCTTCTTCACCTGTTGAATGTACATCTTTGAAGACATGAAAGACCAGTTGCTCATTATGCACTCTAAGCACTAATTCACCCACTTCTACATCAATCAGAGCTCTTTCAGTGGCTAGAAATGGTCTTCCTAGAATTATAGAGGCATTCTCATCCTCCCCTGTGTCAAGAATCACAAAGTCTGCTGGGAGGAAGAACTTACCTACTTTAACCAAGATGTTTTCCACTAATCCGTATGCAGGCTTCATAGATTTGTCTGCCATCTGTAATGCTATCTTTGTGAGTTGTGCCTCTTGGATTTGCAGCTTCTTCATCACAGATAAGGGCATTAGAATTATGCTTGCCCCTAGATCACATAGGGCTTTCTCAAAGGTTGTGCTCCCAATGGTGCATGGAATTTGAAAGCTCCCTGGATCTGGCATCTTCCTTGGCAAGTTATTCTGAATTACAGCACTACATTCCTTAGTCAGGACTACTGTCTCATCTCCCTTTAAACGCTTTTTCTTTGACAACAGCTCCTTCATGAACTTGACATAGATAGGCATTTGCTCCAAAACCTTAGCAAAAGGAATATTGATTTGTAACTTTCTGAAGATTTCCAAGAACTTTGGAAACTGCTTGTCCTTGGTCTCCTTTTGAAGTCTCTGAGGATACGGCATCTTAGGCTTGTACTCAGGAGCCTTTGGCAGTGTAGGATAAGTGTCAAGAGAGTCTGGGAATGGGTTGTCTGCACGCTTTGGAGGGGCGTGCTCTACTTCTTCCTTCTTCTCATCTGGAGCTTCCTTTTTAACTAGCTCTTCATTGGCCTTGGTCTCAGAGCCAGCTACTTTACCACTTCTCAATTGAATAGCCTTGCAATCTTCTCCTGGGTTCACCACTGTATCCTCTTGAAATGTACTTGTAGACTTCTCAAGTATTTTCTTGCTCAGTTGGCCCACTAGCACCTCTAAGTTTCTAATAGAGGCTCTGGTTTCCTGTATAACTTGTGCTTTCGTACTTGCCACTTGTTCACTTATTACGGTGATAGCCTTGCATTCCTCTCTTGGATTTGGAATTATGTTACCAGGAAGGCTATTAGTGGTCCTCTGATTAATTTCATTAACCTTTGTGGCTAATTGACCCATTTGAATCTCTAGGTTTTTGATGGATGCTCTGGTTTCCTGTCTAAAACCTGTCAATATTGCTTCCAAATCATTGTTCTGTTGGAAACCGCCCTGAAAACTATTGTTGAAGTTCTGAGGTCTCTGAGGTTGGTCCCTCCACCCAAAGTTTGGGTGATTCCTCCATCCCTAGTTGTATGTCTTAGAATATGGATCATTGTTGGGATTTCTAGGACCACTCCCCATGTAATTCACCTGTTCAGAAGAAGGTTGAGCATAATCATAATTATCATTTTGCATAAAGTTACCTGCCATGTCATAGGAGACTTCCTATGGTGGATTTTGGGTGTGGATAGCTGAGACTTGCATGTCACCCATCTGTTGAGTAAGTAGATTTATTTGCTGAGACATCAGCTTGTTCTAAGTAAGAAGAGCATTAACAGCTTCTACTTCCAACACACCTCTCTTTTGAGAGGTCTCAGAGTTCACAGGATTCCTGTTAGATGAGTAGAGATATTGGTTGCTTGCAACTAATTCAATCAGCTCAATAGTCTCCTCTGGTGTCTTCTTCTTGTGCAATGAACCACCTGCAGAAGTGTCTAGGCTCATCTTGGACATCTCACCCAAACCTTCATAAAAGATATCTAGTTTGGTCTATTTGGAGAACATGTCTGGAGGGCATTGCCTAGTCAGTAGCTTGTATCTCTCCCAAGCTTCATAAAGAGTTTCATCCTCCTTCTGTCTGAAAGTCTGAACTTCCAACCTAAGCTTAGTCAGCTTCTTTGGTGGGAAAAATTTTGTGAGAAACTCAGTAACAACCTTGTCCCAAGTATTCAGACTCTCCTTTGGTTGGGAATCTAGCCATAACTTTGCTTTATCCCTCAGAGCAAACGGGAAGAGCATGAGTTTGTACACCTCTGGGTTCACTCCATTTGTCTTCACAGTATCACATATCTGCAGAAAATCAGAAATAAACTGATTTGGATCTTCATGAGGAAGTCCATGATATTGGCAATTTTGTTGCACCAGGGTGACCAATTGTGGCTTCAACTCAAAGTTGTTTGCAGTTATAGGAGGCACCACAATGCTCTTTCCATAAAGGTCTGCAGTAGGAGCAGAATAAGAGCCAAGCACTCTCCTCTGTTGATCATCCCCATTCAGATTTACCACATTGGCATTAGCGTTATTATTTGCCATAGTGGATTATGCAGTCTTGCTATGGTGGATTTTGGGTGTGGATAGCTGAGACTTGCATGTCACCCATCTGTTGAGTAAGTAGATTTATTTGCTGAGACATCAGCTTGTTCTAAGTAAGAAGAGCATTAACAGCTTCTACTTCCAACACACCTCTCTTTTGAGAGGTCTCAGAGTTCACAGGATTCCTGTTAGATGAGTAGAGATATTGGTTGCTTGCAACTAATTCAATCAGCTCAATAGTCTCCTCTGGTGTCTTCTTCTTGTGCAATGAACCACCTGCAGAAGTGTCTAGGCTCATCTTGGACATCTCACCCAAACCTTCATAAAAGATATCTAGTTTGGTCTATTTGGAGAACATGTCTGGAGGGCATTGCCTAGTCAGTAGCTTGTATCTCTCCCAAGCTTCATAAAGTGTTTCATCCTCCTTCTGTCTGAAAGTCTGAACTTCCAACCTAAGCTTAGTCAGCTTCTTTGGTGGGAAAAATTTTGTGAGAAACTCAGTAACAACCTTGTCCCAAGTATTCAGACTCTCCTTTGGTTGGGAATCTAGCCATAACTTTGCTTTATCCCTCAGAGCAAACGGGAAGAGCATGAGTTTGTACACCTCTGGGTTCACTCCATTTGTCTTCACAGTATCACATATCTGCAGAAAATCAGAAATAAACTGATTTGGATCTTCATGAGGAAGTCCATGATATTGACAATTTTGTTGCACCAGGGTGACCAATTGTGGCTTCAACTCAAAGTTGTTTGCAGTTATAGGAGGCACCACAATGCTCTTTCCATAAAAGTCTGCAGTAGGAGCAGAATAAGAGCCAAGCACTCTCCTCTGTTGATCATCCCCATTCAGATTTACCACATTGGCATTAGCGTTATTATTTGCCATAGTGGATTATGCAGTCTTGCAAAGTCTTGCTTGTTGTAAACGTCGCCTGAAAGTTCTTTCAGGTTCAGGATCAAAGTCTAAGAGATGTTCTTTGTCTCTGTTCCTGCGCATACACAAGCAGAAAATAAGAAAAAATGGGACTCTCTACGTCAGAGTGCAGAGAAGTCCCTGTGAGGTAACTTGTGTAAAATAATAAAATAACAATACTAAATAAATAAATAAATAAATTCAAAAATTTAAAAGAAAAAATAAACAGAAAATTAAAATTAACTGGGTAACACCAAACTTAAATTCAGAAATAAAAAAAATAAATTTTTTTTGCTATTTTATTTATTTAAATATAAAATTTTTTTTAATAAAAGGAAAAAAATACGGAAAGGGGGGTAACGTAAACGAAAGGAAAAATAAATAAAAAAAATAAAAATAAACGTAAAGAGAAAAAAGAAAAAAAATGCAAAATAAAAAAAATATAAAAATTAATAATAATAAAAAAATAAAAAAATTATCTAATCTAAGCAATCAAACAACGAGTAGTTGTTAATCACAATCAATCCCCGACAACGGCGCCAAAAACTTGGTGCGGTATTTTACAACCACACTTACTAATCGGCAAGTGCACCGGGTCGTACCAAGTAATACCTTACGTGAGTAAGGGTCGATCCCACAAGGATTGATGGATTAAGCAACAATAGCGTTTGATAGGATTAGTTAGACAAACAGAAAGGAGTGTTGAATATTCAAAGAGCATTAAATAGAAGACAGGGAAATGATTAATTTAGGAATAAAATATTGAGAAAGCAGTTAAGGTTTCAGAGTTATCTATTTTTTCGGATTAACTTTTCTTACTAACTAATTTAATTATGCAGGATTTAATTTATGGCAAACTGTATGTGACTAGACCCTAATTTCTTAGACCTTCCTAGTCTCCCCTAAAATTCATTAACTGCCAATTCCTTGGTCAATTAATTCCAATTAGAGGGTGATAATCAATTTCTAGTTTATATGCCACAAAAACTCTAATTATCCAAGAGGAAAAAGGATTATATGTCACGTATCCTATTAAATTCAGATAATTAAAATTTAGGAGAAATAGTTTTCAAGCTGTTGTTCAGGTAAAGAGCTTTTCCAAGTTTTACAAGAACTCAAATAGAAAGAGGGTCATACTTCCGTTCCACCCAAATTCATAAAAATAAAGAGCGAAAACAATTCTTAAATTATAAATCCACACATAAATTAAAATAGTAAAAGCAATAAAATTAATCCATAGAAATAGACAGAGCTCCTAACCTTAATAGTGGAGGTTTAGTTGCTCATGGAAAAGAGAAAATAAGGATTCAGGTAAAAATGTACAGAGTTCCAATCTGATGGCATCAGATCCCTTTTTATAACTAATCCTAATAAATTTAAAATCTAATATTTAAAATTAAACTTAAAATAATATCTTTTCCTAATTTAAGATTTAAATTTGAATTAATTAACAGATCTTCGGTTGATGGGTGGGGACCACTTGATTTGTCCATTCTGCAGCTTCTAATCTGTGATTTCTGGGCTGAAAACTGGGTCAAAACAGCCCAGAAATCGTCTCCAGCGTTTTTCTACTTTTTCTGCACGTGGCGCATGTGACGCGTCCGCGTCGTCCACGCGTTCGCGTCATTTGTGCAGATTTCAGTCCACGCGTTCGTGTCAGGCACGCGATCGCGTCATTGCGATTTCCTCCATTCCACGCGATCGCGTGAGACATGCGTCCGCGTCGGTATTCGCTGGTCATCTCCTTGGCTTCTTCTCTTTCTCTGCAGAAATTCCATCAAATTCCGTCAAATGCTACCTAAAATAAATAAAATTGCACAAAACTCAAAATAGCATCCATAGTGGCTAAAATATAATTAATTCTTAATTAAATTCAACAATTTAGATGCAAATTCACTAGGAAAAGATAGACAAGATGCTCACGCATCAGGCGGCGATGCCGTGAGCTCCCCTTATTCTCTCCTCTGCCGTGTGGCTTCTTCCCCCTTGCTCGGTTCTGGTCCTCGTGATGGCGGCGAGCGGCGAGCAGCTCGGCGGTGACGGTGAGGCCTGCCGGCGCCAGCCCGCGCCTCTCTTCCTCCCCTGCTTCCCTGTGCGTTCCCTGTTTCCTCCTGGCCCTTTTCTCTCTTTTGTTTCTTCTGGTAGCAGCTGTTGCTGCTGTAGTGTTAGGTGCGTGTGTGTGTTGGGTTCAGGGGAACCGGGTAACCGGGTAGGGTTTTTTAGGGTTAGGGTTCATTTTCAAAAATTAGGGTTAAGGGCATTTTAGTAATTTCACTTAAAAATAGGTATAATGTAGTAATTAGAAATAAATTCTATTTCAACAATAATAGTGCATAAAATACTATTTGCTCATCAATTTCACACTTTATTTTCAATAAAATGTCCAAATCTAAAAATTAGAAATAATATAATTAATTTCTCTATTTTCCAAAATAGTAGTATTAATATTTAAAATATTAATTATTTAATCCAAATAATGTAAAACCCCTCTTATTTCATAACTACCAAATTCATAATCTGAATATAGAAAATAACCCAATAATTATAAAATTGGATAAAAATCATAACTCGTCTCAAATTCAATAAATCAAAACTTGCCTTAATTATCTTTAATAAAATGATTTCCGAAATTAAGGCTATAAATAACTATATGATTTGAGACTTGATCATAATAAGACTTTTCAAAAGTTCTGGGTCTTACATCCTACCCACCTTATAAAAATTTTCGCCCTCGAAAATTGATACAAAATGAAAGAAATTCCATAACAGTTCACCCTTGAACACATTTAAGGAAGAAGCAAAAATATCTCAAAATATAATCATATATATACGATTTTCAAATACTTTGATCGTCATATGCATAAGGGTGCAAAGGTAGGAGTGTGATTGCAAAGCAAACATTACAAGGTAGGCTCGATGCAAAAGATAACATGGGTCAATCATGTGATAGTAGGGCAAGGCATCAAAGGCTATAAAACAGGATGGGGTTAAAACAACGTGCTTAACATCCGCACACTAATCTCATATCAGCCTCAGGGCTTCAACTTTCCAACCTCATCAGGCACTTTTCAATCCCCATATCCGACCACAAGACTGACAACCACAACCCGTTCGCAAGGAACAAAACACTCACAACTCATACGTTGCACACCTACCGCTTCAACTTCCGTATGCACATATCACGTCTTAAAGAACTAATGCATCGAAATTACTACGTCTACAGATCACACGTGATATCAAAACAATTCTCGAGTCTACTCAGAAGGATACCAGATTCAGAAAGGAAAGACATGTGTCAAGAATAATACTCATAGATTTGGGAGAATGTATCCAATCCAGGTAAACAAGGACACTCAACCAATGAAGTTTGCTAGAAATAAATCGATTGACAACTTCAAAGATAACCCTTGTATCAAAGAAATCCAACAGGACCAATAAGAAGAAAATTCAGCGCATTATTTTGAAACAAACTCAAGTTGAGTCGAAGAAATAGGAGGTTTACAGAAAAGAATATCAAACCCAAGACAAGGCTCACAGAACTCAAGAGCACGATTACAAATACTTTCGAATATACTGTCCATGAAAAAGTCGAAAACTTGCGAAAAAAACCACTTTGCAGTCTAGAAGAAAAGTTGAGCAACAAACATTCTTCAAGAGAGTAGCAAAAGCATAAATGTGGCTTTACTTCAATACAATTTCATGCTGAAGTAGATCATGTAGAGTTTTAAAAATAAAATCCACACAAGTTTGGCTAAGAGCTAAAATATTTCCTCAAATATTTTAGAAAGATAATTAGGTGCATAACCTAACCAAAAGCAATCATAAAACTCGAAAGAGAATCAAATGCTTATTCAAAAATTCTAAAAATTCATATTCAAACAAGTGTGTATGACATTTATAGCATGGACGCAAGAGGAAGTTAAACTCTCTTTAGAAAAGAAATTCCGAGGTAGAAATTTGCTTACAATTTAGTAAAGAAAATAAGTGGTGCGTTACAACGAACCGGTTTCCATTAAACAAGGAAGCTTTTCAAAACTTCATTTAAAATAGTGTATGCCAACTTTAAATTAACTTCGCCAAAATTGAACAATGGTTTCAATCTCAATCAAACAACAGAAAATAAATTCCGTTTAAAACTTCTTACAAGAGAATTCAAAACTTCTTTAAAAAGTTCAGAACAAGACTCCCAAAAGTGTTCTTAAAATCACCATCTCAGAAGAACATTCAAGAAGTTTAAGATGTACTAAAAAGGAGTCAAGCCTTGCAAGAAAGGATCTTAAACCAAAGTAGTCCAAATAAGATTCACTAGGCATGAGTCATCAAACAAGCTTTCAATTGATCCAAAAGAATACAAAAGTCATAGGAAAAGACAACTCAATCATTAGTAATTTCTCAAAGGTAAATCTTTAACTAAAAACTCTTGTAGAGAAAATGAGAGAATAAACAATGCACTAATTTGAAACGAATCAAACTGACTCACATACGGATGAGATTCACAAGAGAGGACAAACCAAGATCAATGGTAATTTCACAAGATGTAAAAGATTAGTTAAAAACAGAATCATGTATGACATTCATAGAGGTGAAAAGCTTAAGAAGGAGCGAGTCTGATCATAAGAAGAAAGGTATGAGTCCAACATTTTCAAAAGAACAACAATAGCATAAACCATGTAGTATGCTAAATCAAACTCAAATCAAAATGAATTAAGTAAAGTTTATCAAATGAAACTCAACCGGGATAAAAGTGAAAAATTCCCTTTCTTTCCAGAATTTTGAAAAATACCCTAAATACATAATCAAATGAAGATGTGCATTGGAACTATAGTAAAATTACTAGAAAGTCAAATTGTATTTGAAGTAAATGCGGTTCTGCAAACCAGTAAAAGTACAGGTGGGGTATTAGAAATAAATAGTTGTTAAACTGTATAAGAAATCTTCAAGGTCCCATGTATAGATAAGTGTATATCTAGTCAACAGCAATTTTTATAAAAATCTCAAAATTAGCTGTAATCACTGTCAAATAAGAGGAAAACTGAATCAACAAGTTCTCTAAGAATGAACTCGGAATCCGGAGTTAAAAGTCACAGCACATTAAGACAGGTTCAAGGCTATATCGAAGAATACTTGAATCAAGAAGAACTCAAACAGAGGAAGGTAGGTGCAACAAGGATCTCAAACAAGCATATGAACTTAAGATCAAACAAGAATGCATGTGGATAGAGGAATAGAGTGGAACATCAAACTACTTTTAAAGGGGATTAGCAAACAAGAACTTCAAGTTAGGATATGAAAGAACAAGTCGACTCGAACAGAATTCAAGACTCACAACTGAATAGCCTCGAGAAATAGTTTCTAACGTTCCCAAGACCCGCGATTTCGCTTTACTCAAAACTCGTGGATCGTCTATGATAACCCATTAGTGCTCTCATATACATAATTCACTAGTATTAAGCCGGCCAAACTTAATATCAGGAATTATGCAATGCAAGACTAACGGCATTAATCAATAGATCGTCATGTGCATAAAGCTCTAATTCTCGTCATTCGACAAGACATAATACATGACAAACGCTCAGAGTATGCAACTGAAGCATAGTCGGTCCACTCCTCAGGCTCTACAGGAAGGACTGCTCTGATACCATAATGTAACACCCTAACTACCAAAGCTCACGCTTCCGGCTGCGCAACTCTGATAGCTCGGACATTACGACGACACTTATATTATTTAATACTAAAATATGAGCCTATTTAAAACTTTAAACCACAATACCGCTCCCAACTATACTTTCGTTCGATAACATACATCCATAAATACCATACAACTTACAAAAACTCATAAAGAGTACATCCATATATATATATATATATATATATATATATATATATATATATATATATATATATAAGTAATATTACAAACATAATCCAATACAATTCCTATCCCTCTTACAAATTATATCAAGATAAAGGTGAGGGTACAATAGACCATAACTTAAACAATACAGAGCATCACAACAACAAATAAATAAGCTCTTCGTAACTTCTGCGCCCATATCCTGAAAGGGGAAAAATGTAGGGGGGTGAGAACATCATCCTCGAAAGGGTTCTCAGTAGAGGGTTTTTGGGAATTACTGTAATAGGATACGTGAAGATAAATCGTACTAGTGATTAATAACCGTCTTATGCCTCCTTTTCAAAAACAACGGTTTACAGTAAAAGTAAAGTCTAAAAATCTTTTCTGAAGGAAGAACCGTTCAATTCTCAGAAACTCAAAAGCCTTTCAAAACAGTTTATCTATGCTGAACCAAAACAGCCTTTCATATTTTATTCCAAACCAGAAACACAAAACCGAAATCAACCATCGGTCCATCTCAATTCAACCACGGCCCTAGGCCCAAACAATCCAACCATCAACCAATCACCACAGTCCAACAGAGTCCCAGTAGCAAACACAAATAGGAAGATGCAAGCACAAACAAACAGTTATTGCAAGTAGAACAATTACCAATTATTCACATAGGCAAACCAAGTATAATATGCACACCCAAAAAATGTCACATAGATACACATGATGCATGCCTGTCCCTAGTGGCTGATGATATCATCTGTCGGTTATAGAGCCAACCCGACAAGTCCTGGTAGCTAACCATTGGACTGTCCCTCTGTCGCGCATCCCCAACTCGAGTTATACTCAATATAAATTTGATCATAATCATGATCCATATCCATCACCTTCACTGGTGAATATTTACGGGGGCAAGCTTATCTGGGCTTTCACAGTGCCCGGCCACACTTACGATATAGGGTCAAAAGAGCTTCGAGTCTCAACCTAGAGCGCGTCGTGGCTAGCCACTGCTTCCTCCCAGGGAAACTCTCATCTCCGATAGTGGAAGTGCAACATTCACATTTATCAATATCTCAGCATATATGATTCATTCTCAGCCATGGATCAACATCTATCTCAGCCATCCGGCTCGCGGTTCAATCCAGAACCAGCCAATATTCATAATCATACACAGCCATTCCGGCTCACGGTTCAATCCAGAACCAGCCAATATTCATAATCATACACAACCATTTTGGCCCATAATAAAAATAGCACTTCCACCATTCAAAATCATCAAATTCATAAAACCGGCTTTTAGGCCATAAATCACTTTTCTCAAGTCATTTCACTTTGAAATCAAATTTCAACTCTTTTCAGCCTTGGCTTTAAAGATCTCATTTCTCAAATCATCTCAGGCTCATAAGCCACTTTTACTCAAGGTAAATTCCCCTTTTTAGAAATAATGCCACTCTTGGCACCCTCTTTCCAAAACTTCCATAATCATGGCAAGTTAAAAATCTCTTTGAGATATTCAGAATCACCCATCCAACAATGGGATTTTATAACAAAAGTTTCTCGGCAGAGTCCCAAGTCTTTAGGGGAGAATAACATAACTCATTCCGCTAAATTCATTTAAAATCATTAAAACATTGGCTTTCCAATTTGAGTAAGAAAATAGGATTTAAGCCAAACCGAGTCATGTAATTATTTACTTCTTTCAAAGCCGTTTCCTTTACTTAGGCAAAACCAACTTCAACCCCCATGATAAATTCTAGAACGTTTCAACTGTTCAAAATTGTTTTAGTCTTGCAAGAATTTAGAATTCAAAGAGTACTTAAAACCTTTCTCAAAACATTTCAAAACGAAACTTGTCAATAGACATTCAGGTTCTTTCAAAGTCATTGAAACTCCTCTAATTGAAACCCTCAAGTCAAATTCAAAGGCATTGCCCTTGTCACATTTAAAACAGCTTTAAAACATAAGTTTCATTCTAAATAACTTTTTCCTGAAAGAGATACCATGCCTTTCTTAGGAAGTAAGACTAAATCAGAATTTCCCCTTTAATAATTTGTTTCAAAAGCATGAACCATCCTTTTCTTGATAATTCAAATAAAATAGTAGAAGTCTTTAACTCATCATTTTTTCAGACAACATTCAATAAAGACTCGAATTTTATAGAAATTTCGGCAGCATATCCCCTAAAACTTGGACTTTGCCACCCGATTTGGGTCCCAACTAAACCGTCCCACAATCCTTTTCAACAGTCCAGAATCCAAAATCAATTCAAAATCAAGCTAAATCCAACAGTCGCCTCATTGGCATATCTCAAGAAAACCGTTTCAAAATCACACCAATATCAACTGAATTAACTCATTTCCAAAGCTTTGAAGAAACGGTTCAGCAACATTCATTTATCAAACTAGAGCATTTAAAGCAAGCCAGGCTGAATTCAAGAGTGGATTCTATTTTTCACATTCTCAATAAATATTAACTCAAATCAATTCTCAACGCTTTAAAAGAATCAACTTGAAAAGCATTTCGTTTCACAAAACCACACAACAATTCAACCAACAGACATTCATAACCAACCAAGGCAAATCAAGCCATACATAAGGCCGATACAATCACCAAATACACATTCACTCACATCAGTATCCATATGTAATAATTCCAATATATAAAATATAGTTTTTGGAAAGCGCCCCTACCTCAAAATGCAATTCCATAACCCAAACGCCTCACAGAGTCCTTTCCGCCTCAACCCGAACTTACGGCAACCAAAACCTCAGCTCCAAGCCACTTTTGCAACAGTCTCAACAACTCTAATCGCAACATACAACAACCGAAACTCAATCTTATAGCAATTAATGCCATAAACCTCAGCGTGAGATTACAGAACAGTAACGAAAGGGCTTTCAAATCGAAACGCTTACCGAACCGAAGAAGGAACGGCTGAACCGAAACAGCGGCGGTCTCCGAGCCGGTTCAGCGGCAACTCAGCAGCCACCTCAAGCGGCAGCGGCGACAAATTCCGATCACGATAACCGGAACCAACACGCAGTGACTATAATATCCTCGGAATTCAAAAAGGACAGAAACCACAATTAAAACCCTTACCGGCAAACTTTTCCGGCGACAGCAGCAAGGTTTCAAGTGGCAGAAACTCAGCCTGGAGCTCCAGCGGTGATTCCGGAAGCCACATAACCATTCCCGGTGGTCAGAAACACAGAGGCGCAGCTTACCCCTCCGACAGCGACACCTACGGCGGCCTGAACCCTTTTTCCGGCGGCGGTGAGACCTCTAATAGCGCCGGCGCGGCTCACTCTGCTCCATAGCACAACAGCGCCTGGCCCTTCCCCCACCGCGAGCTCTCTGCCTCTCGCTATCCTTCGTGGCGGCTCTGGTGGCCGTTCCTGACGGCGATGGCAGTAGGGGTGGCAGAACAAACCACCATCGCGCCTCATCCTCCCCGCAACCTCCTTCTCTCTCCTCGAAGCTCGATGGCGGCATCAATCCGAGGCGACGGCGATAGCACACGGCGGCGCAGCTCTGCGCGGTGGGTCGCGCTCCTCCTCGCGTGACAGAGGCGCAACTGTTGGCTCCAAGAACGGGACGAAGACGCGGTGACCCCGACGGCGACTGGGCGCAGCCCACGGCTCCATGGGTGGCGGCGATGCCGTGAGCTCCCCTTCTTCTCTCCTCTGCCGCGTGGCTTCTTCCCCCTTGCTCGGTTCTGGTCCTCGTGATGGCGGCGAGCGGCGAGCAGCTTGGCGGTGACGATAGGCCCGCCGGCGCCAACCCGCACCTCTCTTCCTCCCCTGCTTCCCTCTGCGTTCCCTGTTTCCTCCTGGCCCTTTTCTCTCTTTTGTTTCTTTTAGTAGCAGCTGTTGCTGTTGTAGTGTTAGGTGCGTGTGTGTGTTGAGTTCAGGGGAACCGGGTAACCGGGTAGGGTTTTTTAGGGTTAGGGTTCATTTTCAAAAATTAGGGTTAAGGGCATTTTAGTAATTTCACTTAAAAATAGGTATAATGTAGTAATTAGAAATAAATTCTAATTCAACAATAATAGTGCATAAAATACTATTTGCTCATCAATTTCACACTTTATTTTTAATAAAATGTTCAAATCTAAAAATTAGAAATAATATAATTAATTTCTCTATTTTCCAAAATAGCAGTATTAATATTTAAAATATTAATTATTTAATCCAAATCATGTAAAACCCCTCTTATTTCATAACTGCCAAATTCATAATCTGAATATAGAAAATAACCCAATAATTATAAAATTGGATAAAAATCATAACTCGTCTCAAATTCAATAAATCAAAACTTGCCTTAATTATCTTTAATAAAATGATTTCCAAAATTAAGGTTATAAATAACTATATGATTTGAGACTTGATCATAATAAGACTTTTCAAAAATTCTGGATCTTACACTATCAACCTCATAGCTATGGTTACCATTACGGCTTTTCTTGAGGCTTTATCATCTCCCGTGTTTTGCCTTCAAATTCTAACAATCAATGGAATAATAAAGTTCTTACTTACAACATGTTGCATATATCTCAACTTCAAAATTAGAAAAATGCGAGGAGGGCAACACTTTTTATCGAATAGTATAACCTCCCTACTTATAAAACGAAAGGGATTTCCAAATTAGCAACACCACTGTTGTCGTGATAGTTGCTCTGCGCAAGTTCCTTTAAGCTAGTCCAAGATCTTTTCCGTTTTTTGCTTGTTGTGCTGAGTTTTCGATGCTTCTGCTTTAGCAGATATGCTTGCAGTTTCAAGCGCCTTCTTAGATTTTCTCTTCTTTGAGGTTGTGGCATTACGCTTGATGGGGTGGCTGGACCATCAACAAAGTGGATATCTATATCTGCAACTCTCAAAGCAGACGCATTTGCTTCTTTTGCATTGTCTTCACATATAATGCCTTTCTCCAATTTTGAAGACTTGTTTGTGATGGTTTTTGTTGCTGGTGTTGATACCAATGATGTTTTGGTTTTAGATGGGCATAGTCCTTTCATATGTCCCTTAAGGGCCACCCAGTTTACATTGTGATTCAGGCAAAAATGGCACTTGTGCACTACATCGTTTTGACTGTGTTTATGCTTGCCTCAGTGCTTTGATCTATTCTTCCCAATTTACACAGTTGAATTGAAGCCAGGTTGAAGAACAGTTTCACATCTAAAAAAACAGTCAAATTACTTGATGTTAAGATATTTACAAGAAAACTGTATTTGGTAACCTAGGAAATGAATGCATTAAAGGTTCAAACAAATAAATAACCCAAAGTAGATGTCTGCCAGATTTTGTGAGCATAACAAACAAGAGTAAATTAAGTATTTTTTGGGGACAAAAACAAGTTGTTGTTATCCTTCTGAAAAAACGTTTAAGCATTTTGGTTTACTGGAGACCCTATGCTCTTAGATTCTGCCAAAATACATAAAATAAAAGATCACCAAGTGCCTCAATGTATATGTTATAGATGCTGATATTAGCATTTAGTTTTCGTGAATAAATATAAGTGAGTAAGTAGAGCAACTCATAAATTAATGTGTGTTAAAACTACTTACATAGCATACATAAATATAGGAAGCAGGAATACATAATAAGGACATGAAAAATATACATATACAGTATACAAATGCTATTGCAAACAAGTGGTAGTTTGTTTCACACCCTGAGGTGGTAGTGAGGTCAATTGGGAGAGGAGAAGAGGCTTCTATTGCTAGAAGAGTGCAGATTCTTCCACTACCCATTTCACTATAGCAGAAGAAATAGAATTAAGCGTAAAAAAGGAAAGATTGAAAGTGAGGATATTCCTGTAACTAATTTGCCACCTGGCACAATCAGTGAGGAAGGTGTGAAAGAGGGTGCAGAAACATGATTCCATCCGGGATTGAGAAGAGTGTCAATTTTGTTTGGAAAGATCAGGCTAGGCTTAGGAGAGGGGCTGGCTCTCAAAATACAGCCATTGTTTCCCCTGTTTCCCTGTTAACTCTGCATTTTCCCCTTTTTGGTGTTCTCATTGATGGCTCTCAAATCTTGAAATTTAATCAAATGGACGAGTTCATAAATCTTAAACAAAAGGCAAGGAAACACACTGACAATATGAGAAATAACCCAGATGGAGAACAAAATCCCCAAGCATTATTCCATCGGCCTCAGCAGCAGTGGCCAAATGCTGCTCATAGAAGGCTCCCAAAGATGGTATCTGAGCCTCATGACTGGCCCAAACTGCAATATTTTTCAAGTGCTCAACCTCTACTAATGATTTAGAGCTGGTTCTTGCCTTTTTGAGTATTTTTCCTTTGGTTTCTTCCCTGGATGATACAGGAACATGAGGCTGAAAAGCCGGTTTTTTAGTTCCTCCTCCTCCTCCTCCTCCTAGCTTCCCCATGCCTCACTACAGCTTTCTTCGCACTTTGCTCTTATCACTTTAACTCACCAAAATATCAATTGTAATGTTTAATTTCTTCCATGAATTTTGGACGAAAGCTAGACCTTACTGGCACCATTCTAACCCATCGAATGATCAAAGCTAGTGATTAATTTTCTTAAAAAAATTTGCATAGAAACCAGTCTCACATTACTATATGGTAACCTAAGATTTTTAACTGACCACTAATACCGTTGCAGATTACAAGTTGCCTCTAGACTTAATCCGGCAAAGGGTCACTTGACTCTAACAATAAGAGCTTCTAAAACTTTTTGAAAACCATCACTTTTGTCTAAATACGTTAGCAATGTTCTGCATAAAACAGGGTAGCCAAAATTACACATGATGATGCACATGATGGTGGTGATCTTCCTTCCTAGTTCCTCTTCTACCAAGCTAAGTCATACTTCACCTCAACACTATTCGATGGGCCAATTTTCACAACATTTGTTGCACTAATACTTTCTAGTGCAGATAAATTTTCTACATTCTCGTGCCATAACCAGGAGTTGAAAGCATCAAACCAAAAAAATACATTTTTTATTTCCTTAGAACTTTGCAAGTTTTTCACTATACTTAAACTAACACCAAACACCTTATGTGCATACCTTTGTTCAACAAAAAGAGAAAATTTGATTAACAAGTCCATATCAATGTCCCAGCAACGTACACCCATCTACCTAGCTTTAGCTTACAACACAGCAAAATAAATAAATAAATAAATAAAAATTCAGAAGCATTGTACACCTTGCAGAAAGAATAGAAGAGGCGGAGAACCGGACGGCGAACGCGGCGGTGCCGAAAGCTCTTGGATTGCCGGAGATCCTGTGCCTTTGCAGTTTGCAGCAATGGAGTTGGAAAACGAAGTCGACGAACAGAGTCAAATATATATATTTGGAACAGCGAACAGAGTCCACTTACTAGTACGGTCTTAAAATTCGGCCCAGCCCAAAATATTGTAAAAAGAATCACTCGATGTAGATTTGGATGGTCCCCTTTTTTTTTTTTGCCTTCCTTTTTATTCCCCTTTTTGGTTCTATTCAATGGAAGGGTTGAAAATTATTCTAGTATTCCTTTTTTAATTAATTAAGGATTGTTTAGTAATATCATCCTTGATCACTTTTAATTTTAATTTCTTTTTTAATATAATTTTCCATTAGATTCATACAAAGTGACAAGAAATTAAGAGAATATTTTATTGTACTTAACTCAAAACTATATTAGAAATATTAAGCAGTGAAGTAGTTTTACAATTTAGTCTAACTAAGTTTTATTATACGTATGCTCTTTTTTTTTTCATGTGTCTCTTCATCTATGTGACTTTCTTCTTCATTTACTTTATATTATTTTTTTTCTCCTTCTTTTGCATTTTCTTCTCTTTCTCACTTTTCTTCTTCTACATCATTATCATCATCATCACCATCTTCTCCTCCTTCTCTTTCTCCCACTACAAAAATTGTTAATTATCATCGAAAATTGCTATAAAAATTCAATGATAATTTAATTACTGTTGAATTTTTTGTCAAATGAAAATGAATTTTAAATTGATCGCCGGTAAATAGCTATCTTCAGATTTTATGAATTTGACGCTAATTACTACTAGAAAAACTTGACAGTAAATAATTTTTAGGAGACAAATATGGGAAAATGTCACCGTCGCCTGTCGGACGCCAATTATTACCGCTGGGTATTGCTGATCCTAAATTCGACGCTAATGAATGGCGTAATTCACTTTTTAAAAATAAATCAAAACGTTACAGTCAGATTTTTTCTAGTAAATTCGACAATAATAAATAACAATTTTTTCTGGATAATGCATATATACAATATCATTACTATAACCTGCTATATCAGATTCAATATTATGAGAATTAATATTTATACCAAATTAATCGAAACTAAATGTTATTTTTAATTAATACAACAAACAAAAATGTGAAACAATAAATATAAGAAAAAATTAATGTCAAACAAATGTAAATAAACCTTAATAAATGGGTCCTAATAGTCATCCTCATCGTCACCCTAATTCTGTTACTGCAGTGGTAGAGATACCGATGCAAATGACAATGAGCCCATCCAAGGCTCCAATAGTGGTGCTGCCATCCGTGTGTATTTGGTTATAGTAAACCGCCATCTGCTGCCACATCTTCTGGATCTACTCTAAAACTCCTACTTTAGAAAAATCTAAATCTAAATCCTGCATTTCTCGCTCTACCAAA
Organism: Arachis hypogaea; assembly: GCF_003086295.3. Classification (NCBI taxonomy): domain Eukaryota; kingdom Viridiplantae; phylum Streptophyta; class Magnoliopsida; order Fabales; family Fabaceae; genus Arachis; species Arachis hypogaea. The sequence goes on from NC_092050.1 coordinate 29,668,361, forward strand.
CGTGTAAGGAGCTCTTGGTACCTTTTTTCAGACTGATGCAATTGTTGACCCTGATCTTGTAGGCTCTGGGTCAGGTAGTGGACCTGTTCGCACAAATCGACGTTTTAGGGAGGTACAACACTGGTGGTTGAGGTGGAAAAAGTCCTTAAGGTGGAGGTGTGAAAATTGCTGGCAAAGAATGACCCTACTCCAAACATGCAATTCTTATATGGCTCAGATATGGTCTCGCGCCACACTCTATCAAGATCCACTAGCACTAAACAAGTTGACTCGTGGCATTCCTCTCCATTATGGTGAGATTGTTGGGTCGCAGCCTCCAATTCCTTTAATACAATTATAGATACCATTATTTAAAAATCATTACATGTCATTAGATAAAGACAATTACTCACATAAAAATTTTCAGATGATAAAAAAATCTTTTATTGTTCTCTTTCAGCATGTCAGTGTACTTCAAGACTTTAACCATGGTGACCACATGGTCCAATGACTTTTTTTGTACATATTGAACAAATAGGTTTAAACAAGTGACAATTAATTTAAAAAATAAACATCAAATTAACTTAAGATATTTCTAAATGACATACGAAAACCATTCTTGCTTAACCTTCTGCTCCTTTTTTTTCCTCTTCTTCTTCCTTCATTATCATCATCATCATCATTATCATGTTCTTCTTCTCTTATATATGTTCAATAAAATTATTGAGTACATAAATTTTGATGCATATCACAAAAAATTTGTAGTGACCAGGACATAAATTTTTGAAGAATCATATACCTAAAACATTAGTTCAGCTAATTAACAAAATACATTCAATATATCAAGTATTATCAGAACTCAACATAAAATGATTAGATAAAAAATAGAAAAATTAGTATAGAAATGACAAAAAAGCTTCAACAAAAGTAATTTTTGAGTTGTGCAGGAAAAATTTGCTAGGCTGTGCCAAAATTTTCATTGTTATATCGATAAATATTTGTATTATATATGCGCAAAATTTTTTGTGCCATGTGCAAAAAATTCTATACTATATTAATAAGTTTATGTGTTATGTGCAAAAATTTTAGTGTTATATTAATAAATTTCTGTGCTTTTTAAAAAGCATTTTTGTGATATATCGATAAAAAGAAGCGGTTAATGCATGCATACGTTGGTTTTTGCTGGACTTGCGCTAATTTAGTTTGACTTAATTACTAAAAATGTTTATACGTGTAAAAGTACTATAATTATATTATAAAAACAAATTTTTTATATTTTTATTAATATAATTTGTGTTACATGGAGTTAATTTTATATTGAGATTGTTTCTTTAGTATATTTATCAAATATATATTCGACTTTATTTCTAATTTATTAAATTTTTATGTATAACATCTAAACTCATAGATACACTCTTAAGAATTACAATTTTTTTATTAACAAAAAATATAGAAAACTAATTTTTAGTTAACCAATTATAGGGTTTAAATTTATAATTTAAGATTTAGGGTTAAGAATTCTTGATTTAGGGTCAAAAATTTAAGATAAAATCTATTCTAAGTAACCAACTAATTAAAACTAAGCCACCATATGCCAATAATCTAAAAAAGCTCAATACTCAGACACAATTTTTTATTGAAAGTACTCTTTTAAATTTTTTTCCTTCTTCTTCCTCCCAATACCCCAATTTCACCTACCACTACAATCCAGCTACCTCCACCATACACTAGCCACTATTGTTGCATTGCCAACCATTGTTAGCGACTACCTCCAGCGACAATCTCTGGCAACCACTAGCCACCCACCATCGGTCAGCCTAAATTCTAAACCATAAATTATAAATCCTAAATTCTAAACTCTAAATCTTAATTTTTTTTATTTGATTTTGGATATTTTTATTATTTTTAATTTTAGATGTTTCTTTTTATTGTGAATTGTTAGTTATTTTATTGGCTAAAAATTGTTAATTATTGATACTTTGTCTAAAGATAAAGAAAATAATTTTTAAAAAATTAGTTGATATTGGTTGAAAAAATTTGGTTCTATAGCATTACTTTTTTATTAACATAAAAAAGTAAATTGTTGGTCAAATAATATTGTAGAACATGAAACCACCACAAACTCGAGTTTGACGGTCTTATAATTGTCCCTGCAGATGCTGAATAACATATTAAAATTCAACTATGTATAAAAGCTTAAAGATTTTGACAATAGTTGGATTGGTTATATACGTAAATTGGTAACGATGGTTTTTTATTCTGTCATTATGAAAGGTCAGCCATGTGATTTCTTTAAACTAAATAGAGAAATCTACCAAGAAGAAAATAAATTTATTTAGAATAAAATTAATATGATTAAGTATCATTTACTTAGATGTGATTAAAAAATAATTGAATAATTATGTACCGTAAAAAATTAATATTATTAAAGGATAAAATTAAAATTTATTTCTATGTATCGTTTTTGTCCTCAACGTTTTCGTCCTATTTAAGTCTCTAATATTTCAAAAATTGTCTCAATTTTGTTCTGCCGTCAATTCCGTTAACAGATTTCTAATGGCAGGACAACATTGAGTCAATTTTGAAACGTTAAGGACTTAAATAGGACGATTCAAATGTTAGAGACAACTTTGAGACTTACCCCAAATTTTGGGGACAAAAATGATACTTTACTCTTAAATTTATTATGTGAAGAAGTTTTAGTATTTTGGAAATGGATGATAATTAAGGTGAATTAAAATTGGAGTTGTTCTGTTGAGCTATAATATAGAATCATTGAGACTTGAATGTTTTATCAAGTGTTCATAGATATTTTGGAATCAGTTGATACGTGCTTCAAATATTCGTGATATGAAGAGTTCAAGTGTTATTTAGAAGATATTAGTTTACATTTTTAGAATATTTTAATTTAATGTATTTTGATTTTTGTTTATTTAATTACTAGATTGGGTCTCATGTTTATGGATTTTAGGGTTTTTCTTTGTTTTAACCTAATAAGAGGTTATAAATACCTCCTTAGCTATTGTAGTCGTAGTATAGAATTTTTAGAGGTTTGAAAATCCCTTTTTTTTTGTTTCGTGATAAAACCATGGTGTGGACAATTGAGGTTGAGGAGTCTCTCTTGTTGCATCGGGGAATTGGTTAGAAGGTTGAGGAGTCCATTCGAATCAATTCCCAAACTATGGCGTTGACAAGTTAGGTTGAGGAGTCCCTTTTTTGTTGCGTCAAGAAATTGGGTAGAAAGTAGAGTGATTCTCTTGTATTCAAATTCAATCTATCCTTTTTATTTCTATTTCAATTTCAATGTATCTTCTTATTTAATTTCAATTCTTGACAAAAATGATAGATTGAAATTGAATAAAAAGAGAATCATTCTACTCTCTACCCAATTTCTTGACGCAATAGGAAAGAGACTCCTCAACCTAACTTGTCAACGCCATAGTTTGGAAATTGATTCGAAGGGACTTCTCAACCTTCTAACCAATTCCCCGATGCAACAAGAGAGGGACTCCTCAACCTCAATTGTCCACACCATGGTTTCATCATGAAACCAAAAAAAAAGGTTTTGAAACCTCTAAAAATTCTATACTACAACTACAATAGCTAATGAGGTATTTATAACCTCTTAAAACAAAGAAAAATCCTAAAGCCCATAAACATAAGGCCCAATCTAGTAATTCTAGTAATTAAATAAACAAAATCAAAATACATTAAATTAAAATATTCTAAAAATGTAAACTAATATCTTCTAAATAACACTTGAACTCTTCATATCACGAACATTTGAAGTACGTATCATTCTCCTCCTCTGCAAAACAAATTCATCTTCGAATCATGTAGGTGGAAAAATAGTATATGAAAAGCACAATAATTACAAGAAAGATAATTTCTTTTTTTTGTATATATTTCTTTTTTCTCTTTTTTTGCACTGTATACTTTTTTTAATAATAAAATCAACAATGATGACAAAACAATAATGAAACACAAACGGAAAATAAGAACACGAGAACTTAAAGGAAGACGCGACAGACACTGGACTCTTTTTTTTATAATAAAAAAAGAACAAATATAGATTAATAAGAATTAATCTAATACCTGAGTTCTGATACCAAATAATAAAGAAATAAGAAATAAACAAGAAGATAAAGATTTAAACTGAATAAAAAAATACATTAAAATTGAAGATAGAAATAAAAAGATAGATTGAAATTGAGTACAAAGAGAATCACTCTACTTTCTACCCAATTTCTTGACACAACAAGAAAGGGACTCCTCAACCTAATTTGTCAACGCCATAGTTTGGGAATTGAATCGAAGGGACTCCTCAACCTTCTACTCAATTCCCCAATGTAACAAGAGAGGGACTCCTCAACCTCAATTGTCCACACCATAGTTTCATCACGAAACCAAAAAAAGGGGTTTTAAAACCTCTAAAAATTCTATACTACGACTACAATAGCTAAGGAGGTATTTATAACCTCTTATTAGGTTAAAACAAAGAAAAACCATAAAGTCCATAAACATAAGGCCCAATCTAGTAATTAAATAAATAAAATCAAAATACATTAAATTAAAATATTCTAAAAATGTAAATTAATATCTTCTAAATAACACTTGAACTCTTCATATCACGAACATTTGAAGCAAGTATCATCAGTACTTATCGTGATAGTTCTGTATGTGAACATGTTGAATCAGGTTGCCAATGTATTGTGGGTGATATCTTTTATTGGTGGTCTTTTCAACTTCCTAACTTTAATCTATATGGGCAGGCTCTTTACTTTTTTAGCTTTTATACAAGGATATTATATTTTTTACATAGTTTTTGCCTCTGTTAATTTGCTGCTGATATTTCAATAATTTTCTTGATAGGTGTTCTTCTAAGCTTGTCAGTTCCTGTTTTGTATGACAAGTTCCAGGACCAAATCGATGCTAAGCTGTACATGATAAATGGAATTATTGAGCCATATTATAGAAGGATTTCAAGCAAGATTCCAAAACTGTGAAATAAAAGAAGGTGCAGTAGGTAAGCAACATGTACCTTCACTTTTCATATTTGAACCTGATAGTTGCTAAAAGAGAAAATATTGCTGTCTTATTTATCTCTGTGGTGCAATGTTCAATTTTTGCTCTACCAAGTGCAAAACACGATCTTATGTTGCTTTTACTTGTAGTATATATGCATAATGTTAGTTAGGTATATGTTGATCATTTCTATCCTTTCGCCATCTCTCTATTTTAAGCAGATGACTATTTTGATTTATCATTTTAACTGATTTAGCAATCATAACTGAGTTTTATAAGCAATATGTTAAAAACCTTAAAATAGTTTACCTGAATTTTTGGGTTAACTTCTTCAAGTTTGAAATTCAGGATGCACATGGACAAGCGAAGTCGATTTAGGGGTATATAAATGAGTGCTTAACATATGAAGTACTTGAGGTTTTTCTTTAGCTGGGATGTTTTCGCTATTTTAATTGATGGTTATTGAAAAGTGATAACACTAATCTTGGTGTATTTCAGGTTGGAGCACGGGGTTTACAATATCTCAAGGATGAGGGAGTCAGCAGCAAATAGATACAAAGTCTTTCGGATTCCAGTTCATTGGATGCTTGATAGTGGCTTTGTGACTCAGGTAACTTGCCGGTTGCACATGCTTAATTTTATTTTATCTCCATATATAGCTTCAGCAATAACCAAATTTGAACTGAAATAACAGTATATCTTACGGATTTCTAGACAATTGTCTTCAAGTGTTAGTTATTAATGTTAGTGTTGGTCTCCAAGTATTTTTATCTTGATGCATTTCTTATCTGTGTATACTTTTTAAAATGTTTGAATAGAAATTGAGAAAAAAAATTGGGATAATTGTATTTGTTAAATGTTAAGCAGATAGAACTTTTACAAGTGCCTAAAGGGTATATGTGCAACATTTTCCATTTATTATTTTTTTTCAAACTATTCAAATATGGATGAAATTAATAGCTCTAACATGTCTGTGTTAAAATATCCAATTTCTAGTTTAAATATTATGATGAATAATACTTAAAAAGCATTTTTTGATTGAAGTTGCCTTTCATCACAGAGTTCGTGCCCTGGGATGATTCCGTCGGCCGTGAATGACATTGTTGCTGGTCTAAAAGGATTCAGAGATGATGATGTGAAGCCATTTTAATTTCTTCTTGTTTGAATGCAGTTGAGACTCAGGTTTGTTTGTAGATAGAAATAATTTAATTCTTTTTCTTGTTAATGTAAGAATATATACAAGTAACTTAGCAAGGTAGTGAACCTAAATCTAACGCCATTGACATGAATACATGATTTAATTGCATTGATATTGATTAGAACGAAAGTAGAGGATTTTCTTCTCTCTATTTTTCATACAAACAGTTTTTAACTAATGAAATTTCTTAGGATCCTCATTCATTGTATGTCTGATTGCAAATCAAAATAATTTAACCAACAAAGTAAGCAATAAGTTCTTCTTTTTCTAGCTAGGTTTATATTCTCCGCCTCCCTTCATTCTTTGTCTCAATGTTTCGAAAATAATAATTAGAACTAGATATTAAGCATTAGAAGAGGGATATAGAGCTAGCGTTAATTTTTTTTATTGACTTTACATTATTATTGAGGAACTTTCAACATGGGATAGTAGTAGTTAATTACTTTGATAATAGTTATTATTGTTTATTACTGAGATATATATATATATATAACCCAACTATGGTTAAGATAAGGACCAATTACAATGTGACACATAATGAAGGGTAACTTACATGTTATTTTAGAGGGAGTTGGGTAGCATTCACCTCTATATATATATATATATATATATATATATATATATATATATATATATATATATATATATATATATATATATATATCAAAAGGTAATTAAAAAAGCAATGATGGCTGTGAAAGATTTGGAGAATATATTATTAAGATTTTATTCCTATGAAAATATGTTGAGGTATCTGATTTGTTTGATAAACTGAATTTGGCAGATTACAAAAATTTAGGCTAGAGTGGTTATTCTTGTTTGGTACTGTTTTCAGGAGGTTCTTTTCTTTTCTTTTTTTTTTTTTTTTGTTTTATATGAACTTTGGCTGTTGCTTGATGAAGAGATTTTATGTCGGTATAGAATTTTATAGATAAATTCTCATTGCAAGTATAGTTTCTAAACCAATAAACAATCCTCAATAAAAAATTTGTTTGTCACAAGTACAAACCCCAATAAAAATAACCAAAGTATTCAAACCTCGGGTCGTCTCTCAAGAAATTGCAGGAAAGTGTTCTTGTTATTGGTTATGGGACAAGTATTTTTGGGGTTTTGAATAAAGAAACAAAAAATGTAAATGGCAATAAAGTAAAGGAAACTCAAATAATAAAAAGGTCTTGACAAGGGTTGATGGTTAAGGATCTTTATCCTTGTTACTAACCTCAACATGATAATTGCAAGGATCAATCCCATTAAGTCATCCTCTAACAAGTGGAGGAAAGTAAAATGGACTACATCAATCCTAATCCATAAGTCCTAGCCACCTTGTAAGACCCAGAACTTTTGAAAAGTCTTATTATAATCAAGTCTCAAATCATATAGTTATTTATAGCCTTAATTTTGAAAATCATTTTATTAAAGATAAATAAGGCAAGTTGTGATTTATTGAATTTGAGACAAGTTATGATTTATTATCCAATTTGATAATTATTGGATTATTTTCTATATTTGAATTATAAAGTTGATAGTTATAAAATAATAAGGATTTTTATATGATTTGGATTGGATAAGTAATATTTTAAATATTAATACTGCTATTTTGGAAAATGAAGAAATTAAGTATATTATTTCTAATTATTTGACTTGAGCATTTTATTGAAAATAATTTGTAAAAATTGATGAGCAAATTGTATTTTCTATATACAATTAGTGTTGGATCTAATTTGGGTTTCAATTACTATAGTATCCCCAATTTTATGCGAAACTACTATATTGCCCCTTACCCTAATTTGGCATACCCTTCCCTCTATTTTCTCTTCATGCTGCGCAGCCTCAAACCATCTTCTTCACTGTCTTTGCTGCGCAGCCCTACCCTAACTAAGCACACACGCATGGTTCTTTAAACTAGAGGAAAAAGAAGAACGGGAATCAAGAAGGGGGAAATCAGAAAACACAACACACACACCCACGAAGCATTTTTGGTCGCGGAGAAGGGGAAGGGAAGGGGAAGAAGTCGCGCCGGTGTACTGGGTTGCACCACCACCATGTCGCCGTCTAATCGAGGAGGGGGAAGAGCGCCGCGCCTCTCTGTCTTGCCGCCGCTGAGCTCGCACACAGGAAGAGAGGAGATGCGCGAAAGGGAGCCACTGCGGGGAAACCATCGCCGCCTGCCACCATCGCCGAGCGTGGGGCCGCCGTCCTCCTCGTCGCCGACCAGCCCGTCTCGTTGCCGCCGTCGAACCCGTCCCTTGCCGCCGCCGTTGAAGCTGTGAACAGAGAAGAGGGAAAGGGATGAGTCGCGAGGAAGCAATGCTGCCCTTCCATCGCCGCTGCTGCCACGGTTGTGGTTGAGGGTATCCCCGTCGCCGTGGGTGGTTCCACCGCCCTTGCTGCCATGCCATCAGAGTCTGCCGCCATGACCGCCGGTCTCCTAGTTGCTGCTGTGGTTGGGGGTCTGCTGTGTATGGTCGCTGGAAAATCCTTCTGCCACCGGAGCTGCCCTGAAACACCATCAGAGTCTGACAGCGCCGCTGTCGGAGTTCTGAGGCCACCGGAACCACCGCCAGAGGTTCTGGCTACTTCTGCCGTCGCCGGAAAAGTTGCCGGTAAGGGTTTTATTTGAAGTTTCTGCCTTTTTGCAATTTGAGAAGGTTTTAACGCTGCGCAGTCTTTATAGTTGATCTACCGGAGCTTCTGGCCGCCGCCGGAGCTGTTGCCGGGCCGGTTCGAAATCGCAGCTGCTTCGTGTTGTTATTCCGGTAAGAAATTATGTTTCGAAAAGTCTCGCATTAGTTTTCGGTTGTGTTAGTTAATGAATATGAGTTTTGGTAACGTGGGGTCGAGTCCTGATTATTATATGTTGCGACTAGAGTTGCTATGGTTATTGCAAAAGTGGCTGGGAGCTGAGGTTTTGGTTGCCGTCAGTTCGGGTTGAGGCGGAAAGGACTCTGTGAGGCGTTTGGGTTATGGAATTGCGTTTTGAGGTAGGGACGCTTTCCAAAACTATACTTTATGTATTGGAATTATTACATATGGATACTAATGTGAGAAAATGTGTATTTGGTGATTGTATCGGCCTTATGTATTATTTGATTGTCTCGAAAGCTTATGAATGTTTGTTTGGTTGAATTGTTGTGCGGCTTTGTGAAATGTAATGTTTGGAAATTGATTCTTTAAAGATTTGAAATATGAGTTTAATCCGTTGAGGATTGGTTTGAAGTGAGTCAATTATTTTGATGATGTGAAAGATAGAATACTCTTGAAATTCAGCCTGGGTTGCTTTAATTGATTTGGTTTTGATAAATGATTTATTGCCGAACTGATCCTTTTAAACTTTGGAAATTGGTTAAATCGGTTGATATTGAGTTGATTTTGAAATGGTTTCCTTGAGATATGCCACTGAGGCATTTAGCTTGCTTTTGAATTGATTTCTGGTTTTGAGCTGTTGAAAAGGATTGTGAAACGGTTTAGTTGGGACCCGAACCGGGTGGCAAAGTCCAAGTTTTAAGGGAGGTGCTACCAAAATTTCTATAAAACCCGAGTCTTTATTGAAAGGTTGTCGGGAAAAATGATGAGTTAAAGAGTTCTACTATTTTATTTGAATTATCAAGAAAAGGATGATTCATGCTTTTGAAATGAATTATTAAAGAGGAAATTGTGATTTAGCCTTGCTTCTTAAGAAAAGCATTGTATCTCTTTTGGGAGAAAGTTATTTAGATGAAATTTATATTTTAAAAGCTGTTTCAATTGTGACAATGGCTATGCCTTTGAATTTGACTTGAGAGTTTCAATTAGAGGAGTTTCAATGACTTTGAAAGAACCTGAATGTCTATTGACAAGTTTCATTTTAAAATGTTTTGAGAAAGGTTTTAAGTACTCTTCGAATTCTGAATTCTTGCAAGACTAAAACAATTTTGAGTCGTTGAAACGTTCTAGAATTTATCATGGGGGTTGAAGCTGGTTTTGCCTAAGTAAAAAACGGATTTGAAAGAAATGAAAGATTATATGACTCGGTTTGGCTTAGATCCTATTTTATTACTCAAGTCAGGAAGCCAAGGTACTTGGCGAAATGAGTTATGTTATTCTCCCCTAAAGACTTGGGACTCTGCCGAGAAACTTTGTTATAAAATTCCATTGTGGGATGGGTGATTTTGAATGTTCCCAAAGTGAATCTTTAACTTTCCATGGTTTTGGAAGTTTTGGAAAGAGGATGCCGAGAGCGGCTTTATTTTAAAAAGGGAACTCACTTTGAGTAAGTTTGGCTTATGAGCCTGAGATGATTTGAGAAATGAGATCTTTAAAGCCAAAGCTGAAAAGAGTTGAAATTTGATTTCAAAGTGAAATGGCTTGAGAAAAGTGATTTATGGCTTAAATGCCGGTTTTATGAATTTGATGATGTTGAATGGTGGAAGTGCTGTTTGTTATGGGCCGGAATGGCTGTGTATGATATTGATTTATGGTTGGTTGTCGAATGAGTTATGGGCCGCATGGCTGATTATGAATTATGAGTTTAAGCCGAAGGGCTGTATTTATTGATAAATTGGCTGGTTCTGGATTGAACCGTGAGCCGGATGGCCGAGATGAATGTTGTATGTGAAAATGCTTGTGTTTTCTCTCTGGTTGTAAGGGTGACAGGGCACCGATACCCTCTAATGGCGACAGGGCGCAGATACCCTCTAATGGCGACAGGGCGCAGATACCCTCTAATGATAATAATACGCAACAGAGAGACTGTGTCCGGGTTAGCTACTAGACACGTCGGGTTGGCTTGGTAACCGACAGATGATATCATCAGCCACTAGGGACAGGCATGTATCATATGCATCTATGTGACATTGTTTGGGTGTGCATATTATACTTGGTTTGCCTATGTGATTAATTGCTAATTGTTCTACTTGCAATAACTGTTTGTTTGTACTTGCATCTTCCTATTTGTGTTTGCTACTGGGACTCTGTTGGATTGTGGTGATTGGTTGATGGTTAGATTGTTTGGGCCTAGGGCCGTGGTTGAAATGAGATGGACCGATGGTTGGTTTTGGTTGTGTTCTGGTTTGGGAAAATATGAAAGGCTATTTTGGTTCAGCACAGATAAACCATTTTGAAAGGCTCTTGAGTTTTTGAGAATTGAACTGTTCCTCTTTCAGAAAAGGATTTCAGATTTCTTTTTATTTGTAAACCGTTATTTTTGAAAAGAGGCATAAGACGGTTATTAATCACTGGTACGGTTCATCTTCACGTATCCTATTACAGTAATTCCCAAAAACCCTCTACTGAGAACCCTTTCGAGGATGATGTTCTCACCCCCCTACATTTTTTCCCTTTCAGGATATGGGCGCAGAAGTTACGAAGAGTTTATTTGTTGTTGTTGAGATGCTCTGTATTGTTCTAGTTATGGTTTATTGTACCCTCACCTTTATCTTGATATATTCTGTAAGAGGGATAGGGATTGTATTGGTTAATGCTTGTAATAATATTTATATACATGTATGTATATATATGGATGTACTCTTTATGAGTTTCTGTAAGTTGTATGGTATGTATGGATGTACGTTGTATAGCAAAAGTATTTTTGGGAGCGGTTTTGCGGTTTAAAGTTTTAAACAGGCTCATATTTTAGTATTAAATAATATAAAAGTCGTCGTAATGTCCGAGCTATCAAAGTCGCGTAGCCGGAAGCGTGAGCTTTGGTAGTTAGGGTGTTACACACCTCACTAATTAACTTAGTGGAAGCTAGAGTCAATGGATACCAATCATCAATCACTTGGACATTAGCAACTCAAATTCACCTAAGTTACCATCCCAAGCCAAGAACACATAAATCTACTCTAACATCCTTCCAAGTATTTAATCAAACACTTGGAAGGTATAAAAGGAAAGTAAGATAAAATTGCAAGAAATATAAATCTACAACTACCAATTGCAAGGAAATTAACAACAACTCAAATCAACAATAAAGAAACATAAAACATAAATTGCATTAAAAGGAAAATAAAAAGAACAAGAGTGCATCAACAACAAAGTAAACAAATACAAAGAGTAAAACACTAAACTAGGAAAGCAAAGTAAAGGAACAAGAAACTAGAAAGGAAAAGTAAATCAAAACATGAATTAAACCTAGATATAAAGAAATCCTAATCTACATCTAACCTAATTCTAGAGAGAAGAGAGAGCTTCTCTCTTTAGAAACTAACTAAAGCATGGTGAAAACTATACTATGTTCTCCCCCTTGTCCAATCTTCAATTCTGCACGAAATAGTCTCTGGAATCAGCTGGATTTGGGCCTGGGAAGCTCAAAAATTGTCCCCCAGCATTTTCACTTTAATGAGGTCACGTGCGAGCTATGACGTGTACGCATGGGTCACGCGTACGCGTCGCTTGGCATTTTTACTTCCCACGCGTACGTGTCGCCCATGCGTCTTCATATCCATGCGTGCGCGTCGATGAATGCACTCCAATCCTTGATTTTCCATAAATTCTCCACTTTGCATGCTTTTCTCTTCACTCCTTTGATCCATTCCTAGCCTTCTCAACCTGAATTCACTAACAAACACATCAAGGCATATAGTGGAATCAAAGGTGAATTAAAATTAGCTATTTTAAGGCCTAAAAAGTATGTTTTCACACTTAAGCACAAATTAAGGGAGAGTTACGAAACCATACTATTTCATTGAATAAATGTGAGAAAAGTTGATAAAATTCACTCAATTCAACATAAAATGTATCATGAAATAGTGGTGCATTAAATCTCCCCACACTTAAACCAAGCATGTCCTCATGCTAAACCAAGAAAGAGACAAAGGGTATCATCATTTATTCAATGCAACCTATCTAAATGCAACTATCTAAATGAATGCAACTACTTGGTCAAAATAAATCAACTTCTAAGAAAACATATATGCACATGAGGCCTAAAGGTATTAACAACCAAGCCAAACCCACAATTGAATTGAGTTATTAAAAATTTTACAAACTTGCAAGAAATGTGATGCTCATAGGTGAAAATATGTAATTGAACAATCGAACCCTCACCGGATGTGTATCCGTTCTAGTCACTTGAGTGTATAGGGTTGATTCACTCAATTCTCCCCTAATCATGCTTTCCAAGATTTGTTTTTTATCTAACAATCAACAATTATTTAATGCATGCATACAAATATCATGAGGACTTATCCATAGGTTGTAATGGGGTTAGGGTTAAGGTAGGATGCATTTGGTTAATTGAGCTTGAAATTTGAATCTTTGATTAACTTAAACTTCCCACCTAACCTATATAACAACCTATACAATTCAAAGCTAACCTAACTACCCATTCTTCACTTTTTCACACACTCATGCATTCTCTTTTTTATCACAACTCATATGCATTGAGTATTATTGGACTTCATTTTGGGGCATTTTGTCCCCTTTATATTTCTTTCTTTTTTTTTTCTTTTTCTTTTCTTTCTTTCTACATTTTTTTATATAAATTTTTCTTTATATATATATATATATATATATATATATATATATATATATATATATATATATATATATTCTTTTTGCAACAAAGTATATATAAAAGTATCAATGCATATGGTTTAAACATAATTGATACATGAGTATGTACCCAATTCCCAAGATCTTCAATGAAAATAAAAACACACTCTTACCTCAACCAATGTCCCAAGTTTTCCCACACTTGAATGATACATACATTTACTAGCCTAAGCTAATCAAAGATCCAAATTAAGGACATTTATTGTTTTTCGCTTTAAGGCTTGTAATGTGCTAATATTAAGAACGAGAGGGGTTAATCGTAGGCTCAAAGTTGGCTAACAATGGAAGATAAAAGGTAAGGCTATTTGGGTAAGTGAGCTATTTGAAACAATGGCCTCAATCATATAAATGCATGTATACACAAAATAATGGACATATAGATTCAAACAAATCAAATATTACAATCATAGAAAGAGAATAATGCACACAAGAATGAAAATAAGTGGTTATAAGATGTAACCACACAATTAAGGCTCAAAACTCACATGCTTGTGTTCTTGGCTCAAAAACATGATCTACAATGTATAATTCAAGCAAATTCAATGAAAAATTTGTACTCAAATCAATTGGGGTGCCCTATAGATAGATTTCTTGAAAAATTTCATTATTTTGACTAAGCTTATTATGTATATATATGCAAAAATAAGAAAATGAAACAAAAAATCCTAAAAGACCTAAAAATGAAATGCAAAAGTGTTGGAATTAGAAATTTGTCACCCAAAAATGCTGACTGGTCGGACGACCTCCCCACACTTAAAAGTTTGCACTGTCCTCGGTGCATTCAAAGATGAACAAGGGGGTACGGCGACTACACGGGTTGCCACCTTCAGCTGATGGATCAACCGGCTACTGCATGTTCTTTCTTCCGCATCCATTTTTGCTTATGGTGACTTATCTTGAAAATAGAAGACAGGATAGTAAGAAAAGTAAATGTAAAAGCAAGAAAGCATATATTGTTGGAATGAGGTAAAAACCACTAGAATGAAGTGAGTGAATTAGTGTGACATTAATGAATTAAGTGTGTGAGTTCTAAGATGCATGTGGTCTAGAACACACACTAGTATGGAAGCTATGTCACAATTACATAAGAGGAATGCACTTCACTCATTCTAGTGTGCTTGAGATGCTTCGAAGGAAACTTGTGAGTTAAGACAACCAAACAAGCAATGAAGAAGCATAAAAGCATTCAAGCCAAAAACATATGGATGCATATGAGCAAGAAATACAATTCATTAAGATAAATGCACACATCCATCAAGAAATTGCCTAATCAAAGAGAAGGGTTCCAATCACATGTTGGCTAGCTACAACATGCAATTCAAAGAATTTAAAATGCTTGAAAGGCAATTCTCATGCACTTAGTATGCATAAAATTAAGTATGAAGAATTCAAAACCAAGTAACAAATTATAACCTCAATAAAGGATCCAACAAGGAATATAAACAAAAATGATGTTAAAACAACATCTTATCAGTAATCAGCAGCAATAAACAGTAAACAATGTTACTAATCCAACACTCATAATGAAAAACAGAAAATTAGACAAAAATTAAACTAACTAAATAGCTAACTAACTAACTAAAAGAAATGGCGTTATATGGTGGTTGGTAGTGTTGGGTAATGATTGAAGGGTGGAAAGAAAAGAAGAGAAGAGAGAAGAAGGAAAGAAATGGAAAGAAGAGAGGAAAAGAAGAGTGGTGAAACAGGGCAATCCACGCGTACGCATGGGATGACGCGTAAGCGTGGATAGGTGAAATGGAAGTGACGCGTACGCATGGGTCACGCGTACGCGTGGTGGGTTACTCAGAGGTGCGACGTGTATGCGTGAGGTGATGCGTACGCGTGGGTAGGCTTGTGTGAAACGCAAGATTCCAGCCCAAAACTTGCACAACTCTCTGGAATTTGTATGGAGGTGAAAATTTTGGATTCACGCGTATGCGTAAGTGACGCGTGTGCATGGATTGGCGAAAAACTTGGGGTCACGCGTACGCGTGGAATGGTGCTCTATTTTTTAAAAATTTTTCAAGTTTTTGCACCAAACCAAGCATTCCAAGCCTCCAAACAGCTACGAAAACACCATAAAACCTTATTTAACATACTAGACTACTAACAAAACTCAACAAACCAAACAGAACTTGAAATTAAGCTAATTACCAATATTTACAAAAGAGAAAAATGAAAAGATTTTACCATGGTGGGGTGTCTCCCACCTAGCACTTTTATTTATTGTTCTTAAGTTGGACTTATGAGGAACTTGGTGCACAAAATTGTGATCCCTGGTAATGGCTCCAAAAACTTGGTGCTCTAATCTTAATTCATAATTTGTCACAACTTCGATACAACTAACCAGCAAGTGCACTGGGTCATCCAAGTAATAAAACCTTACGTGAGTAAGGGTCGATCCCACGGAGATTGTTGGTATGAAGCAAGCTATGGTCATCTTGTAAATCTCAGTCAGGCGGATATTAAATGGTTATGGAGTTTTCGAATAATAATAGTAAATAAAACATAAAATAGGATAGGGATACTTATGTAATTCATTGGTGAGAATTTCAGATAAGTGTATAGAGATGCTTTCGTTTCTCTGAACCTCTGCTTTCCTGCTGTCTTCATCCAATCAGTCCTACTCCTTTCTATGGCAAGCTGCATGTTAGGCATCACCATTGTCAATGGCTACATCCTGTCCTCTCAGTGAAAATGGTCCAATGCACTGTCACTGCATGGCTAATCATCTGTCGGTTCTCGATCATACTGGAATAGGATCCATTGATCCTTTTGGGTCTGTCACTACGCCCAACACTCGCGAGTTTGAAGCTCGTCACAGCCATCCCTTCCCAGATCCTACTCGGAATACCACAGACAAGGTTTAGACTTTTTGGATCTCAGGAATGGCCATCCATGGGTTCTAACTTATACCACAAAGATTCTGATTAAGGAATCCAAGAGATACTCATTCAATCTAAGGTAGAACGGAGGTGGTTGTCAGGCACGTGTTCATAGGGAATGATGATGACTGTCACGATCATCACATTCATGTTGAAGTGCGAATGGATATCTTAGAAGCGGAATAAGTTGAATTGAATAGAAAAACAGTAGTACTTTGTATTAATTCATGAGGAACAGCAGAGCTCCACACCTTAATCTATGGTGTGTAGAAACTCTACCGTTGAAAATACATAAGTGATAAAGTCCAGGCATGGCCGAATGGCCAGCCCTCCATGATCTAAGAACTAGACGTCCCAAGATGATCCGAAGATCCTAAATACAATAGTAAAAAGTCCTATTTATACTAAACTAGTTACTAAGGTTTATGGAAGTAAGTAATTGATGCATAAATCCACTTCCGGGGTCCACTTGGTGTGTGCTTGGGCTGAGCTTGAAGTTTACACGTGCAGAGGCTTCTTTTGGAGTTGAACGCCAAGTTGTAACGTGTTTTTGGCGTTCAACTCTGGTTCGTGACCTGTTTCTGGCGTTTAACTCCAGACTGCAGCGTAGAACTGGTGTTCAACGCCATTTTGCATCATCTAAACTCGGCCAAAGTATGGACTATTATATATTTCTGGAAAGCCCTAGATGTCTACTTTCCAACGCAATTAGAAGCGTGCCATTTTGAGTTTTGTAACTCCAGAAAATCCACTTTGAGTGCAGGAAGGTCAGAATCCAACAGCATCAGCAGTCCTTCTTCAACCTCTGAATCTGATTTTTGCTCAAGTCCCTCAATTTCAGCCAAAAAATACCTGAAATCACAGAAAAACACACAAACTCATAGTAAAGTCCAGAAATGTGAATTTAACATAAAAACTAATAAAAACATCCCTAAAAGTAACTAGATCCTACTAAAAATATACTAAAAACAATGCCAAAAAGCGTATAAATTATCCGCTCATCACAACACCAAACTTAAATTGTTGCTTGTCCCCAAGCAACTGAAAATTAAATAGGATAAAAAGAAGAGAATATACTATAAATTTCAAACTATCAACGAAACATAGCTCCAATAAGATGAGCGGGACTTGTAGCTTTTTGCCTCTTGAATAGTTTTGGCATCTCACTTTATCCATTGAGGTTCAGAATGATTGGCATCTATAGGAACTGAGAGTTCAGATAGTGTTATTAATTCTCCTAGTTCAGTATGTTGATTCTTGAACATAGCTACTTTATGAGTCTTGGCCGTGGCCCTAAGCACTTTGTTTTCCAGTATTACCACCGGATACATAAATGCCACAGACACATAACTGGGTGAACCTTTTTAGATTGTGACTCAGCTTTGCTAAAGTCCCCAATTAGAGGTGTCTAGGGTTCTTAAGCACACTCTGTTTTTTCTTTGGACCTTGACTTTAACCGCTCAGTCTCAAGTTTTCACTTGACACCTTCACGCCACAAGCACATGGTTAGGGACAGCTTGGTTTAGCCGCTTAGGCCAGGATTTTATTCCTTTAGGCCCTCCTATCCACTGATGCTTAAAGCCTTGGATCCTTTTTATTTACCCTTGCCTTTTGGTTTTAAGGGCTACTGGCTTTTTGCTCTTGCCTTTTGGTTTAAAGAGCTTTTGGCTTTTTCTGCTTGCTTTTTTTTTCTTTTTCTTTCTCTTTTTTTTTCTGCAAGCTTTGTATTCACTACTTTTTCTTGCTTCAAGAATCATTTTTATGATTTTTCAGATTATCAAATAACATGTATCCTTGTCATCATTCTTTCAAGAGCCAACATATTTAACATTCATAAACAACAACTTCAAAAGACATATGCACTGGTCAAGCATTCATTCAGAAAACAAAAAGTATTGTCACCACATCAATATAATTAAACTAAGTTCAAGGATAAATTCGAAACTCATGTACTTCTTGTTCTTTTGAATTAAAAACATTTTTCATTTAAGAGAGGTGATGGATTCATAGGACATCCATAACTTTAAGACAAAGTTACTAAATACTAATGATCATGTAATAAGACACTAACATAGATAAGCACTTAACATAAAGAAAACGAAAAACAGAAAATTTGAGAACAAGGAATGAGTCCACCTTAGTGATGGTGGCGTTTTCTTCTTGAGGAACCAATGATGTCCTTGAGCTCTTCTATGTCTCTTCCTTGTCTTTGTTGCTCCTCCCTCATTGCTCTTTGATCTTCTCTAATTTCATGGAGGATGATGGAGTGCTCTTGGTGCTCCTATCCTTAGTTGCTCCCAATAATTATGTGGAGGAAAATGTATCCCCTGAGGTATCTCAGGGATCTCTTGATTTGCAGTCAAATGTTCTACCACTGAGCTATAGATCCTTGATGGAAGCTTTTGTCTTCCCTTTCCTCTTTCTAGAGGTTTCTCTGGCCTTAGGTGCCATCAATGGTTATGGAAAAACAAAAAAGAACTATGCTTTTACCACACCAAACTTAGAATGTTGCTCGCCCTCGAGCAAAAGAAGAAAGAATGGAAGAAGAAGAAATGGATGTGAGTGGTGAAGGGGTGATGGAAAAGGGTGATATAGGATTATGAGGAGGTAAGGTGAGTGGAGGTATGTGGGGATCCTGTGGAGTCCACAGATGTTGAGATGATCCTGTGGGGTCCACAGATTCTGAGGTGTCAAGGATTTGCATCCCTACACCAATTAGGCATGTAAAACAC